>NC_140173.1:56293085-56843085 GCF_963971535.1 Notolepis coatsorum | reverse complement strand
TTGTGTCTGTGTGTGTTTCAGACATTAATGTGTGGGCCCAAAGCAGGACCCAGGAAGGAGAAGGGTCATGGTTAATACCTCTGTTTAAATACAGGCCGCTTCCCTCTGACCCTGTCTCCCTCCCTCCCTCTATCTCTGTCTCCCTCTCTCTCACGCATTCTCTCCTTCTCTCTGTGTTGCTCTCTCTCTTTCTGTCACTCTCTCTCACTCTGTTTGTTTTTGTCTTTGACTCTAGCCCTTCTCGCTCTCTCATCTCATTCTCACACATACAGCCACATTAGGGCTCTCTCTCTTTAAACAGTGAGAGTGGAAATCTAGGGTATATCTGGTAGAAGTAGGATGCAGACGGTTCCTAGTACAATCGATTATATCACTATCGGGAGAGATGGGGACTTTTGTGGGGGCGGGGTTTGTGAAAAGCTGTAATGGAGATGTCAGAAGAAGCATTGAAGGGAAGTCAGTGGATTTGGTTGAGGAGAAATAATGTCAGCTGTGGGCCAAAGTAAACAAAGAGTAAGAGTATTTATTTTCTTCTCTGTTGTTTCTGTTTTCTGTGTGCTATTGTTATCAGGAATAACTCTGTTTTTGACATAAGATAGGATAACACTGATAAGACTGTGATGGCTGATTAATGAATGAATGAATGGCTACAGATGTGTGTTGTTGAATGAATTGTGGTAATCCCTGCCTATGTCTTTTCCCAGGTCACTCGTAGGTGCGTGAGGAGATAATTGAGAGACACCTGGGCCCTCATTCATCAACGTGGCGTAGAAAATGTTCTATTTCCACACGTAAGCACAGAATTTAGAATCAGTGCACGCACAAAAAAAAAGGGATTTACCACACGTGCGTACGCAGGTTCTACGCACACCTGTCATGATAAATATCACCTTGGCCCTGCGCCGAGGCTCGTGCACACTTTCACGTATTTGCATACCAAAACCGCCCCGATTAACCATATACGGTAATGGACACCCCCATGAAATGTGGAAGAATGGACTAAACCGAGGGAAGCGTGTTATGAGACAGGCTGACAGACGTGTACACGTACGGTGATGTCGGATATGATATCTATTAACCATTGCTGCATGGGCAGCGCAAACACTAATAAAGACCGTGCTGGAATATGACTGCCTTTTTCTGTTTTGTTTGATTAATACCCAGGGATTAAAGTTCTCCTCAATTTTATTCCAAATCGCGACAGATTTTCCGTCAATTTTCTACCTGCTGCTATGATTTCTAGAGGCATACAATCTATTTTGATGTCAGTATTGGGTAGCCTATATAAACAATAATACGAGAGCATATAGAAGAACAATGAATCTTACTGCCATGTATGATGTAGCAGATACGCCATGTGTAGCCTGCCTATATGTGATCAATACAAACATGAAATTGAATTCCATCATGTCTGTGTGCGGGTTGTGGTAAATTCCCACAGAACTTCTACAATAATTTGAGGTTATTGTAGTACAATACAATGAGATTGACTATCTGGAAGGAGGAGGAAAGGGACCATACTTGATAGAATTGTTGGTCTCCTCATCTGACTTAGCAGATGAGGAATAAAACGTGTACACCAGACAAACCAGAACTGTAGTTCAACTCAACTGATTTATTTGAGCCAGGGCCAAGAGTGAATAGAAGGTTGCCTTTTACATACAAAAGATTATCAGAGAACATTAACAGGGCTGTTTTCTGTGTACAGAAATATCACAATCAGGTTTGCATCTCAAACCTCAATAATGTACATCAAACAGTCACTTGGTTAACATAATCTGAACATACATTAACCATACTGCACACATACATGAGTAAATCTGGTTTCAGACATTAAGCTTAAACAACAAATGGTGTTTCCCATGTATTTACTCACATAAAATGCAAACAGCACAGCAGTCTCTCGATGGTGGAGGGGTGGAGCCGCAGACCCCTGGGGTTGGTTCGGTCTGGGCTCCTGAACTACCATTTTGTGTCCTCTTATATACTCTAATTTCTAGCCAATAATAGCTTTACATAATACAGTTGGTCCGTGGGCGTCTTCTGTGAGCGGTCTCCTGTGGGCGCTGGCAGCCCCTCCCCCCTGGGTTGTGGCGACGTGATGGGACAGCGGTGGCCCCCGTTGATGTGATCTTTTGCTGAGATGAAGGGGCCTGTCTTGTCTCACGAGGGGGGGTGTGACATGATGTCCTCTGGTGGGGGGGTGTGAATACACTTTGACCCTTTGGGCCAAATTACCATACAGTACTAATCTGATCACATAGTGGGGGTGGGGAATAGCTCTCTGTCACCCCTGTTTCACCCATATTTAGCACTGAAAACCCACTCTGTTAGTTGGCAGAGTAGCTGTGATGATCTCTAAGTATTCACACATATTATTTATGAAATTCAACTCAATATTTACCACAGGGTCACTGCGGGAACTCACAAGGCTGTTGTCACAATGTAAATAAGAACGTGCACTGAAAAGTTACAGTATGTAGTTGGTTGATTATTTGTATGACAGTCAGTAAACCCTTGCAAAAAGTATCAGTTTTATTTAATGAATTGAAAACATGCAGCATGCCTTTCCTCCCGGCATGCAGCAACAACATGTATCAGGCAAATGCGCATCGCAACATTGACTGAGTGGAATCCCTTTCTATTCACATAACTGCATTTGTGATGGAGCTTTGACAGCTACAGTAACAGTCTATTGCTCGATCCATCTCCAATATCACGATGGACCGTGCCGGTGGCAAAGACCCGAGGGTGGAGAGGACTTGAATGAATTCCATCATCATATTTATATATTGTGTCTGTCCACTATGTTTGTTATTGCAAGGGTTTTGTAATACACATACACCCTGGTGTCATTGCAATGCGTTTTTTATTCTTTCTTATACAGTAAAAAGGGGGAAGAACACTATATCGTGGGTGTTCATATGACTTGTATTCTGCTTACAGCTTCGAAATTCCACTTGTTTCGTTTAACGTAAAGCCTTTTAAATATAATCAAAACGTTCCCGTGTTTCTGCGGTCTGTGCGCAAAATAATAACGAGTTGAGCTACGCGAAGCGCAGTCAGTCAGTACACCCCGTATATTCCGATAACGCTATATAAACCATGCGGCATTCATTCTGAGAGAAAGATCTATTATTCCAAATGCTATTTATAGGGGTTTGACCATAATTACACTACTGTTGCTATTTTACAATGAACTATAATGAATTACGGTTCATACAGAACATGCCAGTGTTGAAACTAATGCACAGAAGCTCATTTCCTTGTTGTAATAATATATTCTACCAACGGGCGCCAGGTACGCATGGTCCGAGCTGTGCGTAAATATAAGCACGAAGTCAAGTTCAAGTTGAAATTGATGAATCCCACACTCTGCTTAGAAATGGTCGTACGCACAGCTTAAGCACATATCTGTGCGTAAATCACGTTGATGAATGAGGGCCCTGGGCTTTATAATGTCAACCCAGTGTCAAGACGGCAGCCTACTCCTGGGTGGAAGACCACGACACACAGAGACTGAGGTCTCACGACGGCGTGCAGCTCATTCTACATCTACAACGTCCAGTATCCACCATGTACCTCCGTCTTCCATCTTTAAACCAACTATATCACTGCGGGTTCGGATATCCACTAGCTGGGACCGACAACGCATCATCACCCCCCTAACTTTTATTTTTTAATTTTTAAATTTGATTGTATTTTTTTTTATACATATAGGACAGAAATACATGACAAAAAATAGATTTAACCCCCTCCATTCCCTAATTATAATTTAAATTGACATTTACATAAACAAACAAAAAAGAAAGAAAATACAGTAAAATGAATGATAAGAAATCATAAAAATTTAAAACCCTCTTCGGCCTTCATCTGTTTTCCTTTCCTTCTTTCATTACACTCTCACACCCTCAAGAACCGCATAAATGTCCCCCACATCCTTTCAAACTGCTCTGTTTTTCCCTTCTGTATGTAGGTTAGGTTTTCCATTGCCCAGTTCTCTGATACTTTTAGATCCTGGTCTCTGTATCTCCTTCCAGTTTAGAGCAACAACTCTCTTGGCTTGTAACAGACACAAATGTATCAATTTCTTCTTTCTAGTGTTAGCTGGAAAATGTTCTGGGTACATGTGCAGTATATATAACTTAGGGTCGATTGGGAACCTTTCCATCTATAGGCTGCTGCGGCCACGTGACGTGTCCCGATACCATTTCCGCAGCAGTGATTGGCTGCTGGCAAGCCGAAGTGTCGACAGGAGATTTCAAATCCAATTTCCAATATTTATTTTTTTGATCCACTTTTCCTCTTTATTTTTCAATTTTTCTCCCATCCCAATTTTGTATTGCCAATTCTCCCCTTCCCTGTCTTGAACGTTGCTAGACTATGCCTCCCACTGGTCGGCTGTAGTGAGTATAGAAGCCTTGCATCACGTGTCCCCTCCGGTACACGAGGAGGCAGCCTGTTGCATCTTTTCACCAGACAGCGCGGACTCTCAGTGGCGAGGAGTAACGTGTGGGAGGCTCACGCTGCCCCCGATACTTCCTGTCTCTGCTGTGCAGGCGTCACCCAACCGACCTGTAGGAGTTGCTGTCCACAACGTCCAATCCTCACCCATCGACTTCCACCCGCTACCTCTGTCAATTGAGATAGTATGACGACTGGCCCAAGCCGCAGGCAATGCTGACACCGGGATTCGAGACCGGAGTCTCTTGCATTGGTGACAAGCGCAATCTCCGCTACGCCACCCAGCCGCCTATCCAATTTCCAATTTGTTTTACAACACATTTCCAAATAAACCTTTATTTATAACTCTGGTACCTCACCTTCATCTGTTGTCCTGGTGTATTACTGTCTGGGAAACTACGAAATCTAGTCTAAGTTCAATTCATTTGACCTGTGACATTAGCATGGAGGAGGGTGGTTCAGGGACGCTGGAACTAACGGCTGAGCCTCCCAGAGGTGTCCTGAGCCTAACCTAACGAAACACCAGTGAAGGGAGGTGCCCCGCCCGCTTGATAACCCTGGTGATATGCTGGCTCTCACTGCCTATCTATCTACACGTTGAGTCGTGGTAGGGCACGTAGCATCTGCATTGTCAATACCTGAAGCAGACATCAAAGGGGTCCATTGAAGCTGGCAGTGCTGTTTGGGGGCTGTTATCAGCCATGTAATATTTCCCCAGCATGTAGTACCACAGTACAATAATTTATAGGCATGTTAGACTTTCTCTTGGCAATAGCATTGGGTTTCTTCATTGAACGCTTATCCTTATCATTAGGGGACCTGTGTTTTATTATAAACTCTCTTACTCTCTCTCTCTCTTATAAACACACACACACACACAGACACAGACACAGACACACACACACACACACACACACACACACACACACACACACACACACACACACACACACACACACACACACACACACACACCTACACACACACACCTACACACACACACACACACACACACACACACACACACACACACACACACACACACACACACACACACACACACACACACACACACACACACACACACACACATACACACACACACACACACACACACACACACACACACACACACACACACTGGGTAGTCCCACCCAGAGGACTCCTCAGTGTTCCAGAAACTATTAGCAGATTGCACGGATGCATGTAGGAATGTAAACATTTACAGTAAAACCATAAGACATCAACTCCCCCTCAGAGGGATACACACACACACACACACACACACACACACACACACACACACACACACACACACACACACACACACACACACACACACACACACACACACACACACACACACACACACACACACACACACACACACACACACACACACACACACACACACACACACACACACACACACACACACACACACACACACACACACACACACACACACACACACACACACACACACACACACACACACACACACACACACACACACACACACAGGGAGGCACACACACACACACAAACACTATACAGACAGATACACACAGGCGCACACTGTAAACCCCTAAAGGCCTGGGGCTTTTGTTTAAAACGGAATGAAACGGCTCATCAACAGAACACGTTCAGTTCTACCAGATCTCAAAAAGCAGAACAACCATGTACAGTTAAGCCTTGAAACCATTCAAAATGCATTGTTCAAAATAACCGGTTTTAGTACTTTCAATTTACATGGCTAACAATTTTGAACTAGACTTGTGTTTTCGCCGGCCGATGGAAAAGGCTTTATTCCTGAAATCCCCCCAATCTGGTCACGCGGTTTGTCCTATTACTGTCTTTATGCAACCTTTAAAAATGGTTGTCGTTTTAATAAACGTGACTAAATAATACATATTGATGACATCAGTAGGATGTCACAAAGGAACGACACATTTCAAACTCCATAATGTCATGTCAATGTCAATGTTTTTAATTCTGCAAGAATAGCGCCACCGTCGGGCCAAATGACTCAAAACTTCACAGGCAACCTAGTAGGACACACATATTGTTCAAGTATGTTCAGACAAACTGTTCACAAGTAACAGATCATTTCCTGTTTACCATGCATATCTTTTGGATGTGGTTCTCATGTATTTAAAGTTTATTCTCTTTGTCTATATTACTACCTACTATACTAATATGTCTCTACTACTATGCACTCAACACTGCAGCACCCACGTTTCAACACTGTTTGATGATCATTGTTACTCAGCTGAAATAATTGTACCCTTCCTGCTGACTTGTAAGTTGCTTTGGATAAAAGTGTTCAGCTAAATGACTACATGTAAATGTAAATGTAAATGTGTTGTTGATGAGGAGCTACATCTCCTGGTATGATTTCCGTGGCTGTATGGCTAACAGGACAGGAAATAGGATTCTTTAAAAAAAAAAAAAAACTAGGCCTGATGAAGGTCCTGGCGGCCTCTATACTTTAGGCAAGTGGCTTGTCCTTCCGCGTTCCCGTTGTGCGCTCTGATTGGCCACGCGCGTTTCTGGTCATGTGACATATGCGCCAATCGTGGGATGGCAAGTTTTTGGATGGTTAAGCTTAGGCGTTCTTTCGAAGTTGGTTAAGGTTAGAGTTTGTCTTAGAGCATGGCGATAGAACGCCTGCCCTGATTCCAAACTCTAACCTTAACCAACTGCGAAAGAGTCGCCTAAGCTTAACCAGTGATAAACTAGGCGTTAGGTAGTTTGCAGGCTGTTAGACCCGGAAATAGGCGCAGAACTTGCCGTCCCACGATTTGCGCACATGTCACATGACCAGAAACGTGCGTGGCCAATCAGAGCGCAAAACGGGAACGTGGAAGGACAAGCCACTTGCCTAAAGCATAGACGCGTCCTGGCGTCACCAAAACCAATAGGGTTCCTCTTCTAGGGGTCATGAATATTCCTAGCCAATTTGACGAGAGTCGCATGAAAACTATTCCAGTTATCGCATAAGGATGCAGACGCGGTCTGCGTCAATCCGTAATATCCCAGACACGGCCATTCCGGGAATAGAATTACATTTACATTCATAGTGACTCTCGTTGGATTTAGTCGTTTTTGTAATTGTAGCCTACTGGTGCCCACAGTGATGTGTGTGGACTGACGGATGTACAGTAGCCGTCCAGGGCTCTGTGTTTGTTAAAACACTGGTCCGGGTCAGGGCCACGATTAGGAGGGTCTGAGAGATGAGCCCACCCAGTTTCGAATTGCAGCCTCCCGTAGGTGCTCTTTAAGAGCGGTTTTGAATGTGGGTAGGGATTCACATTCCTTTACAGCTTTGGGTAGGGCGTTCCACATTGATGTGGCATAATTGCGAAACGTGTTTAGTCCCTTGTTTGAGCCGAATCTGGGTTTAACATGATTTGTTGAGCTTCCTCTGGTGTTGTGGTTGTGGTATTCACTGACTTTTGGGAAGTATTTTGACATGTACATGGGTACCTTAGTCGTATAGTGTATCTTGTAGACCAGGCCCATTGCAAGTTGCTGTACTCTGTCGTCTACTCTAAGCCATCCTAGGTTGTCAAAGTGGGCAGGGGTGAGGTGAGTTCTAGGGGTAAGGTCAAGTAGAAGTCTGACCAGTTTGTTTTGTGATGTTTGTAATCTTGTTTTTAGCGCCTTTGAGGTGCTTTGGTACCATGAGGTGCAAGCATAGTCGTAGTACCCTTGAATGAGTGCTCCTGCCAGAGTCTTCAGGGTATTCTTGTTCACCAGAGAGGAGATCCGGTACAAGAATCTAGTTCGTTGGTTGACTTTTTTTATTACCTTGGATGCCATTTTGTCACCGGAAAGATTTGCTTCTAGGATGGAACCCAGGTAGGTAATTTCTTCTTTCCTTGTGACAATATTGTCACCCACTGTAACTGAGAAGCCGTCGGTCTTGCTGAGTTTGTTATTTGATCCGAAGAGAATGGACTCTGTTTTACCTAGGTGTAATGATAGTTTGTTATAAGCGAGCCAGGTGCAGATTCTGCCGAGTTCAGAGCTGAGGGTTTTTTCAACCTGTAACTTGTTCTCGTCAGAGACCAGCAGGGCTGAGTCGTCCGCGAACAAGAACAAGTTGCAGTCACAAGCTGACGACATGTCATTTGCATAAATTAGGAACAGTAGCGGTCCTAGTATGCTTCCTTGTGGAAACCACAGCTCACTGTGAGGGGGGGGGGCGTAGAGTACCGTTTACCTCCACCATCTGTTCTCTCCCCTCAAGGTAGGATTGCATCCAGCTCACTGATAAACTATCAAAACTATAAATTGCTTTTAGCTTGTCAATCAGAATGGAGTGATTGACAGTGTCGAAGGCCTTTTGTAGGTCCAGCATGACCATGCCGCAGTATTTGCCCGCATCCACCTCTTGTTTGATGTGGGCGTTCAAATAGAGAAGGCATGTGTCAGTGGAGTGGGATGTTCTGACGCCAGATTGGATTTCGTAGATTTGATTTTTTCCCGCCAGGTACCTTTCGACCTGTTCGTAGACTATTTTCTACATGACTTTCGAGATGGAGGTAAGAATAGAAACAGGGCGGTAGTTGCCTGGGTCTAATTTGCTGCCCTTTTTGTGCAGAGGGGTCACTCTCGCAATTTTGAAGTCCTTGGGGACGTGTCCCTGTTTTATGGAGAGGTTTATTATGTGTGTGATGACTGGGGTGATGGCGGCTGCTGAGTCTCTGAGGAATTTGGAGGGGATGTTGTCATGGCCAGTGGCCTTGTTAGGTTGGAGGGCGCTCAGTTTTTTGAGTACCTGTGTGTGTGTGTGTGTGTGTGTGTGTGTGTGTGTGTGTGTGTGTGTGTGTGTGTGTGCACGCATGTGTGTGTGAGTGCACGTGAGTGTTTTGTGTGTGTATGTTTGTGTGTGCGCACACTCGTACATGTGTAACGGATGGTACAGCAAAGCGCAGTCACGATGGACTTCCGATGTTGTGAAGTGACTTGGGTGAGTAGCGGAGGTATGGGTTAAACTCACTCTCATCCTCAAAAGACACGTTACAAAGCAGTGAATTCACCTCTTGGTATAGTGGTCTGTGCTGTTGCCCGCGGCGTGGGAGACCCGGGTTTGAAACTCTCTCGGGCATCGAAGTTTGAGGTGACGATGTCACAACCGTTACACATGCATGCAGGGCCGCCTGGGAGAAATGCGAGGCCCTGTGCGAGATTTAAACGCGAGCCCCCCCCCCCCCCCCTAAAAGGTAAAAAAAAAAATATATATATATATATATATATTTTTTTTTTCCATACAGTCAACATATTCTTAAATAATAGCGCTGCCCGAAGCTGGGCATGATACAGTCAACATATAGCAAGAGAGAGAGCGAGAGAGCGAGAGAGAGCTCCCGTTCTACAGTCAATATTATACAGTGTTATCGCTGCACAGACCCGGCAGGCCGGCAATGCCCCTGACCCTCCACCAGAGCAAGGCCAGAGCGAGAGAGAGAGAGAGAGAGAGAGAGAGAGAGAGAGAGAGAGAGAGAGAGAGAGAGAGAGAGAGAGAGAGAGAGAGAGAGACATTGGAAAGAAACAACCCAAAACCAGAGCAAATTGAAATGCTATTTGGCCCTAAACAGAGAGTATACAGTGGCAGAATACCTGAGCACTGTGACTGATCCAAAACTAAGACGATCCTTGACTAGGTACAGACTCAGCGAGCACAGCCTAGCCATCGAGAAAGGCCGCCATAGGCAGACCTGGCTCCCAAGCGAAGACAGACTATGCACCCACTGCACACAAGATGAGGTGGAAACCGAGCTCCACTTCTTAACAACCTGCCCACTATACCAAGACATCAGAGACATATACTTCCCACAAATTGCAAACACCCAAAGAGACTTTGAAAACATGGACAATAACTCAAAACTCCCATACCTACTGGGAGAAATACAAGAATGTGAAATAAAGCCCATTTGAATTGAAGAGAGATAGATAGAGCATGTCTGTGTGTTAGAAAGAGAGAGAGAGAGAGAGAGAGAGAGAGAGAGAGAGAGAGATAGAGAGAGAGAGAGAGAGAGAGAGAGAGAGAGAGAGAGAGAGAGAGAGAGAGAGAGAGAGAGAGAGAGAGCATGTGTGTTTGTGTGTTAGAGAGAGAGAGCATGTCTGTGTGTCAGTGTGTGTGTGTGTGTGTGTTAGAGAGAGGGCATGTATGTGTGTTAGGTTTTAGAGAGAGAGAGAGAGAAAGACAGAGAGAGAGAGAGAGAGAGAGAGAGAGAGAGAGAGAGAGAGAGAGAGAGAGAGAGAGAGAGAGAGAGAGAGCTCAACGGCGGGCATAGAATAGGTTGCATGAACTCACCATAACGCAGTATCAATGGTAAAGTTGGAAGGAGACTTTCCGTGGAGATGAAAAGTACCAGTCCCTTGGGAGTCCTAGTTTATCTGCCACACGTTAGCACTCGATAACTTAGCAATTAACTAAAGGCAGGGATGCGTAACTAGCGTTAGCTAATGCAACAGCATACTAGCGTTAGCTAACGCTAGCTAGCATTAGCTAACGCTAGTTACGTGTCCCTGCCCTTAGCAAATTGCTACTAGTACTAGCCGACATAGCTATAGCCTGACTGAAGGTTCTTCTAACATGCAACAACTTTCATCTTCAGTCCATCTGCCGAACATGCTCTTCGTCTTGGCAAAGTTGGCATAACCATCATACTTGGTATTGATAACAAGCTTATGGCCCACGGTGTAATTTCTTCTGATCCATGCTGCTTTTGAAAAGACATCCACTCGCTCCTCTGAATAGCGCTGAATAGATCCCTGTACCTCGTGGGTCCGGGAAGAGCCCGGAAACACTATTCTAAAATCTGTAGAGCAGCAGAGCCGCAGAAACCGGAACACTGCAGTCTGCAGAGCCGCAGAGGCAGGAACAAGTCAGACACATTCTACAAACGTGTCTAATGTGAAATATATAAGCATATAAGCAAAACTAGATTTTAGGTCTGTGATGAAAAAGGGCCTTGCGGGAAATGTATTTTTATTTTTGCGAGGCCCCCCTTCCCGCGAGGCCCTGTGCGACCGCACTGCTCGCACACCCCCTGAGACGGCCCTGCATGCATGCATGAACACGTATCCATTAGGGGTAGACTCAGCTGATATCAGATGTATACAGTTCTCTACCAGCAGAGTCCAAAATAACTCACTCTCAGCAGAAGTACTTCAGCAGGTGCTGCTGGGGGAGAGGGGAGCGGGGATCCCAACCGGCGACCTTCCGGGTCACAAGCTCGCCAATAATTACATCACAGTGGTTATAGAACGTAGAGTCAAATGTTGACGTCACAATTAGTTTGACACGAGATATAAACAGAGAAAATTAACGTCTCCCTCATAGGAAACCTTCTTGTATGCATAACAGTTTGCTTTGATAAGATAAGATACATCCATTTGGTGGATATACTGCCTCATTCTAAATACATATCACATAATATGTAATATACATAATACTTTTTAAAATCCATGAGCAAAAAAATACACAAGATAAGATAAGATAAAATAGTCCTTTATTGCTCCCCTTGGGGAAACGTGGGCGTCATAGCAGCATGGGGAGGGGGGAGGGGAAGTACAGGTATGGGCGGGGAAATAGTAGAAAGACATAAATATAGTCATATTATATAAAAATAAACAGTGAGTATATGTGCACTCACAAGTATCATGTCCTCACAGTATATACACCCTCTCCAGACCAGGCTGCAGAAACAAATTAGTGGGGGGGCATAAAATGTTCTCGGGGGGGCACAATGGTTTTTCAACACAGGTTCCCTTTTATACGTTTCAGCTGGGACAGCGGCGCTGTGGCTTGCTTGGCGCTGCCCACGGTGCTGAACTAAACAGCAGAGAGGCAATTGAAAAATCTAATTTCTCTCTCTCTTTAAGAACATTCACTTATACAAAAACAGACTGAACGGATATATATATAACAGACCTGCTGGGGCAGCGGACTGAGAGCAGGGGACACAAACAGGCTGGATAAGATGGTCAGGAAGGCCAGTAGCGTGGCTGGGGTGGAGCTGGACTCTAGCGAGGGTGGCGGAGAGGAGGAACCTTGCTAAGCTCCAGGCCATCAGGGAAAACCCCTCCCACCCACTATACACAGACTTGGCTGACAGGAGGAGCATGTTATAGGCTCACACTACCTAAATGCAGCACTGAACAGCACAGGAAGTCCTTCATTCCAACAGCCATCAGACTATACAATGCATCACTGTGCCTCACTGCATCACTGAGCACAGAGTGACAGTTACCATCTTCCTGGACTCTTACTTTTTAAACAGCACTGTGCAATATTACACCTACTGTAGACTTCAGTTTATTTTTACTGTATTTATTTACTGTATCTTTTATTCAATTTTTATTCTATTTCATTTCATTCTATTCTTAGGCCATTTGTTTTGTTATTCTTATTCGTGACTTGTTCTGTCTAAATGTTTAATGTTGAGTGATTTGCAGTGTCAAATTTCCCTCAGGATAATACATTTCTATTCTATTCTATATCTTTGAAAAGTCTCCATTTATTCAACACTTCTGAATTCACTGACAAACTGAACTGAACTGACAAAAATAAGGTGCATAAAAAAGCAAACAAAATTCCTCCACAGGCTACTGACCATCATTAGTAGAGCGGCAAGCGGCGTTTGGGGACAGAGTGAAATCTTCTTAAAACACTGCCCCTCCACTCATTCCAGAACTTTTTTGTTAAGTCCTTCTCAAATGCCAACTGAATTAAATTGGCCTTGCGTCGATGAAGCATACTAAGACGATGTTCTGTAAAGACATTCTTGAGGGTAGAAAACGAATTCTCACAGAGTGCCATGCTAGCTTCAGTAGTGTTGTTGTTGACATCAGTGCCCACTAGGGCTGTCCCCGACTAAGGATTTGGATAGTTTACTTTGATTGACCAAAAAATTAAAAATTAAAATTACCAGGGTGGGCACAGCTGACTCAGTGGGCGGGCCCGGCCCCCTAATGCCCGCCCATGGTGCCGGGTCTGACCCTCTCAGCTACAGAGTGTGTGTATGTGTATGTGTGACCGATCGTATGGTACTCCTCTTGCGTTGTGTAATTTGTCGATGCCCCAAGGGAGATTCGAACACGGGTCTCCCACGCCGTGGGCGACGACATAGACCGCTGCACTAAGAGGTGAATTCACTCCTGGGTACCGTATCTATGTGTAGATAAGTAACTAGTTACTCTAATCTGATTACTTTTTTCAGTAAAGAGTAATCTAACTTGTTACTTTTTACAAGCCAGTAATCTGATTACAGTTACTTTTCCAAGTGGCTGTGCGTTACTATTTAGTTACTATCTCATAATGCTGATGATAAGAGAGCCAGGGGTACAGTCAGCTAGACCGGAGATGGGACGTGCGCTCATGCACGCACGCACACAGCCACACACACACACATGAATAACAAACTATAATACCATGTTTTATATTACACAACGGTTTTGCAATTTTATTTTTTAATTAAAATTATATTATATACATTTTCTATTTTATTTCGTTTGGGAACCACTGTCCTAGAGTGCCTGAGCAGTGGACAGCTGTGACCTTATCTGGCCTGATGGCGTCTCATGATGACCTGTCTGAGCAGCCAATCATGATTTATGACATTATGCACTTTCAATAAAGCATTATTTAAAAAACTGTTGTCATTCTTATGTTGTGGCAGCAGCAGGGGGGACAAGGACAACTTCGTAACCTAGTTACTTTCAAAGTAACTAAGTTACTTTGATAATCAAGTAATCAGTAAAGTAACTTGATAACTTTTTAAAGGAGTAATCAGTAATCAGATTATTTTTACAAGTAATCTGTGGCATCACTGATCGTGACTGTGGATATTACTCACGGACCTGCGTTACATATGTGTATGTGTATACGTGTATGTGTATGTGTATGTGTATGTGTGTGTGTATGTGCATGTGTATGTGTATGTGTTAAGGCTGTCAAAGTTAACGCAGTATTAACTCGTTAACGCACAATTCTTTTAAAGCCACTATTTTTTTTAACGCACGATTATTATTATTATTTTTTACTAGACTTAACTTACTAAAATTTTCCGAAGAGTTCTCTTGGAAGACTTATCTTGGAACCGACTGAGACAGAATCAATGACAAGTTCACTCTGAGTCCCCAACATGCTGGTAATATGTCTTAAGTGGCTCAAACGGTCGCACCTGTGATATGATCTGATATCTGCGTTGGAGAA
The DNA here is from genome assembly GCF_963971535.1 of Notolepis coatsorum. Classification (NCBI taxonomy): domain Eukaryota; kingdom Metazoa; phylum Chordata; class Actinopteri; order Aulopiformes; family Paralepididae; genus Notolepis; species Notolepis coatsorum. Next base: position 56,828,390 of record NC_140173.1, on the reverse strand, counting down.
TGGCATATGTCTCAATCTTTCAGAAGATCAAAAAAAACAAACAAAAAAAAACAGGATTTTTAATTTTTTTTTTTACGATTTTTTTTATTCAACAAACATGATCATGTTCATGTCTTAAACTCATACTGAGGCCTTAGTTTTGAATTGCATATCATCATTCATTTATTTATTGTCACACAGAGCAGAATAATTTTGCCAAAACAAACGCATTTCCTTTGATTTAATTATACATCCGCATTTCATTGTATACTTGTATGCCGTGACAAATGAAACTCTTGACTTGAAAAATACATCAAATGATTTATGTCAAGGATGAGGGACATCCACTAGTTGCAGAACTTGCAGTCACCTGATTTTTACAGACGATGGCGCCATTGCTCTCATGAAGCAGCAGGTTGGAGGCAGAATTTTTAGATTACTCCGGTTGCAATGCCTCGCTTGAATGAAGTTAACTTTTCACCTGGATAACGTCAACATTCAGGGTGAATGTAATGTGAGAAATTGGGATGAAAAAAATTTAATTAAATTAATATATATTTTTTTAATATATATATATATTTTTTTTATCGGATCGGGAAAGATCTGTATCGGTAGATACTCAAAATCACATGAACGGGATCGGATCGGGAGAAAAAAAAATTGATCGGGACATCCCTAGTCTGTATACATGCGGACTGTGCTTGTACTGTGCGTGGGGCAGAGCATGTGTATAGTGCTGGATCCTAATGAAACAGGTAACTGGAATATATTAAGCCTATATTGTTCATTCATTAGACACGTAGGCGCACACAAGACTTGTTATGGAATATTAATGCAGTCTATTTCCACCGATTAGCTGATATATTAGAAGGAATGCAGGTGTATAGCTAAGGTCTGTCCCATTGTATACCATTAAAACAGATATGTAACAAATAAAAAATACAAATTCTACAGAAGGCATTAAATAATTATTATTTTCAATCATTTCACAATAATTGTGTTTGAATATCTGAGTAATTAAAGTAATTATACATTTGTCCAAAATAGCTGGTTCAGATATGGTTAATCCAGCTGCCCTGTGATCAGATGAATCCATATTATTTATTTTTCCGACATCAAATGCGTAATTTCTTATCGTACAAATATTGTCATATTTATTTTAATTATGATTAAGTACTTAATTCCAAGGAGGCCTGTAGCGTTGACATGAAGGAATCACTATATGAGAACACAGTCTGTCAAGTTAATAACATTGGGTCTCATTCCCGAACGAAGTTATGACAAAACATTTCGTCTTAGCCAGATTTCGGCCCATTTAAGACATATTAGGGCTGGGAGTGGGAGTCCCCAAATTTTCCTGAGATCAGATTTGTTCGTGGCTGAGAGCAGATTTAAGAGTGCTGAGGAGCACTCTTAAATCTGCTCTCAGCCACGATCAAATCTCATGATTGATTGACTAATTAAAAATGTCGCTTCGTCAGGCATTGCCGCTCGGCTCAGCCTTCCTCCTACTTTCATGATTCCATCCTCCAGTATTGGATTCAACTTGAAGAGTGAGCTACTTTTCTTCACCCTTCCTTGTTCCAGTAGCATTGTCAAATCTTCTTTGAAGGTTAGTTTCTGGGTGTGCTTGACAATTTCTTTTTCCGCCACGGCTAGATCTTTGCAGGTGAGGCCTGTTCCTTGGAAAGCCCTTTTGAACCGGCTCACTTTGCTTTTTACATCTGGTGCCTTTCTCTCTTCTTTCAGCTCTTTAATTAAGCAGGACCTTCAGCTTCAGAAACCAGGCAACAGCGCCTTTAAGCCTTGTCCAGGATGAGAAATGGTTCATCAACTGTCCCGTTGCGTCTTTCGGCTCTTCCGCCTGAATGACATGCACTTGAGCTACTCCTTTGATCTCCAGATCATCGACATCCAGCATTCCAGGATCTGGGTTCTTGGGCCACTGGTCTTGTGAACAGTGCAGGAAACTTGGTCCTGACAGCCAGCTTTGTTCTTTCAGGAATGTGTCGACAGCAGTGATGCCACTAACGCGTTACTTAGTAACGCGTTACTGTAATCTGATTACTTTTCCCCGAAAATAGTAATCTAACGCGTTAATCTTTACAAGCCAGTAATCTGATTGCAGTTACTTGTCCAAGTGGCTGTGCGTTACTATTTCGTTACTATCTCATCATAATGCAGGCGGAATGCAGTATTTTCTTTCGTTTTCGACAGTCAAAAATACGTTTGGAGCTGTTTTCCTTGTATTGGGGAGTGACGTCACAGCACGCAACCTCACGTGTTGTACCATGCTGGTGGGCGGTGGCTATTATTGTTATTATCAGGCTGACCTAAACATAGCGAGCTAGCAGGGAGACGCTCACGCTGGTAACGCTTTCTTGCACTGGAAGTTCAATCACTAGTCTACTACTTAACGTTTGTGTCAGCTAAGCCGGGTGAAAAAAACATTCACTATGCGGAGGAAACAAAATACTGTCTACCGCATCTGGAATATACAGCACAGCACGACCAAACGCCAAGCGGATAGAAAAAAAACCAAAGCCGAAGCATCGACTTCTACAGGACTCGGAGGTGCACCAGCCAAACAGCAAAAGCTGGATTTCTTTACTGGATTTAAACTTTACTACCCACACTTGAAGTGCTGATGCACTCTGAAGGACACCCTGCAGGACACGACTGCAGGCCTTCCAGATGCCATAGTGCAGGTATGTTCCACCTTTGAGTTAAACATCTTTTGCATTGCACTATTCATGAACATGGAACACCATACTGCAGTATGTAGGTTGTCAGTAGCACACAATAATAAATAATAATAATAATAATAATAATAATAATAATAATAATAATAGCATAGGAGGAGCAGTACCGTTTAAGAGCATGAGCTTCAGATACTGGATAGACCTTCAAACATAAAGAACATTTTCTTGAAGTATAACACTCCAACCCATCAAGTGCTCCTGTGGAACGGCTTTTTAGTCTGGGAGGGTTGGTGCTCACGCCTAGAAGGAACAGACTTTCTGACAAGAGGTTTGAGAAGATTCTGTTACTGAGATATAATCACTGGTTTACTCACCCCTGTTTCACTAGGAACATTAGAACCATATCTGAATATGGCAGGCCTCAAAGTTAGGTTACATATCAGCCTACATGTGGTGTTATTGACCATTTATCTTTTGTGAAATCTATAGATCTATAGATAGGCCTATGTTGTGGAAAATGTGTATATGGAGTGAACTAGTTTAATATAGGTCAACTAGCAGTACTGAAAGACACTAGGGCGACGGTCCGGCTGATGTTCTTAAAACAAATTGGATAGGGACAGATAGACATTTCAGTACATCACATCTTGTCTTTTTATCTTGTAACATCTTGTTCTCTCTTTCACACACACACATATACACACACACATCTCACTCACTCACATACACACACACACATTTACTCCAGACTCTCTCTTTCACACACACACATATACACACACACATCTCACTCATTCACATACACACACACTCATTTACTCCAGCTTTATCTCTCTTCGATGTTCTTAATGTTTTTATCTCTCTTCGATGTTCTTAATGTTTTTATCTCTCTTCGATGTTCATAATGTTTTTATCTCTCTTCGATGTTAAATCTATGTGTCATCTTAATGTTTTTATCTCTCTTCGATGTTAAATCTATGTGTCATCTTAATGTACGTCATGTCATATCTGATATAATATGTCACGTCATCATATCATGTCATGTGGGGGCAGGGCTGGGAAGGTATTATCTGACAAGCACAGGGGTTGAGAGGGGAGAGTGTTTTTGTTCAAGCTGTGGTGACCGTCTGCTAGATCCATAGCTCTGCTGTTAAAACTTTCTTTCATTAAACAAATTGCCTGTTGAAATTGGAAATATCGTCTCCTGCTGTGTTAACAACCATCAGCAACAACATTTGGTGACCCTTGACCTGTAGACCGCCCTGCCGGGCCCTTCATACGGCCAGCTCCTGGCCTCTTCCGTAGACATTCTGGCGGTGTCGACAAAGATAAGGTGAGCGTTGTGCTTTTTATTATAATGTCCGTGAGAGATTCTGCGGGAGGAAAAAGTGAGCTGGCTGTGTGACTGGTTTGGATGGACGACTAGAAACGAACACGAGTGGTGAGGTTTTGACATAGGACGAGCCCCCAACAGGCCAGTTTCCCCTGCTAATAAAGGGGAACGATATCTTTCACATGCCATGGTCACCTCTAGACATCGATGGCTTAATAGCAAGACTACCGGACCTTTCAGAAGGAGCCTCCAGGTGGATCACGCAGTTTGAGGAAAATACGTCACCTTTTCTGCTAGCAGTGGGTGACGTCAAATCCCTGTTGACGCGTTTGCTAGGAGTTGGTGCCTGCCGGGACATCATGGGTGATACATCGATGCGAGTGGCATGCGACACGCAGGCCCATGATGGAGACATATTCACAGCAGACATCAGAGAAACACGGAGCGTGTGGCCACACTAAACTGTTGACTGAGGAGGAAGATGAGAACGACACGAAACCAGGACAGGAGAAAGGAAACATTACAGGAACCCTGACTTTCGCCCCTACATTCCTGGGAAGTGGGTCAAGCACAGGGGTTGAGAGGGGAGAGTGTTTTTGTTCAAGCTGTGGTGACCGTCTGCTAGATCCATAGCTCTGCTGTTAAAACTTTCTTTCATTAAACAAATTGCCTGTTGAAATTGGAAATATCGTCTCCTGCTGTGTTAACAACCATCAGCCACAACATTTGGGCAACTGCGGTGGGGGTAGAAAGGAGGGTTGAGCCTGTCCCGAACCAAGCACAGGGGACAGGGGTGAGGGGAAAAAGGGAGGTCAAGGACACTGAGTCGGAAGAGGTGGGGGGACAGGATATGTTCCAGAGGACAGCCGGAACGTTGAGGGACTCAGTGGGCTCACTCTGGGCCAGGTTGAGGGGTTTGCTTCCTCCCGGGGAACAAGATGGGGGCGACTATGACTATGTTTTTGTTCAAGCTGTGGTGACCGTCTGCTAGATCCATAGCTCTGCTGTTAAAACTTTCTTTCATTAAACAAATTGCCTGTTGAAATTGGAAATATCGTCTCCTGCTGTGTTAACAACCATCAGCCACAACACCTACCTGCCCTATTAGTACATTTTACTCAAACTGAGTACATTTTACTAAATTTTGTTTGTCATTCTTAGGGACGACGACTTCGTAACCTAGTTACTTTCAAAGTAACTAAGTTACTCTGATAATCAAGTAATCAGTAAAGTAACTAAGATTACGTTTTAAAGGAGTAATCAGTAATCAGTAATCAGATTACTTTTACAAGTAATCTGTGGCATCACTGGTCGACAGTCTGTCCTCTTGAGATGAGATCTGCGGGGTTCACAGTGGTATTGACATACCTCCACTGTGAGGTCTGAGAATGCTCCAGGATAGCTATGACTCTATTAGCCACAAATGTCTTGAATCTTGTGCTTTCGCTGTTCAAGTACTTCAGCACAGCTGTGCTGTCTGTCCAAAAGATAGAATCTTGCAGCTCGAGTTCGAGCTCTTTCTTGAGAAACTTGTCCATCTTGACGGCAGCTACGGCCGCGGTCAACTCCATCCTTGGTATGGTTGGAGACTTTAAGGGTGTGACCCTCGCCTTTGCCATCATCAGGGCAGTTTGAACTTTGCCAGTCACGTCGCGCAGTAGCAGGTAGCTTGTTGTTCCATAAGCCTCTAGACTTGCGTCGGCAAAGTGGTGGAGCTGTGTGGAGACTGGAGCTCCAAACTGCTTTGTCTTGATGCATCTGTCCACTCCAAAGTTCTCAAGCCTTTGCAGTCCTGATATCCATTTTTCCCATGTCTGGATGACATTATTTCCTCGTCCCAGCCATACTTCTGCCTGCAGATATCTTGTAGGAGTATCTTGGCGGGCAGCACCACTGGAGCGAGAAACCCCAAAGGGTCGAAGATAGAGCTGACGAGGGAAAGCAGGCCTCTCCTAGTGTGTGGGCGATCTTTGAGGTTGATCAGGAAAAACCTGATCAGAAGAGACACCGAGGCAGAAGAGATCGGTGTCTTCGTCGCTGACTCTGACCTGGTGGAACATAGCCTCCACGTCGGCCATGACCGCCACGGTCTCTTGTCTGAACCTTGTCAGGACCCCTATTAGGGAGCTTGTCAGGTCCGGTCCCTGCAGAAGCTGCTGGTTCAGTGATGTTCCTTGAAAGCTTGCTGCGCAGTCGAAGACGACACGTAGTTTCTTTTTAACTGGATGTCTGACTCCGTGGTGAGGCAGATACCACTTTCTTCCTTTTGCTGACTCCTGATCAGCATTGTCAAGTCTCACGGCGTAGCCCTTCTTGAGGATATCATCCATGAACGCCACGTACTCTGTGCGAAACTTGTCGTCTTTCGAGAATCTTTTTCGTAGGTTCAGCGCACGTTGTTCGGCGACTGATTTGCTGTTGGGCAAGCACAGTGTCTTGTTCTTGACTGGCAGGCAAACACTGTAATGTCCATCCACAAGTTGAGGATTGTGACACCATTTTCATGAACTGGTGGTCATCCTTTGACATCTCGATGTCTTCATCTTGTCCGGCGTCCGGAAAGTCTACTTTGAACTGCTGTTGCCAAAGCTCGTCTAGCCTGGCGACCGATTTGCGGTCACTGCTGTCCGCTTGCTCTTCTGGCTTCCGTCACTTCCGCCTTTGAGCGGTCCATTAACTGTCCAGCCTAGGATCATTCTGACGGCATATGGTCCTTTGTGCACGCTGCTCACCACTCGGAGCGGCTCCATTGCCTTCGGGACGTTTGCTCCTATGAGCAATCCAACCTGAGCTTGGATAGTGGGAAGCTTCACCTCCTTTAGGTGAGGCCATCGGCTGACATCCTCTTGCCAGGGAATGTTCTCCTTGGAGACGGGAATGGTTTTCTGAGAAAACACCTCTGGAAGCTTGATGAATTGTTTTCCATCCAGGCTGCTTATTTCCAGTCCATTCACAATATTTGTGTCCACAACAGATTCTGATCCCATTGTTCGACGCAAGATGCTTGCTTTGCGTCCATCCATGTTCAGTTGTGAGATCAGCGACTCTGCAGCAAAAGTAGCTGAGCTACCCGGGTCCATAAACGCGTACGTTGTTACTTCCTTGGTTCCCTTCTGTGCCTTGACGCGCACTGGAATAATTGAGAGAGCGCAATCTTCCTTTCCGGCCCCAGTGACACCAAAGGCCTCCATCATTTGTACAAGAGCACTTGTCACTTCTTGTTCCGTTGACTTCGCTTCCTCTTGAGAGTCTTTAGAGCGATCTTTAAAGTTGTAGTGAAGCAGTGTGGGGTGTTGTCGAGAGCATTCTTGACACTGCACTTTGTCTGTGCAGCTGTTACTCATGTGACCATGTTTCAAACATGCAAAACATAGACCTTTGCCTTTTAGAAAGTCTATCTTCTCTTTTTGTGGTTTGCTCTTGAGTTTTCTACAAACCGTAAGGGTGTGCTGCTCTCCGTTGCAATAGCCACAGGGCTTGCTGTTTGCGTCCACTGCAGCGGTAGGTGTCTTTGGTGTTGCACGTTCGTCGCTCTCCTTCATGCCTCTAGTCATTTCAGCCTTGGGGGAGTCAACTGCTGTAGCGTACACCTTTTGCGACTTGTGTGTCCTTGTCTTGTATTCTTTTGTTCTCTGTTGACTTGGTTCTTTTGTGGCTGTAGTGTTGTCCTTTATGTTTCCGTAGAGCGGGTGTAGAGCGTATCTAACTTGCTTGTTGACGAAGTCTATGAAATCCTTGAACCTTGCCCTTTTGTTAGTTCTTTCTTGTAAGTCGCAGGCGTGTCTTCTCCAAGATTCTCTGAGTCTGTACGGTAGCTTATTAGCCAGCGCTCTTATGTTGGATGCGTTTTCCAAGTCCTCCATGTAGCTTATATCCATCATTGTGTTGGAGCAGCTTGTGAGGTACAATGCAAATGACTGCAATGCTGCACCATCTTCAGGCTTGATTGTCTGCCACTCCAGAGCCTCTTTGATGTAGGCTTCCGCTATCTTGAAGTCGTTGCCGAAGAACTGTTTCAGCATTTGTTTTGCTTTGGTATAGCCTGCAGTAGGCTCCATGTGAATGCAGCTTTTGACCAGCTCATGTGGTTGTCCACTTGTGTACTGCAACAGAAACTGTAGACGGTCACGATTGTCACTCCATGTTCCATATGTTACACCCGCTAAGTTCCTAGCTTTAAGAAAGACACAAGAGTGTAGGTTAATTTAACCATAATATTTATTACATAAAAAGGGGTGGACAAAGTTACTATAAGCCCACTTCAACCTCATGCTCAGGAACCCCAATCAGTCTTGACTGGGCAGGGTTTTATTCACAGCAACCTGGTGATACTTCACACAATGAAGGAGAGTAATATCAATTGTCAATAAATAGCACTTCATACGATATCAATTGTCAATAAATAGCATTTCATACGATATCGATTGTCAATAAATAGCACTTCACACAATGAAGGAAACTTTATCACACATCAATAAATACCACGTCAAGAACTGTATAAAAAGGGATATCAAACTTCTCACAATGAAGTAAACAGATATCATACCACTCGGTGATTCAACTTGTGCAAACTGTGCATAACCACGGCATCCATATGATAATGGCACACTAAGCCTGCCCGTGTTCACGTCTGAGAGAGGTACCTTGTACATGGGTTGGTGTTATGGTGGGGGGGAAACGGACACACAAATAAACAAACAAACATACATAGGTAAAGAAAACTAATCCGGCCCAAGGGCAAGACCCAATTCTTTTTGCCCGTCTACCGGCCCACTGGCCCGGGCGGATTAGACATATTTATATAACTACCAAACAATAACTAAAAGTGTTTCACGACAAGAGCAGCTGGACCACTGGTGCTCTGCCGGGAAACAAACACAACAGTATTAAAACACTTTATTATTAAAACAATAACACACATAATTATTAGACAACATTACATGCTAAAACAAAGTTCTACATTTAAAATACCTGTTACCGTCGGTGGTCCTATTATCCTACCGACTACTTTCAATCCCGCTGGGAACCAGGCAAATGATCTGGAACAAACACTCCATGTCACACATATTGCCGAGCACATTAAAACCCGCTATTCCTATACCATAATACTACCACTGCCTACCTTAGCGTGTAATGCTTGTTCCTGCATTCCGGAGTGAGGTGTGCACCTACCTCACTGCACCGGCCGCAACAAACAATTCCAACTAACGTTCCTCCCGCAGGTATCCCCCTATAACGGAACCTGGCTCATTGAGGCCACTCCTCCTTTCTCATTAATGCCACCCGTCACACATAGATCTGATGAATGTCTTGTATTCGAGAGGGTCACCAGTGAATGTTGGAATGGTGAGCTCAGGAAGTAATGAAGCTTTGTGATTCTTCACGAGGTATTCTGTGACATTCGCCTGTTGAGAGATAGCCTTGCTTAGACTATGAAGCTCCCATCCTTCATTGAATTCCCTTTTTGTTGATTTTAATATGCTGGTCGTTAGTGGTGCTGCTGGAAGCTGCACGTCCTCTGGTTTACTGGGGGGAGGTGGTGAGGCACGCTGATATAGCGGTTGGAAGTTCCTCTCTTCTGTTTCATCTGCCTTTTCGATGTTTAAGACAGTCCCGTCATTTAATGGAGTACATTCATAATTTTCCAGAACTCCCATTTTTGCATCTGACTCAGCGAGAGCCGTCTTCATTGCATGTATTTCTAGCTTTCTTTTTTGTTCTGCTTCAAACCTCATTTCTTCAGCTTGTAGTTGAGCCTCCTTGCATCGTTTTTGTGCTAACCAGTCTGCTTCTTCCTGCTCAAGAGCTAACCTTTCATTTAAAGCGGTGGCCTTTACTTGTAGAGCCGCCCGCTCCATCTCTGCACTCAGTCTGATTGCGTTTGTTGAGCGAGAGCCTGATGAGCATCTACTTATTACTGTTCCAGACTTAGATTTGGTATCCATAGGTTTTTCCTGATTGGCAAATACAGTACTGTTTGTGATATAAAAATTGTCCAGAAAAGAGAGTATATACATTTGACGTAGAAACTGTTGGAGGAGGTAGGGTAGGTGGGGTGCGGTTGGGTGGGTGGGGGGGGGGGGGGGACACACACACACTGTACAAGCAAAACTGTACATTGGAATATTGACAAAACCATACTTGGTCATTTACTGTACATTGGAGGGGGTGATATAGCTATAAACCTGCATTCCTTCGAATATATCATTAATCAATTAAACTTATATCGAAATACACTATATAGCCTATACACCAACACTGAAATGACAGTGGATAAATAAATAAATAAGAACTAAAGCTAATCGCATGGCAATAGACTGCATTAATATTCCATAACAAGTCTTGTGTGCGCCAGTATGGCCTACATGTCTAATGAACAGTATAGGCTTAATATATTCTAGTTACTTGTTTCATTAGGATTTAGTAGATACTATATACGCTCTGCCTCTGCCCTACGTACAGTAGGGCAGACCATATAGTATCTAAATCCTAATGCAACAAGTCATTAATGGAATAATAAGCCTATACTGCGTTCATTCATTACGCCGTAGGCATTAATGTAATAATAAGCCTATACTGCATTCACGCCGTAGCGGCCCATAGGCTATACAGTATACTTATACTGCGCGCGCGTGTGTGTGTGTGTGTGTGTGCGCGCGGTGCGGCAGGTGTACCACAAGCTGTATATGATGACAATACATTAATCTAATCTCATTTCGATGGGTCGCAAGACTCGCAAAGCGCTTCCGCATGCATTTCCACACAGCTGCGTCATTACTTTGCCTTATAAGGAGCTCTGGAGGCGTTGTTTTGTATGCAAATTACCTGAACGGGAACGCGCTTTTGAGTTTAAGACAGAATGCCATTCTCCAAGCAGATATCAGATCATATCATTTGTGCGACCGTTTCAGCCACTTAAGACATAATACCAGCACGTTCGGGACTCAGAGTGAACTTGTCATTGATTCTGTCTCAGTCGTTCCAAGATAAGTCTTCCAAAATAACTCTTTGGACAATTTTCGGGAATGAGACCCAATGATACTATGTTTGTTTCTGACTCAAAGTGTGTGTGTGTGTGTGTGTGTGTGTGTGTGTGTGTGTGTGTGTGTGTGTGTGTGTGTGTGTGTGTGTGTGTGTGTGTGTGTGTGTGTGTGTGTGTGTGTGTGTGTGTGTGTGTGTGTGTGTGTGTGTGTGTGTGTGTGTGTGTGTGTGTGTGTGTGAGAGAGAGAGAGAGAGAGAGAGAGAGAGAGAGAGAGAGAGAGAGAGAGAGAGAGAGAGAGAGAGAGAGAGAGAGAGAGAGAGAGAGAGAGAGAGAGAGAGAGGGGGGGGGGGTGAGAGAGATGAGGAAGGGGCAAGAGAGAAAGAGAGCTGGGAAAGTGTGTGTGTGTGAGAGAGAGAGGGGGGGGGGAGTCCTCAGCCCTTGTGTGGGTGAATGTGACAAGTTCCTAACGTTTTCTTTCCCCTATTATTTTCATGCACACTTTATTCATTGTTTTATTATTTTCTTTTAAGTTATTTTGTGCATCACTCTGTTTTGAATTTGATGCAAATTTGCAATGCATGAGGGTAATCCTTTTGTGTTAAATGGCTGCATAAAGCAAGCATTTGTTGACTCATGTTGATAAGAGTATTAAAACTTGAAAAAGATCCGTGGTAGATTTAGAACAGATACAAAATATGTAATATAATCTGCGATTAATCGCGAGTTAACTATGGACAATCATGTGATTAATCAGATTAAATATTTTAATCGATTGACAGCCTTAGTATATGTGTGTATGTGTGTATGTGTATGTGTATGCATTTATGTGTATGTGTATGTGTGTATGTGTATGTGTGTATGTGTATGTGTGTATGTGTGTATGTGTATGCAATTATGTGTATGTGCATGTGTATGTGTATGTGTATGTGTATGTGTATGTGTATGTGTGTATGTGTGTATGTGTGTATGTGTATGTGTATGTGTGTGTTTGTGTAGGTCTGTGGGAACAGAGTGTCTTTTGGCAGATGAGGGTGAATATTTGGTGAGCTTTCCTGTCCATAGATGGACAGCTAAATGGGCTGATATCCTCCAACTTGCTACACCCCCCCCCCCGCCTGGACTGCTCACAGCTCTCCCACACACACACACACACACACACACACACACACACACACACACACACACACACACACACACACACACACACACACACACACACACACACACACACACACACACACACACACACACACACACACACACACACACACACACACACACACACACACACACACACACACACACACACACACACACACACACGCGCGCACGCTCACACACACACGCACACAACACACTCCTCCAGTCCAGAGGAATTAAGATGTTTTAATTAGTGGCGATAAGCAGAGACAGGGAGAGCATTGAGGAGCTCTGACACACAGCATCTGCTATCAGCGAGCTGATAAAGGAGCTACTCAGACACTACTTACAGCCTCCCTCCTCCTGCCCCCCCTGTCTCGCTCTCCTTCTGTACCTCCTCCTGCCCCCCCTGTCTCTCTCTCCTTCTGTACCTCCTCCTGCCCCCCCCTGTCTCGCTCTCCTTCTGTACCTCCTTTTGCCCCCCCTGTCTCGCTCTCCTTCTGTACCTCCTCCTGCCTCTCCCCCCTGTCTCGCTCTCCTTCTGTACCTCCTCCTGCCCCCCCTGTCTCTCTCTCCTTCTGTACCTCCTCCTGCCCCCCCTGTCTCGCTCTCCTTCTGTACCTCCTCCTGCCTCTCCCCCCTGTCTCTCTCTCCTTCTGTACCTCCTCCTGCCCCCCCTGTCTCTCTCTCCTTCTGTACCTCCTCCTGCCCCCCCTGTCTCTCTCTCCTTCTGTACCTCCTCCTGCCCCCCCTGTCTCTCTCTCCTTCTGTACCTCCTTTTGCAGTATATTATACATTGCAATAAATATGGTTACAATAAACACTAGAATCTAAATATATACTATGAGTAAGTAAAGTATACAGGGAAACCCCATGCAGTAACATTTAAAAGAAGAGAAAACCTGCGCTCCCCCCCCCCACCCCGTCGTCTGATTAGACGTGATGTACTCTCCCAGCACAGGTCCAGAGGGCTGGGGGGAGGCGTGTCTCTCTGTAGGAGGTACAGAAGGAGAGAGAGACACTTGCGACCCTCTCTACGCCGCACCCATACATCAAATGGATTCGCCATGCCATCAGCTCTATTTTCAATCTTTCAAAATGTTCAGTTGCTATTGCATGCACTTATTTGTGTTTCATTACACATTATGTGTGCATGCTTACCAACTGTTTCACCTGTTTTATTGCAACACTACTATCACCGACATCTAAGAAGGGAGATCCCCCCCCTTGAACGGCCCTTCTAAGGTTTCTCTCCTCCACATTGACTGTGGAGGGGGTACAGAAGGAGAGAGAGGCAGGGGGGCAGGAGGGGGTACGGTACAGAAGGAGAGAGACACAGGGGGAGGTATCGCAGGAGGAGGTATCACATTTGTTTGTGATCATGTGATTTTGAGTATCTGCCGATACCGATCTTTCCCGATCCGATCTTTCACATTAGTAACCAATTTGACGCATTTTTGTCAGAAACTGGCGAAGCGAGACAAGCCTCTCTGTTGCCTCAATAGCCCCGCCTCGAGCGCCGTGGCTCACATTACATTCACCCTGAGCCCCTGTTTGCACATTAGTATACATTCACAGTGTTCGACTTACGTAATGATTTTCTCCATTTTTTGTCTGAAATGCAGACGATAATCCTCACAAAGAGAATAACGACAGCTCCGCGGTTAACAACAGCTGAACAGCAACAATTAAATGCCCCCACACTGCAGACACAGACTAAAACATGAATGTCATCATGATACAAAAGCATACCGAAAACACTCATAAACCAGCAGCCAATTAATTTGAGTAAATCAGGACTCACCACTTCGCTGTTGATGAACGTCACGTCAGCAACAAAAACCTCTTGCGTTGAACAACGTTAACAAAACTTTGCCAACCGGCTAAATCAATCAATGGATGCAATCCTACTTGGAGGGGAGAGAACAGATGGTAGAGGTAAACGGTACTCTATCCCCCCCCCCCCCTCACAGTGAGCTGTGGTGTTCCACAAGGAAGCATACTAGGTCCGCTACTGTTCCTAATTTATGCAAATGACATGTCGTCAGCTTGTGACTGCAACTTGTTCCTGTTTGCGGACGACTCAGCCCTGCTGGTCTCTGACAAGAACAAGTTACAGGTTGAAAAAACCCTCAGCTCAGAACTAGGCAAAATCTGCATATGGCTCGCTGATAACAAACTATCATTACACATGGGCAAAACAGAGTCCATTCTCTTCGGTTCAAATAACAAACTCAGCAAGACCGACGGCTTCTCAGTTACAGTGGGTGACAATATTGTCACAAGGAAAGAAGAAATTACCTACCTGGGTTCCATCCTAGAGGCAAATCTTTCCGGTGACAAAATGGCAACCAATGTAATAAAAAAAGTCAACCAACGAACTCGATTCTTGTACCGGATCTCCTCACTGGTAAACAAGAATACCCTGAAGACTCTGGCAGGAGCACTCATTCAAGGGTACTACGACTATGCTTGCACCTCATGGTACCAAAGCACCTCAAAGGCGCTAAAAACAAAATTACAAACATCTCAAAACAAACTGGTCAGACTACTGCTTGACCTTACTCCTAGAACCCACCTCACCCCTGCCCACTTTGACAACCTAGGATGGCTTAGATTATACGACAGAGTACAGCAACTTGCAATGGGCCTGGTCTACAAGATACACTACATGACCAAGGTACCCATGTACATGTCAAAATACTTCCCAAAGGTCAGTGAATACCACGATCACAACACCAGAGGGAGCTCCACAAATCATGTTAAGCCCAGATTCGGCTCAAACAAGGGACTAAACACGTTTAGCAATTATGCCACATCAATGTGGAACGCCCTACCCAAAGCTGTAAAGGAATGTGAATCACTACCCACTTTCAAAAACACTCTAAAAAAACACCTACGGGAGACTGCAATTCGAAACTGGCCCCTGTAAATGTCCTAACACAACCCCCTCCAATGTACAGTAAATGACCAAGTATGGTCTTGTCAATATTCCAATGTACAGTTTTGCTTGTACAGTTGTACAGTGTCGCCCACCCACCCCTCCTTTGTTTTTCCGATCCCGATCTTCTGAAAATCATGTGATCGGTCCCCGATCCCGATCACGTGGTCGGATCGGGACATCCCTAATGACATTTCACTAGCTTCCACTAGCATTGCTAAATTAATGCTTTTGTCTTGGACTCGAATGAGATAGGCTTCTAATTAAAGGTGCTGTAAGTGGTATTTGTTTTTGTTAAAATAAGTGGTCTACATGTTATAGTATAGTGTATATAGTATATATAGTATATAGTGCTTGGTCAGTAACATGGGTCTTCCAGTCGCTCGCTCTGCAGTAAACAGAAAATTTATTTTCTGGTATCCCGTTCCCACTTTATCCAATCAGCAGAGAGAACTATGCACTGTAAAAATGGTCTGACAAAAATAAGAAATAGAAACTAGTTTTAAGCAAGTAAAATAATCTACCAGTGCAGTAAGAAAATTTGACTTGGTAAGATTTCTTGAAATAAGTAAAAATATCTAGGGTTCTCTCTCCTGATTGGATAAAGTGGGAAGGGATACTAGGAAATGTAAATGTAGGAAATGTATTTTGTGTTTACTTCAGAGTGGAGGGACTGGGAGACCCATGTTACTGACAGAACACTCTATATCAGTGATGATCAGAATGTAGAGATACTTAACACTTATTGTAACAAAATAAATACCACTTACAGCACCTTTAAAACCGATATGTGTAAGAATGTTGATGTGTGATCACAGTGGTGTGATTATAATTTTGACATAACATCCTCAGAATCATATCGAATGACCACTGATTATTGAAAGCTATAGTTCTAGAATTCAAAATAGAAATCCTGAGGAAACCCTAAAAAAATTCAAATAAAAACTCACCTCAAAGGGTCCAGATCTGTGCATTCCGGGTACTTTTGGGGTTTTTCACGGTCATACCTTTGGTGGACGCCATTCCTATAGATCATGATTGTATTGTATTTGACCTGTATAACAGATCGCTTAGATTTATTGAAACGTTTGTTTTGTCAGTGCACTATTGTGCACATTGTGAAAAGTTGCATTTTATTTCATTATAGATTTCAGGCACCTTCGTCTTCCCCTATTGTATTTCTCCATTCAGCTGCAGGATATTTTCCCCCTTTCCCTACCTGGACATTTAATATTATGCTTATGAATCTCCAGGGGACCTAGACTAAGAGATAATGACTATTTCTGGGACTTGATAGTCTTTGGTGTGATTTAGATCAGTATGACACTCACCATTGTTTCCTGTATGATAAGTTTGGCTGGTCTTCTCTTGCAGAGAGGCGTAATAAACATTGGTATTTGTTTATTTTCAAATCTCTTGTTGGTAAGCAACCCACTTACTTTACAACAATGCTGGATTGGAATTTTGGATTCTATCAAACTCGCTCAAGTGATCTTATTCACGAAGCTCACAGCATGAACTCTTGGTCTTCATACAACAATGAAAGGTTTTCATATTTCAATCTGAACGTGGAGCTAAAGCAATGAATGAATGTTCGAAAAATTATTTGTTTGTTTATTTATTTGTAAACATTCGAAATAAAATAATTCATTCATTCAATGAACCCAAACATGAACCAGTTTAAAAAGAGCTATAAGGAGGTACAGGGATGAAGAAGGGCTGTGACAGTCACCTGGGCCCTCATTTATCAATGCTGCGTACGCACAGATCTGTGCGTAAACCGTGCGTATGATCATTTCTAAGCAATGTGTGGGATTTATCAATATTAAAGGGGAACTATCTTATAAATGGCCTTTTTCAGTGTTTAGCATTGTTTCCTAGCTATGTGGACTTATATTAATATGATCTATGTCTCTAATTCTCATATTGGCGCATTCTTCCAATTCTCCTCTCACAATATTCACCCTCACTGAACTGAGTCATCTGAAAATGTGATGATTTGTGATGTCAGAGAGACTCAGCTGCATGTTAATGTGGCAGATGCCACCAGGCCACACAGTGGTTTAGGAGCCCAGCCTCAAAACGGCTCGAGATCTTGAGGTAGAAAAATGCTGTTTTTGAGGACTTGATTAGAAATACAAAACAATGAATTAAAAAAAATTATAATTACAGAGGTGTTCCATAAACTCACAGGAATTGTGTAAAAGTGCCCAAATAGTGAAAGAAATAGTAAAATAGTTCCCCTTTAACGTGTGCTTGTGATTGTGCGTACATGGCACCAAGCGGTAGAATATGAAAACAACAGACGGAATAAGCTTTCATGCATTAGAGTTTCAACACCGACGTGTTCTGTATGACTCATAATTAATTATAGTTAATTGTAAAATAGAGACATGAGTTTAATTGTTGTCAAACTCGATAAATAGCATCTGGAATAGTTCTTTCCGAATGAATGCAGCATGGCTTATCTTGCGTTATCGAAAGCGTTGTCACACGGTGCGCTCCGCAGGGAGCGTGTTTTCAGAGAGAGGGCAGAATGGGCTAGATCCACAAAGAATGGATTGCACGGTGCTAATTGCACCCTTACTTACAATTCATTATGAATTGAAAATGGGGGACCCTGATGTAAACAAGACGAAAGTCTTTCTCTGGTCTGCATCCCCTTAACAATTGTGTGTATTGAGCCGTACTGTATTGTACCCATTCTGCAATCTGTTAATAAAATGTTCATTCAATCAATCACCTGCATCACCAACGGCATACGTTGTGGAGTAACGTTACACACACACGTTGTGATCGAGGTGAAATCATGGTTGGATCAAAGCAGGATTGATATAATTTAGTCCTTACCTTCACTAGGAGGTACCCCAAAAAGAATATTCCAATTGTCTGATTGCGAGTCCAAGTACTGGTGTCCATTGTGTCACCAACATAATCCACCACAACAGATGCATCGGGGGCATTTGACACTTCTCAATGGGATCGGGATACCCGCTCGCCTCACCTGACAAAGAAGAGTGCGCCCGGAGATATTTGATCGTTGCACAGGCCAAGATATAAGGTTTCAAAGGGTGCTCGATACTGCCACCTGGGAGGATGCGGCCGGTATTGCACTTTGGCATTCTCAGGATGATTCCCCATGTTAACCCCGAGTCCGTGTGCCTGTAATGAATGGAAATATTGAATAAAAGAAATAACGGTGAAAACCCGACTATACTCGGGTCTGGCGCTGAACGGTCGGCGTCTCGGCGAGATAACCCGGCTATCCTCGGGTCTGGCGCTGATTGAGTTAAGATGTTTCACCTGTCGCTGGACAAAAATAACAACTTAAGGAACACAGCAACATTTGGGGAAATTAGCTTACCATCTTCTCCAGAGAGAGACAAGAAGATAGATACCAGTTTCCTCTCTGTGCGTTCAGTAGAAAGCAATCTGGCTGCATCTTAGCCTAGCTTAGCACAATGAATGGAAGCGGACATGGCCGGTTAGCCTTCGGGAGAGTGTTACAGTAGTTGGACAATGCCTAGACTAACCGGCCATGTACGCTTCCATTCATTGTGCTAAGCTAGGCTAACGTGCTGCCGGATAGCTTTCTACTGAACGCACAGAGAGAAAACTGGTATCTATCTTCTTGTTGCTCTCTGGAGAAGATGGTAAACTAATTTCCCCAAATGTTGGCATTTTCTTTTAACAAATCGTTAGTGATAAACATTACAAATGATTAATTGATTCTTGACTTGCCTGATTTATGACTTTACATCCAAACTAGTTATGCGCCAAGTAATCACAGTTTTAGCAGCTCTGACTTAGGAGAGCGCTAACACATAGCTGGTGCAGCCCAGTGCTGTTGTAGAAAACATCACCCATTAAAATGCCAGTGTTTTTAGTTCCAAGAGAGGGATGAGTGAGAGATGCGATTAAAAGCTCCTTTTAAAAGCTTGTTTTAAAATACAATTTATAAAACTGTGTGAGTTTCTGTAGTGAATTTATAGTACGAGACTATATTATAATAAAATACAATAAATGTTTTTCTAGTAGGTCTACTAGAACTATACAAAGTGCTTTACAATGGAATGAGTGCATACATTTTTCTTTTAGTATGGGTCACCTCAGTGGCAATCAAACCCCCAACCCTGTTATGCTCAGAGTGCCAAGCACTCTTGTCCTACACAGGACCACAACTTACATATAACATTCACACTCTAAATAATATGGTTTGGCTAAATAAATATTGATTAGATTAGGTTCAAATGTCATCATACAGCACAAGTACAGTACAACGAAAAGAAGTTTGGCATCCAACCATGCAAATGTAACAGTAAAGTGCAATAGTAATAAACAATGTGCAGGTGATTAAACTGGGTAAAAAATACATAAATTAGTACTACTTAGTAATTGTGCTAATCAGATGTGTACAGAGTTGTAGTATTAATATGTACAGTGATATAGGTATAAAAATACTATGGTAGAAAGTCATACTGGCCAGCAGCGTAACTAGCCTCTTATCAAGCAGGCAGAAATGTTACGGTTTGTATGCGACCCCAATAGCACAAAACAAGACAGGTATGAGAGTTAGCCAAAAACTGGGCATAATTTATTCACAAACAAAAAGCGGCGCTGTCCCTTTAAGGGAGAACAAAAATACACTGGTGAATCTTCTAGAGTCCATGAATGAAATGACAGTTCTGAGTCTGGTCTTGTACAGACTCACCAGAACACTGCCGACGGGCAACTCAGCAAACAGGGGTCCATGAAAAAGGAGTGAGAACATAGGGATCCTCCCGTGGAAGCATAGAGAGCGATGACGATGTCTCACAACAGGAACGAGGGACACGAAGAGAGAGTAGGGCAGTAGATGGCACGACGTCAGGAGTGAGAACATAGGGATCCTCCGG
This sequence comes from Notolepis coatsorum, assembly GCF_963971535.1. Lineage (NCBI taxonomy): Eukaryota > Metazoa > Chordata > Actinopteri > Aulopiformes > Paralepididae > Notolepis > Notolepis coatsorum. The sequence continues at coordinate 56,808,418 of NC_140173.1, read as the reverse complement.
TGGAAGCATAGAGAGCGATGACGATGTCTCACACCAGGAACGCGGCGGTAGATGGTAGCAACAAGATGGCACGACGTCTCACGCCGGAGACGCGGCAGTAGATGGTAGTGTACAGAACGACCTGGCAATGAGTGGAAGGCAGTCGGCAGTACTTGTAGTCTCCCGACGAGCTGATTGCCAACCACTCTCAGGTGCGTGAGGTAGAATGTTCGGCACGCCCCCTTGAGGACTGCATACTTTTTTTGCAAACCAAAATACTATACTTTATACTTATAGCACATGCACAAGCCTGGTCTCTTTTGAAAGATAACATTCACTTTTAATGCTAATGAAATAGAGTAACATAGGTCTGAACTTGAGTTGTAGAAAAACGTGTTACTCACTTTTTTCCGCGTTTTTTTCTCTTCCTGTTTTCGCTTGTGACTTTTCACCTAGATCCCTGATCGCTCATCCCCAAGTGGGGTATCATTGGAAAGCCACCCTCATTGGTTACAACCCTGTCTAATAATATTAGAGATCGCCAAATGATTGATGGAGCTAGAGCCTCAGGGGTCGAGGGTGGTATTCAGAAGGAAAAAAAGTTTGCAGTGTACTTTGGCGCACGCCTCACATATCGGCATGTAATTCGAGAACCGCTGAACGGATTTTTTTGCCTAAAACGGCAATCGACAGGCAACGAAATATGCACACCCGAGCCACTAGAGGTCGGCAAAGTGGCACGTTGTCCTCAAGAGGGCCCGTATACGGGCCGTTGCGTGTTAAGAGGCTCTAGTAAGAGTAGGTAAGGGCTATGTACAGATATAGATATAGTATCTACAGATATGTAAAAAGGATTACATATGCAGGTATGTACAGACAGATATATACGGTAAGAATAAATAAATATATATATATGGTATACAGCATTGTTGTACATGCTATCGTGGGTCATAAGTAGGTGTATGGAAATTCAGATAATGGCTTTAATTAAAACAGACTGGAATAGGCTACTCTGACAACTTGTCCACAGCCACCCGGTCTTTGCCAGACCAGTTTACATTGTCAGGAGCTCCAAGGCACAGCAGATCTTATTTGACAGGAAAGAAAGACAGCTTTCTTTTCAAGATCAAGTTCAAAGACCAGAAGGCCTGTTTCTCCCCCTGTGTCCCTGGTTGCACCTGTGCTGCTCAGCCACACACACGCCCATATATGCACACACACACACACACACACACACACACACACACACACACACACACACACACACACACACACACACACACACACACACACACACACACACACACACACACACACACACACACACACACACACACACACACACCACGTCTTGTTCACACCAATGACAGATGACTTCAGAGGTATCTGGCTGTCCGTATGTAGGTGTGTGTGTGCACTGGCGTGTGCGTGTGTGTTGTGTGTGCCTATGGGTGTGTGTTGACTTGCGGTCGCTCTCTGAAGGGCTTGTCAGGAGGTGTTATGGCTTTGTTTACCTTTTGAAGGAATTTGTCACAACAGCCGAGCCGGCGGGAAGAGGAGAGAAAGTATATCATGCAGTCATCAGCAACAACAACACACACACACACACACACACACACACACACACACACACACACACACACACACACACACACACATACACAATTTCACAACCCTCCTGAAGGCCCCAGGGTGACAAATGTGGGTTGTGTTGAAATTGTGTGTGTGTGTGTGTGTGTGTGTCTGTGTGTGTGTGTGTGTGTGTGTGTGTGTGTGTGTGTGTGTGTGTGTGTGTGTGTGTGTGTGTGTGTGTGTGTGTGTGTGTGTGTGTGTGTGTGTGTGTGTGTGTGTGTGTGTGTGTGTGTGTGTGTGTGTGTGTGTGTGTGTGTGTGTGTGTGTGTGTGTGTGAGAGAGACTTTGATCTTTAAAGGAACCCTCCAACATTCGGGTAAATTCACTTATTTGGTATCTTCCCAGTCAGATAATAAGTTAGCTTAGTTAGTTAGTAGATAGTAGCAATTTATAAATATATGTATATATTTATAGAAAGTCTATAAATATATATATCACACTATAGTCTACCCATATAACTCTGTATGATAGCGTGTACAATAGTGCTTATACCGTATATATACAGCACTTATACTTAATAATTACATATATATATATATATGCTGTAATTATTAAGTATAAGTGCTGTATATATACGGTATAAGCACTATTGTACACGCTATCATACAGAGTTATATGGGTAGACTATAGTGTGATATATATATTTATAGACTTTCTATAAATATATACATATATTTATAAATTGCTACTATCTACTAATATATATATATCCATATCTGCATATAACCCATATAACTCTGTATGATAGCATGTACAATAATGCTGTATATACCGAATATATATATATTTATTCTTACCATATATATATATATATATATATATATATATATATATATATATATATATATATATATATATATATATATATATATATATATAATTCCACATCTGTCTGTACATACCTGCATATAATCCTTTTATCTATATCTGTACATATCCCTTACCTACTCTTACTAGTTATGCTGCTGGCCAGTATGACTTGTTATTACCATATTGTCTTTATACCTATATCACTGTACATATTAATACTACAACTCTGTACATACATCTGATTAGTACTATTACTCAGTAGTACTCATTTATATATTTTATATCCAGTTTAATCACCTGTACATTGCATATTAATATTGCACTTTACTATTACATTTGCACTCTGGTTGGATGCCAAACTTATTTTCGTTGTAATGTACTTGTGCTGTATAATGACAATACATTTAACAATACAAAGCTAAAATAGCAAGACAAAACACAATTAAATGATCAGCTATAACAATTCCATATTGAAACTGTGTTGTTTTTTATCATGGTTCCATGGTTGTCAACCCATCTTCTAACCAATCTGTAAGGTGTGTTGACAACCGTTCCATGTCTCTATGGTTTCTCTATGCATATTTCCCTTATTGCAGCATTTTACTTGGTTTTTGGTTAAAAGGTTAAAAGGCTCCTCCCTGTCTGTTCTCTGTCTCTCATGCTCTGTCATCATCACCATTCTGCTTCCCATTGGCATATATCAGTTTCCCATATCCCCCCTTCTCCCTATTTCTCTTTCTCTGTCTCTCTCTTTCTCCTCTTCTCGATCTGTGTGTGTCTCTCTCTCTCTTCTCTCTCTCTTTGTCCCTCTCTACTGTACACCATTTGTCTCTTAGATTATCTCTCTCCCACTCTCTCTCCCTCCTTCCCCCTCTCTCCAATTCTTCTCTATCTCTCTCTATCTCCACCCCCCCTCTCTCTCTCTGTCCCTCTCTACATCATTTGTCTCTTTCACTCTCTCCTCTTGCTCTCTGTTAGATTATCTCTCTCCCACTCCCTCTCCTTTCCCCCTCTCTCTCTCTTCTCCTTCTTCTATATCTCTCTCTATCCCCCCTTCTCTCTCTATCTCTCTCCTTCCCCTCTCTCTCTCCCCCCCTCTCTCTCTCCTGATACCCTCCTGGCTTGGACCATTAGCTGTGGCATTTCACCATAAACACTTGGATTTATCGGGGCGAGGTTGTCCATTCACTGCAAGTCTTGCATGATATTCTTTTATTAGATGCAGAGTGAGAAGTATCCCGTTACACAGTCAAACACGCACGCACGCAAGCTGCACACACGTTCCCTGGGTCATCTGCTGTCTACCGCGGGTTTGGCATCGCAGCGGACGAGTCCACATGCATGAATCAGCCAGCTGGATAAGCTCTTTCTCACAGGAACTGTGAAAATTATAATATATGTGTGTGGATGCCTGTGTGTTTTACTCTGTACATGTGTGTTGGGTGTTGTATTCGGTGGGTGTGTGCGCGCATGGCCGTGTGTAGTATCCGTGTGCTACTGTGATCCTGTGTGTAAAACCTCCTCATCATTTATCCTCATGGTGGTGGGAAGAATTTCTGCTCCCGACTGGTTCCTCCAAGTGATGACAGGAGACGTATCTCCCCACATCTCCATTCTCTGCACAATGGGAGACATTCAAGCCACAACTGGTACAGTGTGGTGATCATTAAACCCTCTTCCCATATTTTGATAGCGAGCACTCGTCCTCGAGTCGCACTTGCTCTCCCCAAATAATTCAAAACAACTCTACTATTACTACTACTACTACAATTAATACTACTACTATACTACAACTCTTAACAATGTTCATCAAAAAGTGTTGAAACTTGGCCGCTGCAGTGTTGAGTGCATAGTAGTAGACACATACTACTATTACTACAACTACTACTACTATTACAACTACTACTACGACTACTACTACAACCACTATTACTACTAGTACTACTCCTCTAGGCTCTTCTCCCGCAGCTTCCCCCTCTCCTCCCCTCTGTGTTCCTCTCTCACTCTCTCCTCTTTCGTCTCCCCTCCCCTGTTTCACCTCCTTCACGTGGGAGAGATGCAGGAAGCCAAAGAGGATTACAGCAACAGCCCCTTCATCCAGCAGCACTCCCAATGAGAAGTGAGATCACAGTGTGTGTGTGTGTGTGTGTGAGTGTGCAATCACACCTCATCGCTCAGCTGCTGGGAATCACGGCAGAAAGTGGTCATTATGGTGTAATCCTGTATCACTCTCTAATTCATACTGAGTGGTCTAGTCATGATGCTCTCTAATATATGGAGAGAGACCTGACAAGAGCGGCATAAATACAAGGAGAGAAGGTGCGAGAGAGAGAGAGAGAGCGAGAGGGAGAGAGTACTGTAGATGACCAGAGCTCTTCAGGAGTTCACATTCTTAAGTACCCTTGGAGTGTCTCTCTCTCTCTCCCCCTCTCTCTCTCCCTCTCTCTGTCTCTCTCTCTCTCTTATTTCTATTTTATTTTATTCTATTATTATTTGTATTTTTTTGCACAATCGAAGCGGGCATGGCCACCTTCATTTCACTATATGTCTTGTGTATGTATGTGATGAATAAACCTCTCTCTCTCTCTCTCTCTCTGTGATATAGACCCCTCCACAGGTGCTTGCTGTGAGGGTCTCTGACCCGAGGCTTGAATTTCCAAAACACAGCTTTACACCAACATACAGGGGAGGATATTGTGTGTGTGTGTGTGTGTGTGTGAGCCCTTCATCTGTGTGTGTGTGCGCGCACGTGTGCGTATGTGTACATGTGTGCCTTCCCTGTATGTGTGCATGTGTGTGTGTGTTTGCATGTGTTCACATGCTTTGGCATGTCTGTCTGTCTGTGTGTGTGTGTGTGTGTGTGTGTGTGTGTGTGTGAGTGTGTGTGTGTGTGTGTGTGTGTGTGTGTGTGTGTGTGTGTGTGTGTGTGTGTGTGAGTGAGTGAGAGAGTGCTCATCTTGGACCTCAAAATCAAGGCAGCATTGGAAAGTTAAAGGTGCTCTTTATTAGGTACATTAACTCTTTAATAAACAGATGACAGTAATCTGTGTCTCCTGTCATGTGTGACTCCTCAGCCATGCACACAGCCCACATATGATATGCCTTTATTAAAATAGGAGCATTAGAAAGCCTGTGATGACAGAGTCAGTGATTGTACAGTTTATTCATAAATAGTATGATCAAATTATGATTCAACGATAATGCAAAGACTCATCTCTGTGTGTGTGTGTGTGTGTGTGTGTCTCTCTCTCTCTCACACGCACACACCAGGTATCCACAAATGGATAGTTGCATACACACACCTACAGGGTAAATACCTCACCCACTAAATTACCGTCTAAACTACATATCTGTAGACATACATGTATCTCTCTATCTCGACTAGTCTTTGACTTACAGTTACCTGTACCAACATTTGCTTATGAGAGTGCCGTGGCGTCAGCATTGTAGTATCTCCCGGTTTGCGAGGTGAGGGGTCTGATTGCAGGGATACGATCGCTTGTCCTTATCACACCACGTCAGACGACATCGACGCGACAGCGGGGCCTCGGCATGGCAGCGATGAGTGGTGAGCAAGGTTACATATCGCTGCTGTCGGGACAAAACCTCATAACTCCATTTTTGGAATTTTTTTTATTATATAAATCAACTCCGTAGATCATCCTCCATATGTGTGTGTGGGTTTTACAATGGGAAAGCATTAAACCGATCATCTGTCTAAACCTCTTAACTCTATTCACCCTCAAATCTGTGTTAGTTTTTTTCATCTGCTGAAAAGTTGGGTTTTTGGAGTTATGAGGTTTTGTCCCGACAGCAGCGATATTCAAATAGACACCTGTGTCTGTTGACGTGCGAGAACCCGTCTTCGGGTCCGTCATCATCGATCCTTTATTCACGGAACACATAACAAAGACACGCGGTGTCACAGATGCAAAGCATTGATCGCACCGGTCTTACATAGTGTCTGTGAGACGCCATTAGGACAGAGTGGCTACTAAGCATAAGTGAATTACTGACTGACTGACTGACTGCCTGAGTGAGTTAGTGATGTGGCCGGTCCATGAAGCACTTTGCAACTAGAAATCTGCCAAGAAAGAGGGGAGATAAAGGGAGAAGACTTTGTTAGTAAATGTTTTAATGCTTTTTTTTTTTTAATAACTTGAATCTTTTGAAAAGTAGGCAATACATTTAAAGGTGCTGTAAGTGTTTTTGTTGTTGTAAAATAAGTGGTCTACGTACTAAAATAATAACTCTACACTCCGACAGCCGATACAGAGGGTTTTGTCAGTAACCACTCTGCAGTAAACTTTATCCAATGCAAAAATGCAAAAATGGTCTGACTGACACAAATAAGAAATAGAAACTAGTTTTAAGCAAATGTGTCCTTGAAACAAGTAAACTAATCTACCAGTGCAGTAAGCAAATTTAGCTTGGCAACATTTTGTAAAAATATAAGTACAAATATCTAGGGTTCTCTCTCCTGAAAGGTATTTTGTGTTTACTGCACAGCGGAGGGATTGAGAGACCCATGTTACTCACCAAACAATCTATTTCAGTGATGGCTGTCGGAATGTAGAGCTACTTAACACGATATCTTAACAAAAAACATCACTTACAGCATCTTTAAAGAGGTCCTTCCTTCATGTCGGAAACACACTTTCACATGTTTGTCCATTAAATCGACAAATCTAAAACCGATAAATAGCCTTGTGATTATTGGATGGAGAATGTCTTCAGTTGAGGACGCACTCTGATTCGGTCTTTACTCTTTAGTGAACAGAGAGAGAGAGTCACTTCAGTTGAGATGAACCACAGACTCCGTGGTTAACGGCACCACTTCACCGTAGCCCTCAGACCAATTAGGGCTAAGGAAAACACACACATGCACTCTCTCACTTAAACACACACAGACAGACATACACACACTCCTACAAATGGACAGTTGCACACACACACCACACTACTCAACACAATACACACAGGCACGGTGCACACACAGAGCAAAAGGGCAAATGAGCTCTGGGCCAGACTAAATAGTTTACATTAGAGAGGCAAAGAGAGATTTGTAGTAAGAAAACGCAACCACACACTCGGGTTCGTAGAGCTGCTTATTAGCAGGAAGGAGGAACCGTTCAAACTCTCCTCTGGCAAACACACTGGTTTCTACCCTGAGATTCTATTCTGCCTGACTTCTATTCCGTCTGTTATGCTGATATAATATCTATGGATTCTTCAGAGCTACATTGGATATAGCAGTCCTCTTCAGTGCTTATGAATTTGTTTACACTCACAGACACACACACACACACACACTCTCTCACTCACACACACACACGAACGTGCACACACACAAACACATAATATGTATGAATGTGCACACACACACACACACATAGATGTATGAACGTGCACACACACATACACTTATCCATTTAAGGTGTTTATGTTCTTTTGCTCAAACATGTGGTTATTGTTACTTCATCATTGTTCATTTTTTTTTTTTTTTTTTTTTTTTTATGAGATGTCACATGTCAGATAGTCGACCTGAAAGGGTTAAGTCGTCTCCTCTAAACCCTGTCAGTCAGATTGTCAATGATGAGCTACATCACCAGAGGCAGAGTGGGCAAGCTTGAGCTGGCTAATCCACAGCTGGGGAGAGAGGAGCAGGGCAAGCAAGCACGCACGCGCACGCACGCACACACACACACACACACACACACACACACACACACACACACACACACACACACGTGTGTGTACACATACACAAACACACAATACACTCTGACAGGAAAAATACACAATTAGGGGAATGTACAGTGGTTCAGAGAGAACACACACACACACACACATAGAGAGGGAGAGAGAGAGATAGAGAGAGAGTGAGAGAGAGACGGCTCATTAACACTCACTGTTTGAACAGGTGTCTGGCTGACAAGATGTGCAACTCTCTCTCTGTGTGTGTGTGTGTGTGTGTGTGTGTGTGTGTGTGTGTGTGTGTGTAGGTGTGTATGTATGCATAAGAGGGTAGGTAGTTATCACTCCGCACCTTGAAATTGTGAGATAGTTAGTTGTTAGTCCTCTCTAAACCTGCTTTTCTAAATGGAATTGTCACAGACACTCTCTTGCTGCCTGACGTACCAAAGGATTTATTGTTTATGTAGCATATCTTCTTTAAATCTCCCCCGGAGAAAAGCAACGATGAGAGCTTTTAAGCTTTTAAGCTCTTTGTTTCAGTCCATTTCTGCAACAACACATGATATCCGTCAAATCAAGTCATCATTTAGAAGCAAATTTTCCATGTGAACATAATTTCCCTCTGCTGCGTAACCCCTGGTTACATTACTTACACAACTCGTTGTCTCGCTAACAGAGTAACTATTTGTTGCCATATTAACCCTTTCACTACCACACTACAGAATGTTAACCCTTTCACTACCACACTACAGACGGTTAACCGACGGTGTGGTTGTGAAAGGGTTAACCCTTTGTTGTGTGGCAGTGAAAGGGTTAACCTTCTGTATTGTCGCAGTGAAAGGGTTAACACTTTGGTAGTGTGGTAGTGAAAGGGTAACATAAGTAAAAATAAATAAATAAATTCCTCCAGAAATTGTATTTTAGTCGTCTAATGAGGACAATAAACTAGGGATGTCCAATATTATCGGCCTACCGATATTATCGGCCGATATCGGCATTCAAATGTGATATTGGAAAATATCGGTATCGGTGTTAAAAATATATATATATATATTTTTTTACATTTCTATAACCTTTATTTACCCATAAAGCAAGTAAGAACAAATTCTGATTTTATTTATTGTCAAAAGTATGCATAATGTTGTGTTAATTCCACAACAATAGATATGTAATGTTAATTACCTGAAATTATTACATTTTTGGGGGGGGGGGGGGGGGGGGGGGGGGGAAACCCTGCATATATCGGTATCGGTTGATATCGTTATCGGAAATTAAGAGTTGGACAATATCGGTATATCGGTATCGGTAAAAAACCCAATATCGAGCATCCCTACAATAAACAACATTTTAGACTTTAATAAAAACTAATAAAAATGCGAAATGTTGTTGCAAGTCTTGCTGGTATGTTGCTTCTGTATATCTATAGTCTAATGTCTGAATAGACAATAGTGTGTCTGCATCCTTAGTTCATGCTTACTGACACTAGGATATGTTCATACATTTGTACTGGAAATAGATAGAATCTATCTTCCGTGTATCTATTTGAGTTGATGAATAGAAAATAAATATATAACATTAGCAACAAGATCTGGTTTGAAATCTGGTCATATGGAACCTAGAAAATATCTACTTCAACCAAATAGTAACATTATTTTGAATGATTTAATCTCTGTTTGATCAAATCCCTATTTAATGAACTACATTGCTTCAAAATAGGGTCGCTCTGTACTGTGAAATGATAATATGCCCTTTTCACGTCGGTAATTTTGACATGCCAGTGCAGGGTAAACATAGCTATATGTAATAACATTAATTATATATATTATATATGCTTTCTTATGTTCTATAGATGTATGTTATCTTGTGTATGCAGGGAACAAACTTAACTTTTTGACTTACCAGCCATTTGGCTGGTAGATTTTTAAAAGTACCAGCCGGGCAGATTTTTTACTAGCCAAAAATTATAAGTATATCGCCATGTGTTATTATTACATATAATACTCTCATATGCTATTTTCAATTAATATCATAAACAACATAAGGAATATTAGCATAATTTTGAGTGGACTGAAGGAATGAGTCAGCGTTAATAGTTTTAAATGCAAATAATTTATTGAAACATAGAAGTGGGGTCGGGACACACACACACTGTGTTTCAACTCACCACCCCCGCATCATATTGTAGTCTGTCTTCAAACTTCCACTCCTCTCAAATTTTTTTATATTTGAATATCAACATTATCTGTCCATCCTCAGTAATCCTCAGTTTACTATAATATACTCCTGTCCTGAGTCCTGACTAGTGACTCCGTCATCTTTCCAAACGCACGCACACACACACACAGGGAAGGGGAGAGTGCCCCCCCCCCCCCATTTCCCTTTCCTCGGTGCTGTTTACTGTGGCTCTGCCTCGTCTGATCATCAGGATTAGCTTGTTAGCTGACGTTAACGTTGTAGTGATTGGTACATAAACGTTAATTTCGGGCAATGTGGGCATAAAGGAATGGCGACGGTGCAAAGCATGTAGCTGCATTGGACTCGTTGTGAGAAGAAAAAAAACATCACAGACTTATTTCGCGCCTGTAGGCGCACTGCTGTGTTAACGCTGCTCTGTTTACAACGCCGCTCTGTTTTCAAGAAACAACACGGACTGGGTGGATATCATATGACTCGCGGAGTTGCTAGAGGGTTTTCAAAATAAGAGTATCATATTAACCTGAACGTTGCTAGCTGCCGGAGCCCAGATATTATGACTGGATCTGCGCTTGGGGCGGCAATGAGACCCGCACAGGATTTTCAAAATAAGAGTATCAATATGAATTACACGCCAGCTGGCGGGCAGACTATTATTTTTAGACGCCAGACGGTAAATCTACACGCATTTGGCGATGGGCGCCCAGTTATTTTGTTCCCTGTGAGGATTGGTTCATTCCCCGCCACACGCTTCTTAAGGTACTGTGATGATTGGTCCGTTGCCTAACGCACACTTCTAGGTCAAGTACCAATTACCATCACGCACCTGATGTGTGTTATAATCAGCGCTCCAGTGGCTTTTTATACTGGGACTTCCCTTCAATCGATGTCGGGTCGTTTTGAGTATTACTGCTTTGAATACTTCTGTTTCTGCCTGTTGTTCCCCGTTGCTGTGCCTCGTCTACTCTCCCTCCAGGACATCTGTGGATTGCCGCTGGTGAAGACCTTGTCCCCCCGTTTTGAGCTGCGCCTCGTTTACCCGCTTTACTCTTGCGCTTTGTTGAAGCTGGGAGTATCTGCAGAGCCGCTTCGGCGTCAACACCGTTTCCCCACCTCGAACACCAAGAGGATCTGCAGAGCCGCAGATAACTCTGCTGAAGGCAGTCTCCCTTTGTTTCAAGATTGTTACTTGCTCCTTTTTGACTCTGAAAATAAATACGCCCTAGTATTTGGCTAACTCTGAACTACCTGTCTGTGCCGTGCGTTTGAGGTCGGTTTCAAACCCTAACATTACGACCCGACCATGACGACCTCAGCCGACACAGACAGGGTCAGGGCAGCGTTGGCGGTCCAGATCGAGTTGGTCAACGACCACACCCAACAGTTGGGTGCGGCTGCGGCTGCTTTACAGGACCTCCGGGCCGAGGTCCAGCTTATTCTGGATGCCATTGACACTCTGGCCACCCAGCAGACTACCCAGGGGTATCAGCAGGCTGTTGTTCTGCACCAGCTACAGGCTCTCAGTACAGCATTAAACACTCTGCTTTTAACCCCACCTGTCCCAGGAGTCTCAGCCAGATCACCACCCGCGGCAGACCTCGCACCTCGGGAGCCCCGTCTCTCCGAACCACGTCTGTTCGAGGGTAACTTCGAGGATTGTGCCACATTCATCATGCAGTGTGAGTTGGTCTTCCTTCATCAACCCAGCCGTTTTTCGTCAGAGGGAGCCCGAGTAGCCTACATGACTAACCTGCTCACGGGCCGAGCAGCACAGTGGGTCACTGCTTCCTGGGCAATGAGGGCCGATTTTTGTTTCTCCTACCCAGACTTCGTGGCAGAGCTCCGAAGGGTTTTCCACCACCCAGCTCGTGGCCAGGACCCAGGAGCTCGGTTGGGCACCTTCCGGCAGGACAGTGGCAGTGTCAGAGACTACGCACTGGAGTTCAGACTGGCCGCAACGGAGAGCGGTTGGAACGATCAAGCGCTTCATCTCACCTTCCTGAGGGGGCTCAACGACGCAGTAAGGGACCAGCTCGCGACCCAAGAGGAGCCCGATTCTCTCGAGGGCCTGATCAGCCTCGCTATCCGCATCGACGGACGCCTCCGGGAGAGAAGGCGTGAGCGAGCACGACTAGGACCCCCAGACGTTCCCCAGACCCCCCGTCCTCGTGACCGTTCTGCTGACCGTCCTGCCCCCTCCGTGACTGGTGGGTTTTTTCCCTCCCGAGCTGTGACCGAGGAGGAACCCATGCAGCTGGGACGCACCCGCCTTAGCCCGGCCGAACGGGAGTCCAGGCTCAGGTCCGGCCTTTGCCTCTACTGCGGCCGGGATGGACACCGTGTCTCCAATTGCCCTACCCGGCCAAGAAGACCAGGCTCGCCGGGACCCCGGGAGATCCTGGTAAGCCGTTTTTCCTGTTCCCACACCCGTGCACCACCTAACTGTCTGACGAGCGTCACCCTAGCTTGGGCGGACCAGCGGGCGACGGTGGGTGCACTCATTGACTCTAGTGCTGATGGGAGTTTCCTGGACGTTGAGTTTGCCACCCGGGCCAACATTCCGCTTGAGGACCTCGAGAGGCCCTTGGAGGTCTTCGCGCTGGATCATCGCCGCCTGGCTGACATCACTCAACGCACCTGTCCTGTCCTCCTCACCGTGGCTGGTAACCACGTTGAGAGACTCCAGTTTTTCATGACCAGATCCCCTCTTGTCCCGGTAGTCCTGGGTCGGCCCTGGCTCGCGCTGCATGAGCCCCACATCGCCTGGTCCTCCGGCACCATCAGGGGGTGGAGCCCCTCCTGTCATGCCCAGTGTCTTCAGGTGCCGTCGCTCCGGGGTTCCCCTTGTGTCCCCGTCTCCAGCCCCCTCACCGGGCCTCTGTCTCCGTCTCCGGCCTCCCTCGCCGGTTCCCTGTCCCTTTCTCCGGTCCCTCACCGGGTCCCTGTCCCCGGCTCCAGCCCCTCTCACCGGGTCCCTGTCCCCGTCTCCAGCCTCCCTCACCGGTCCTCTGTCCCCGTCTCCGGTCCCCCTCTCCGGGCCTCTGTCTCTGTCCCCCTCTCCAGTGCCCCTGATCGCCAGCTTCCTTCGGTCCCATCCGGGCAGGCCGGGGCCGAGTGGGTCGCCGGGTGGCTCCCGTGGAGGGGGGGGGGGTACTGTGAGGATTGGTTCATTCCCCGCCACACGCTTCTTAAGGTACTGTGATGATTGGTCCGTTGCCTAACGCACACTTCTAGGTCAAGTACCAATTACCATCACGCACCTGATGTGTGTTCTAATCAGTGCTCCAGTGGCTTTTTATACTGGGACTTCCCTTCAATCGATGTCGGGTCGTTTTGAGTGTTACTGCTTTGAATACTTCTGTTTCTGCATGTTGTTCCCCGTTGCTGTGCCTCGTCTACTCTCCCTCCAGGACATCTGTGGATTGCCGCTGGTGAAGACCTTGTCCCCCCGTTTTGAGCTGCGCCTCGTTTACCCGCTTTACTCTTGCGCTTTGTTGAAGCTGGGAGTATCTGCAGAGCCGCTTCGGCGTCAACACCGTTTCCCCACCTCGAACACCAAGAGGATCTGCAGAGCCGCAGATAACTCTGCTGAAGGCAGTCTCCCTTTGTTTCAAGATTGTTACTTGCTCCTTTTTGACTCTGAAAAAAAATATGCCCTAGTATTTGGCTAACTCTGAACTACCTGTCTGTGCCGTGCGTTTGAGGTCGGTTTCAAACCCTAACAGTTCCCTGTGTGTATGTGTATGTTGTTGGACCCCAGGAAGACTAGCTGCCGCTAAGGCGTCAGCTAATGGGGATCTGTTTAAATAAACAAAAAAAAATAAACTAATAACATTAATTAGGGTTTTCGCCTAAATTCTATTGAGGTGTGCCTGAACCGTTTCAGTGACACAGCATGCATAGGCCACGGAACCTATACCTTGGCTGTGATGCGCCCGCACGCAATTTAGAAAATTATATATAATATATGTGCCACATAAATGGCATAATCATACTCCCTTATTCAATAACAATGCACTCTTGATTGTAAAACGACCTATAAGATTCCCTATATGGGAAAAGCAAGGCATACACTCATTAGGAGATGTTTTCAACAAACAGGGTTTTTGCAGTTATGATAAAATACGCAAAAAATGTAATCTCACCAATTCCACATATTATTTTTACGCACAGTTATTGTTATGTTTGAAGGCTCACGGTGTTCCATTAAGGATACCAATTGTACACCACAGATACCACAAATTCTTCTATGAAAGAGAGACATCGAGAGGTTTTGTTTCAGATTTTTATTATCAATTACTAACGTCCTCGTATGAAACCCTCCACCTAGACTCAGTCTGGAGGAGGGATATACCAGACCTGGAAAAAAAATTTGATTAGCAAGAAGCCTGGGCAAATGTTCGATTTACATCAAGGAACCCGGACCATCAACAAATCAATCTTAACTATATTCACAGGACATACTTGACTCCTATAAGACTGAACAGAATGGGTCTTAAACAAAACTCCAAATGCTCCTTATGTACAAATGGGGACGAGGGGACATTTATGCACATGTACTGGGATATTCTGGAAAGAAGTGACCCAGCAATTATCAAATCTCTTAACTCTGAATATACCTGTACACCCCTCTGTATTACTGCTGAATGATGTTTTTGAGTGTGCAGTACATCTCGTGCAGGTATCGCCCAGGCCTTTCTGTGTGGAGTTTGCATGTTCTCCCCGTGCTCGCAAGGGTTTCCCCCCCGATAAGATAAACCCAATGGAAAAACATGCACAACAGCAGATCGCTAACGCTGTGGCGTCCTTGACGAAGACGGACAGGAGCAATTGGATTGGTCCCCTGGCGCGGCTCACGTTGA
Source organism: Notolepis coatsorum (assembly GCF_963971535.1). Lineage (NCBI taxonomy): Eukaryota > Metazoa > Chordata > Actinopteri > Aulopiformes > Paralepididae > Notolepis > Notolepis coatsorum. The sequence goes on along the minus strand of NC_140173.1, from coordinate 56,793,245 downwards.
CGCCTGTCTGCTCCCGGCTGCCCTTGGGGGGGAAGGACGATGGGATGTCGGGATGGGTTAATCGCAGAGACGAATCGCATCGGCGATTCTAAAGAGACAATGTATGCGTGTGTGTTCCGGTGTGTGTGCTAAAAAAACTAACCGCTGTGTGTACCGCTAAAACATTGAGTGTCGTTGCATGCCGAATAAAGACCTCTGCAACAGGTCCTGCATTATTATATCCACAGCTAAAGAGATTGGTTTTATCGGGTATCACAGTGGCTAAAAAGCTGATAGCATCACGATGGTTTCAACCGGAAAAAATTTGCCGGAAGGTCTGGATTCTTACATATCTCGATGTGATTTATCAAGAAATATCTACAGCAAGAATTTTGGGTCTCAATGAATCCAAAATTACAATGTGGTTAGAAGTGGTGGAGAGAATAAAAGATAGCATATAATGGTAGTATCTGGTTAGGAGCGAGGGATAATGGATGGATTATCCAATGGGGGGTCCTGGAGGGGGGGGTACGAGCTAGAGCATATGTGTGTAGGGTATTAGATAGCAGGTATTAGGGGTATGTCCTGTATAAGACATTTAACTAAATGGTGATTTCATTGGATGTGCACTGTTAATTAATGCTTGTATATCTTATCGTGTGTTGTCATGTTTGTTTATATGTTTGTTTAAAAAATAATAAAAAAATAAAATACAAAAACAAATATATATGTGCGCAGCATTATATAGGCTACTATATTGTGTGTGTGTTGTGCTGCAGCCCTCTGGTGACAATTCAGCAAGGTGATTATGGGTAGGTTTAGGAAAAGAAAAAAAGAAAAAGCATTCCATGTACAGTCAGTATCCAATCACGCCGCAAAGCATAATTTATTTTTTGTAAACATCCGCATTCCGAATTTGCGCCCGCCAATAGCTTTGTAGTGAACACCAGCACGCTATTTTGAGTAAAATTTCTAAAAGCTAAATGGATATACAGTCTTTTTTCAAGGCAAAAGATAAACAAAGTAATTCAGAACCTGCGAGCAGCAGCACCCCTGCAGCCACAGGCAGCGAGCCCTGCCCGGGCTGCCCCTGGGCATACCACCGGATCACAACCTATTGTTGAGATGTTGCTTTATCTTGGCAAACAAGGGCTTAATCAGTTAATCAAATCGTGGACACTTTTTAGCAGAAGAGATCATTGATCAAAATGTGATCTGAATAGTGAGATCTTTTTTTTTTCTCTTCTCTTTCTTTTCTTTTTTATTCTTTATCATTATTATTATTATTTAAATTTTTCCTGTTTAACTGTGGATTGTGTTTCTTTTATAATGGTATAAATGATTATTTGTGTAAATAAGGTTATACGCCGACCATTAAGAAAATACATGTTAGTTTAGGAATAAGGGGCAGGTAATTATAAGATTTATTCTTCTTCCTGCTCCTTTTGTCCATGGAATGGCTATTTATGATTTTTTAATGAAGAAACTATGATTGTATTATTCCATGTGGCAAATAAAAACTCTGAACTGAACTGAACTGAACTGAACTGATCCCGTTGTACAGCGTGTTTGCCGGACATGCGAATTCTGCCAAACCACGCTGTACAGCGATATTGAGATCATATTTAATTTTTTCGCCATGGCATTCATAATTCCGCCACCCAGACTCTGGTGATACAGTGAGATCCTGCACAATAATGCAACGCCTCAATACCGCCGCCTGGTGGATGATCGGGCGAGTTACAACCGGAAGTGGCCATCGGTGCATCTGGGAAATCCGTCCGGCAGTCACATATCATTGCAGGACTACAGACAAACACTGGCGTGCATATGGATCGCTGCCATAACTCAATAATCGATATGATTTGGGCGTTTATTGCGCCATACAAACCGGAAATGGATCTAGTAGATCGACGTCAAATAAGTGGGACCTTTTTCCTCCAGTCTCATCGGCGAACGGTAAGAGGACAGTAACGTTATTTTCAGCTTGATTGTTTATTCTTTCCACTGTATAAAAAAGAAGCAGTGAAGCTAGACCAGGGCCCTCATGCATCAACGTGTTCTACGCACAGATCTGTGCGTAACCCGTGCGTACGATCATTTCTAAGCAAAGAGTGGGATTCATCAATTTCGATTTGAACTTGACTTCGTGCGTACATCTACGCACATTTCAGACCTGGCGTACCTAGCTCCCAGTGGTAGAATATATTATTACAACAAGGAAATGAGCTTCTGTGCATAATAACACTGGATGTTCTGTATGAACCGTAGTTCATTATAGTTCATTGTAAGATAGCAACAGTAGTGTAATTATGGTCAAAACCCTATAAATAGCATTTGGAATAATAGATCTTTCTCTCAGAATGAATGCAGCATGTCATATATGTTACGATGAATTGAAAATGGGGGACCCTGATGTAAACAAGACGAAAGTCTTTCTCTGGTCTGCATCCCCTTAACAATTGTATGTATTGAGCTGTACTGTACTGTACCCATTCTGCAATCTGTTAATAAAGTTTTCATTCATTCATTCATTCATGGTTTATATAGCGTTATCGGAATATACGGGGTGTAGGCTACTGACTGACTGCGCTCCGCGTAGCTTGATTGATTGATTGATTGAAAAGTTTATTAACAGATTGCAGAATGGGTACAGTACAGTACAGCTCAGTACATACAATTGTTAATTGGGGATGCAGACCAACTTTTGTCTTGTTTACATCAGGGTCCCCCATTTTCAATTCATCATAAATCATAAAGCTCAACTCGTTATTATTTTGCGCACAGACCGCCGAAACACGGGAACGTTTTGATTATATTTAAAAGGCTTTACGTTAAACGAAACAAGTGGAATTTCGAAGCTGTAAGCAGAATAAGTCATATGAATATAGTGTTCTTCCCCCTTTTTACTGTACAAGAAAGAATAGAAAACGCATTGCAATGACACCATGCAGATAGTGGACAGACTATATGATGGGATTCAAGTTCATGTATTGAAAGGCAGGATACATCATACATGCAGTGAGATTCATTGTTCTATGCTCTCGTATTATATTGTTTATATAGGCTACCCAATACTGACATCAAAATAGATTGTAGTATGCCTCTAGAAATCATATGCAGCAGGTAGAAAATTGACGGGAGATCCATCGCGATTTGGAATAGAATTGAGGAGAACTTTAATCCGTGGGTATTAATCAAACAACACGGGAAAAGGCAGTCATATTCCAGCGCGGTCTTTATTAGCCGACAACAAAATAGATGCCTCTAAAAATCATATAGCCAATCGAACACAACTAATAAAGGCATTCATACAGCACGGTTATAATGACACACAACCAGCGCCAAACAGTGGTCAACGAACGGTCTTTATTAGTATTTTGAGCTGTCCAGGCAGAATTGCAGCAATGGTTTTAGGGAGCCGTTGATATCTGACATCACCGTTTACAAGTCCGCCTTTTATTTATCCCATAAATCATAATACGCGATAGTGTCTTCTTGGTTCGACAGCAGTGAATTCTCCGTGGAGTTTCTCGGAGTCCCGCTCGGGTCGGTCCATTATTTCACATCCCATGGGGGGTGTTTCCAGCATGCCCTCATGCATCAACGTGGACTTTGAACTTGACCTACTTCCACACGTAAGCACGGAATGTAGAACTAGCGTACGCACAGGGAAGTCGGCATTCATCACACGTGCGTACGCAGGCTCTATGGTCCTCCGTGTTGATGAATACCACTTTGTTCTACCGTCAATGCTCGTGCATGAGTATCCATATATGGTCATGAAAATGAGGAAACACCCCCCATGGGATGTGAAATAATGGACCGACCCGAGCGGGACTCCGAGAAACTCCACGGAGAATTCACTGCTGTCGAACCAAGAAGACACTATCGCGTATTATGATTTATGGGATAAATAAAAGGCGGACTTGTAAACGGTGATGTCAGATATCAACGGCTCCCTAAAACCATTGCTGCAATTCTGCCTGGACAGCTCAAAATACTAATAAAGACCGTTCGTTGACCACTGTTTGGCGCTGGTTGTGTGTCATTATAACCGTGCTGTATGAATGCCTTTATTAGTTGTGTTCGATTGGCTATATGATTTTTAGAGGCATCTATTTTGTTGTCGGCTAATAAAGACCGCGCTGGAATATGACTGCCTTTTCCCGTGTTGTTTGATTAATACCCACGGATTAAAGTTCTCCTCAATTCTATTCCAAATCGCGATGGATCTCCCGTCAATTTTCTACCTGCTGCATATGATTTCTAGAGGCATACTACAATCTATTTTGATGTCAGTATTGGGTAGCCTATATAAACAATATAATACGAGAGCATAGAACAATGAATCTCACTGCATGTATGATGTATCCTGCCTTTCAATACATGAACTTGAATCCCATCATATAGTCTGTCCACTATCTGCATGGTGTCATTGCAATGCGTTTTCTATTCTTTCTTGTACAGTAAAAAGGGGGAAGAACACTATATTCATATGACTTATTCTGCTTACAGCTTCGAAATTCCACTTGTTTCGTTTAACGTAAAGCCTTTTAAATATAATCAAAACGTTCCCGTGTTTCGGCGGTCTGTGCGCAAAATAATAACGAGTTGAGCTTTATGATTTATGATGAATTGAAAATGGGGGACCCTGATGTAAACAAGACGAAAGTTGGTCTGCATCCCCAATTAACAATTGTATGTACTGAGCTGTACTGTACTGTACCCATTCTGCAATCTGTTAATAAACTTTTCAATCAATCAATCAATCAAGCAACGCGGAGCGCAGTCAGTCAGTAGCCTACACCCCGTATATTCCGATAACGCTATATAAACCATGAATGAATGAATGAATGAAAACGTTATTAACAGATTGCAGAATGGGTACAGTACAGTACAGCTCAATACATACAATTGTTAAGGGGATGCAGACCAGAGAAAGACTTTCGTCTTGTTTACATCAGGGTCCCCCATTTTCAATTCATCGTAACATATATGACATGCTGCATTCATTCTGAGAGAAAGATCTATTATTCCAAATGCTATTTATAGGGTTTTGACCATAATTACACTACTGTTGCTATCTTACAATGAACTATAATGAACTACGGTTCATACAGAACATCCAGTGTTATTATGCACAGAAGCTCATTTCCTTGTTGTAATAATATATTCTACCACTGGGAGCTAGGTACGCCAGGTCTGAAATGTGCGTAGATGTACGCACGAAGTCAAGTTCAAATCGAAATTGATGAATCCCACTCTTTGCTTAGAAATGATCGTACGCACGGGTTACGCACAGATCTGTGCGTAGAACACGTTGATGCATGAGGGCCCTGAACTCTCAGGTTCAAGAATTTAATGGCAGCCTGAAACAAACATGTTTCGGAATTACATATTCCTTCGTCAGTGTTATAGCTTGCAATGCACATGCAGTCAAGATGATGGTTATATACACAGGTGGTTAATGACTTGGCAGGAAATGACATCACGGCGCAGGTAAAGGTATTAAGTATGTAAATAAGTAAAGGGGCTCAATTAGCCCTATAAACTACGGGCATGTTACATAGCAAGTTTCTTGGTAATGTAATGTAATTTTGCTTTTGCTTTTGTTTTTTATATATGTTATATATTTGTATAATTTGTATTTACTAACAGACTCTATTTTGATAGGTCTTTCCTTTTGTCATTGAGGACCAATAGACTCAGGCACACCTGCGCCGTGATGTAATTTCCTGCCAAGTCATTAACCACCTGTGTATATTACCATCATCTTGACTGCATGTGCATTGCAAGCTATAACACTGACGAAGGAATATGTAATTCCGAAACATGTTTGTTTAAGGCTGCCATTACATTTTGAACCTGAGAGTGCTGGTCTAGCTTCACTGCTTCTTTTTTATATAATACTTAATGGGATTTCAGCACCCAGTGTCGAATCTTGAGAGCGCGGTCTAACTTGACATTGTATTCTTTCCACTGCAAACCGATCTGATCAATATATCACCAATACTACATAAAGCATTTACTGACGATCACGGAATTATAAACGACCCCCCCCCCCCCTTTCATCAGCGCATGATGAATCATAACGTATAGGATCATATACAGTTGAATTTTTTAATATAGCGTGTATCGGGAATAAACTGCAGTTGATAATCTATATATGCGTTTATGCCTATAACTCACGTTCTATGAATTACTGCAGAAAATGATAAAAACATACTTATATTCTAGAAGGTATTTTTGGAAGAATCTATGAATGAAAAAGTATAACGTTCCTACATCCTGAACGATAATCGATGTTGAATGGGCCATAGTAATGTCAATTTAGCAATACAATTAAAAAAGTTATAGCCCTGCAAAGAAGGTGAACATCTCCATAGGCTTAGAGTGGTGGCAGTGAGCCTACATTGATGGATATAACCGTGGCAGGGAATGTGTTAATGTTTTATGATGTTGTTTTATGTTGATGTATGTCCTGTTTTTTAATACCAGGGACCATGAGCTATCCTCTGCCCTTAGCTGTGGTTTTGGTGTCCCCCAAGGATCTATATTGGGACCGCTGTTGTTTAGTTTATACATTAATGATCTTCCAGCTGTATGCAATAAGTCTGACATCCAGATGTATGCAGATGATACGGCCATTTATGTCCATGCAGAAACGAAGCAGCAAGCTGCAAACAAGTTAACAGCGGTGTTGACATCGGTCACTGAATGGTTGACTAACTCATGTCTGCATTTAAACACCAAAAAGACTGTTTGCATGTTTTTTACAAAGAGGCTGATGAATACTGTCTCACCTGATGTCTATGTCAGAGGAGAAAGGTTGACAGTTGTATCCGAATATAGATACCTTGGGATAAAAATGGACTCCAATCTTACATTTAAAAAACAAATCAAATCGGTAGTAAACAATGCAAAGTTTCACTTATCAAACTTCCGTCACATCAGAAACTCTCTGTCAACAAAAGCAGCAGCACTGTATTTTAATGCCATTATTATGTCACACTTAACATACTGTCTGACTAGCTGGACACAAGCCTCCTGTACAACATTACGATCTGTACAGGTAGTTTACCATCAGGCTGTGAAGGTTCTGGACAGGAAAACAAACAGCCACCACCATTGTTATAGCATAGCAAACCAGAACCTACTGAGCTGGGACAATCTTGTCAAATTCAAAGATGCCTGCCTTACCTATAAAATCCTACATGGCTTGGCTCCTCCCCCCCTCTGTACTTTCATAAAACAGAAAGCATCTGCTGATAGATATACCAGGTCTGTAGTCAGAGGGGACTGTGTAGTCCCAAACAGGAGGTCTGCTTTTAGTCAGACAGCCTTTTCCGTGAGAGCAGCCCACACCTGGAACAGTCTGCCAACACGGCTCAGGGAGTATCAAAGTTACATCTCATTTAAAACTAACTTAAAATCATGGTTGAGAGATGGTCAAGTGTGCGACCATTTTAACTGAGGGATTGTATTTTAATGTATTTATTTGTATGTATTTTAGTGTATTGTAACCTATACTGATTCCTACTGTGTTTTAATTATTGTACTATGTTTTTTAACTGAGGGGTTGTATTTTAATGTATTTATTTGTATGTATTTTAGTGTATTGTAACCTATGCTGATTCCTGCTGTGTTTTAGTTATTGTACTGTGTTTTGATTATTGTTGTGCTCATGTCACCTGCCCCAGAGACTACAGTTGAAAATTAGCCAACTTGGCTAAACTGGCATATTTACAGTCAAATGTTCCTTAATATGCACTGTCTCTGTATTTTAAACCAATAAATACAAATAAAAAAAAATACAAAATGATGGAAATAAGTGCTCGCATTTTATCATGTTTTTATCCCTTGGATGATGTCTCTAATCCACAATAAAATCAATCAATCAATCATACCAAGACGAAACGTCGCATATTACAGCATTAAGGTAAGACAATGGTTAATAATATTGGATGCCTTAATTTGAACACTTAATTTGCACTATATATTAAATGGGTGGGTCTCGCTGTAGTAGCCTAGTAGTGGGTGTGTGTATTGTATGAATTCGGAACCATGTACAGCACTGTTCACAGGTGCGTGGGTGCAGCGCACGCAAGCATAAAAGGAAAAAAAGCATTACATGCTAGGGAGATCAACAGACAGACAGACAGACAGAACACTTGGAAATGTATTTGTGTGTGTCCCCCCCCAAATAAATTGGTCAAATTATGCTAAATAACTCATTGTTATTTAACTCAAAAATGTTTTAGCCTCTCCTAATGTTCGGCTCACCGGCCGCCTATGGCTAAGCCCAGACCTATTCATGGTCATTATTATACAACAGTTAGTTACGACCACGCATTGTGATTGGTCGAGAGCGTTCTAAACAGTGAGACAGTGAGACCTCCCTCTTCCTCCAGAGAGTTGACGAGACCCATCCGAGACCCGTCCTCTGATCCTCTCTCTTCCTCCAGAGAGTTGACGAGACCCATCTGAGACCCGTCCTCTGATCCTCTCTCTTCCTCCAGAGAGTTGACGAGACCCATCTGAGACCCGTCCTCTGATCCACCAAGACTGTCCTCAGTCTCCGGCGTGACCCCGTCAGCAGTCTCTATGGGTAGGAAGCTGATATCCAAGACAAGGTTGCGATGCACCACTCTCGTCTTCCCCTTGTCATCTTCCAGCTTGTAGACATGAGTCTGTGGGTTGCTGTCCATGACAGTATAGACTGTTGGTTCCCACTTGTCTGCAAGTTTCTTCTTCCCCCTCTCGCCTTTGTTTGCAAGGAGCACCCTGTCCCCCATGTTTAAACAAGTCCCTCTGACTTTACGGTTGTAACCTTTGGCTTGCATGTCTTGCTCCTTGATGGCATGTCTCCGAGCAATGTCTGCTGCTTCATGGAGGTGGGACATAAGCATCGTCACATAGCTGCTGTAGTCAACAACCACTGGGTCATGCAGAACCTGTCTGAACATCACATCAACAGGGAGCCTCGGAACCTGCCCAAACATTAGGTGGAAGGGTGCATACCCAGTTGTCTCATGCACCGTCGCATTGTATGCAAATGTAAGTCTGTATTTGCTGAGGCCACCTGGCCGTCTCTCTCAGCAGCAGTGAATGGATCATACCTCCCAGGGTTCTGTTAAACCTCTCAGTCCCTCCATTCCCCATGGGATGGTAGGCGGTAGTGTGTGACTTGGAGACACCTGACAACCTAAGCAGTTCCGCTATGAGCTCGCTCTCGAAGTTGGCTCCTTGATCCGTATGTATGCGCTTCGCAAATCCATATACACAGAATACGTTATCCCACAACTTCTTCGCAACTTGCTTCGCTTGTTGATTTGAGCAGGGAAAGGCATGTGCCAACTTTGTGAAATGATCTGTCAAGACAAGGATGTCCACCGAACGCTGTTTGCTATCTTCCGCACTCCAGAAGTCCAAACACACTAGTTCCATGGGAGCGGAGGTCCTTATACTTTCAAGTGGAGCCCTGGCAGACGGATCTGGAGTCTTGGCCAAAATGTACCTCTGGCAGCACTTCACATAGTCTTTAATTTGACGCTCCATCCTCGGCCAAAAGAAGCATTGTCTTGTCAGGTAGATCGTTCTCGCCTGCCCTTGATGTCCGGCTAAGTCATGTACGCCCCGCAAGGCCTCGTCCACTAGACACCGGGGCAAGACGAACTGAAGCCTCTTCTGCTTGCTCAATGGATCCTTAGTGACTCTATAGAGCACTCCATCAGTGACCTTCAGTCTCTCCCATTGTCTGATCAGTACCAGAGCACTTGCGCCCAGACCGTCTCTCTCTCGCCTCGATGGTCTCCTCTGTCGAATCAGAAGAGACGTGACCTTAAAGATGTCAGGGTCACTCTCTTGGCTTCTCTGAAGTTCTGCCAGAGAAAAGGCAGGTAGCAAATCCTGTCCTGGTGGAGCAAGATGTTGAACGGTTTGGATCAACTCTGTTGCCCTGGACTCCGCAGCTGCATCCCAATGGTCATGGGAATCAAGGACCGATTTCACAGCGTTGTCACACAAGGGTGGCGAACACTGGGACTGCATCACAGCAACGCGCTCTGAGAACTGCTCAGGGTCTTGCTTGCGAAAGCTATGGGGCGCGCTTTACTTTCACCAGCTGGTACTTGTGACAACACCGCTCCGAGCCCGTCCAAAGAAGCATCGGTTGACAGAATCAAGGGACGTGAGAAATCAGGATGCGCCAGAACCACACAGTCCAGCAGACTCTCTCTTAGACTGATTTTTTTTTTTTTATCAAATTTTTTTATTGACATTCTCACGAAACAAGACAACACATTAACCACAATCACAATACATAGAACTTCACAAGAAAATAACAAAAACAATAATAATAATACAGACTAACAATTATACAGACAAGAGAAAAGAAACCAGAGTTCAACCTACTAAATTAATTCCAAGGGGTACTATCTAATAAATGGTCTTTCCCAGTGTTCAGCCCCGATTCCCGGCCGTGTGACCCCATATTAATAAAACGTACATCTCCAACCCACCACAAGGACCATTTTTTGGGGGAACACGACCTGAAAACAGAGCAATGAACCTTCATGAAAAAACAAAAACCTGTAGAGGTGTTCCATAGACTCACAGAGACCATGTAAAAGTGGCCAAACAGTGAAGAAATAGTTAAATAGCTGCCCCCCCATAATATCCCCAGCTAAACTCAAGATGACAAGACAAGGGACAAGACAGACAAAAACATTTCCTCCTCCCCCTCCCAAGAGACCGCCGGACTCACCCGAACACGCACCCCAACCCCGCTCAGCCGCACACTGCGGTCTTTACCTTCTCAGCTGCTGCGAACCACAGGTCAATTCCAGCCTGCCCCACCCCAATCACCCGGGCTGTGGATATCTCAAGATAAATCACATCCAATAGAGTTAGGGACCAGTTAATCATTGTAAGCTTCTCAGGCTCCTTCCATCTCATTGCTATTAGCTTCTTCGCTGCTGTGACGCCCGCTAGGACAACCCTTTTCAGTTGTACGGACGCGGGTAGTGTCGTTATATCGTTCAGGAGTAGCGTAACAGCTGTGAATGGGATAGTTAAGCCACACAGATCTGAAAGTTTGTCCGTTATTGACCTCCAGAAGCGGGCCACTGGTGGGCAATCCCAATACATATGCATATAAGTGCCAGTGGCCTTTTGAGAGCACAAAGTGCACCGAGAGTCGGTTATCAGTCCCATAGCAAATAGCTTCCTAGGTGTAAGATAGGTCCTATGAATATAATTAAAATTAATTTGCTGGTGATTGGGGTTGCGGGAAGATAATGCCACATTTGCCCAAACATCATCCCAGTCAAACTCGGGGTCCAACTCCGGGATATCCACACGCCAGATTGTATCCAATGATAAATTTTTATACGTGGATTGAATTAAGAGCGTATAAAAGTCGGAGACAAACCCTCTGGATGTCGTCCTGTCCACTATGAGCCTGAGGAAGGGGTGTGGGTGCAGGGCCTGAGCCCACGGTACGCCATGCGCCCTCAGTGCTGACCTTAGTTGAAGGTAAAGAAAGAAGGACTCGCCGGGAAGATCATAAAATTCTCTTAAGTCCTGAAACGCACGGAGGCCGTTCTTATCATAAATATCCTCCAGAGTATGCACTCCCCTCCTTTGCCATTGAGGAATATTAACCGGCTTGTGTCCAACAAGTAATTGCTGGTTATTAAAAATTGGAGAGTCCAGGTGCCAAGGGCATTTAACCCCACACGACCTCTGTACATTACGCCACGTTTGGATCACGTGAGTTATGATCGGTCCATACCTCAGCCGGCATTTCGCAATAGAGACAGTGGAGTACACTACATCCTGCAATCTTAGCGGAGACACCGCCGCCGCTTCTAAGGAGCGCCACGATACAGCCTCTACAGGGTCTAGCCAGCACATCAGAGGTCTCAGTGAAAAGGACCAGAAATAAAGTTTAAAATCAGGGATTGCGAGGCCCCCATCTTGTTTCCTACGTTGAGTAGTAGCCCTTTTGATTCTCGGGCGTTTGTTATTCCAGACAAACTTAGATACCATCGATTGTACCTTGCGCCAGTGGTCTATTGGAGGGGGCAGGGGGAGCATTGAGCTAATAAAATTTATCCTAGGCAGGATGTTCATTTTGATTATGGAAGCCCGGGCTTGTAAGGAGTTAGGAAGGGACGACCACCTGTCTAGATCCTGGCGTATTTTATCATAAGTACCCGTGAAGTTGTACTTAGTAGTTTGGTTCAGCGTGGGGAATATCTCTATGCCCAAGTATTTAAAATGTTCTACTATGGGGATATCAGCTGGTAGTCGTACCGCCTTGGCCAGTTCATTAAGAGGTAGGCAGGCTGATTTGTTCCAGTTAATCTTAAAACCTGACAATTTACCAAAGTCGTCGATTATCCTCAATAATTTTGTGGCCGACCGGGAGGGGTCGTCCATGAAAATCAGCAGGTCATCCGCATAGAGAGCAATTTTGTGTGGAGTATTGTTGACCATTATGGGGACGATGTCCTCCGATTGCCTAATAAATTGGGCCAAAGGTTCGAGGGAAAGCGCGAACAGTCCCGGGCTCAGAGGGCAACCCTGTCTAGAAGATCTGGAGACTGGAAAGAGTGTGGAACAGTTTTTGCCTGTCAGTATCATCGCAGACGGCGAGGCATACAGGACTTTAATCATATGAATAAAACTCTTTCCAAGACCCATGACCTCAAGTACCTTCCACAGGTATGACCACTCAAGTCTGTCAAACGCCTTCATGGCATCCAAAGACAGAACTGTGGATGGAGTTGTATTGTCTTTACTGTTATCGATTACATGCAACAGCCTCCTAAGATTATCTGCAGCCAGACGCCCCGGGATAAACCCAGTTTGATCGCAGTGTACCAATACAGACATAAATCTCTGCAGGCGACGGGCCAGCACCTTGGCAAACACCTTTAAATCGGCCCCGAGAAGACTCAAGGGTCTATAGCTACCACAATCATTGGGATCTTTGTCCTTTTTGAGAAGTAAAGAAATCAACGCCATATTGACATCTCTTGAGAACTCCCCTTGTTTGATAGCGTAATTGATCATATCGAGCATCAATGGACCCAGTTGGTCCCAGAAAGCTAAATACACTTCGGGTGGAATACCATCCCAGCCTGGCGCCTTACCCCTCTGCATTTCAACAATAGTCTCCCTCAATTCTACGAGAGTAATCGGTCTCCCCAGTTCCTTGGCCTCTTCCTCAGAAATGTGGGGTATCTCAAGCCCGCCAATGAACGATTCAAATCTAGAGTCATCCAGATTACCCTCTGAGCTATATAACTGTGAGTAAAACTCTTTAAAAGTGTCATTGATCTTTTTCGAATCAGTAGTGACTGCACCCTGGCTCGTCCTAATCGAGGGGATATCCGAGAAATGATCATTTGAGCGTATTTTCATTGCCAATAGATGGCTAGGTCTGGAGCCGTGAAAATAGTAATTTTGTCTTGTCCTATGTATCAAGAACTCAGACTGTTGTTTAAGTATGGAGTTTATTTCTTTTTTGACTATCTTACGTTGTGTGTTTAGTCGTTCATTATAGTCAGTTTGCAAGGATGCGTATAGGTCCGCATATAATGATTCCAGTCCTTCTAGCTTTTTTGACCGGGATTTTCGCAAATTGGAGGCAAATAGTGTGACATGACCCCTGATGAATCCTTTCAATGCGTTCCACAGGACCCTAGGGTCTTCTACTGTGCCAACGTTGATCCGCAAAAATTCAGCTAGTTTACTCCTGAACTCAGAACAGAAGTCATCGTTCTTTAGCAAGGTCGAATTAAAACGCCATCTGGGAGCTCTTGCGGAGAGCCTGCCAAAGGTTGCCGTAAGGAAAATCCCCTTGTGGTCTGAGAGAGCCAAGGGAACCAATGAGACATCGAAACTATCAAACATATTAGGGGACGCGAATGCATAGTCAATTCGAGAGAAGCTTTTGTGTCTGGCTGACAGGTGAGAGTAATCTCTGAGGGTGGGGTTGCATAAGCGCCAGAGGTCTGTGAGCCCCGTGTCTTTGGCCCACATCCTGAGGGCCTTAGAGGCCCGTTTCTGGTCGCTCGTTTCAGAGGGCCCGGACCTATCCATCTCCGCATCCCAGCACGCATTAAAATCGCCACCCACAATGAGAGCGTATCCATTAAGTTCCAACATATTCTTCGTGATTGTATTATAGAACGCTGAATCAAATGTGTTAGGAGCATACAATGCTATTATAGCCATTTTCCTATGCAAGAATTCAACTTTTGCTATAGTAATCCTTCCCTCCGTGTCCGACCATACATCCAAGATTTTGATATCAAGGTTACGTCTTGTAACTATGACTACTCCTTTCGTCTTATCATCGGCTGAGGATGAGGAGATAACGTGATATTGCCGATTTGCCAGTCTTGACACGTCACCTACCATTAAATGCGTCTCACTAAGGAGAGCAAGGTCAATATTTCTCCTCTTCAATAGCCAAAGGACACTGGCACGCTTGTGTGGGGCGTTAAGCCCTCCTGCGTTCCAAATTAAAATATTCAATTTAGCCATGGTCGAGCTTGTATAAGTGCGTAGAGAACATACCCGTGCAGCCAGGCTGAGTACAGAGGTGCCGATCCCGGCGGGCCCGGACGGTCAATCCCAGGAGTTCAGAGGAGGAACACTTACACATATATAAGACAACAGTACATAGAACACATAAAAATACCACCCCAGCTACAACCCCCCCTCCTTCTACTCTAAACCCTAACCCACCCGTCCTACTATAAGTTCCCCTATACCCACTCTCCAATCCCCACCCTATGCCCCATCCACTGAGGATGGTCATCTTCCTATCACTTCCCACTAGAGACATGGATCAATAAGACGCTCCCCACTCCCACCCCCCTCTAGATAAACCCCTGAGTAAACCCCCACTAGTCCAATAAACACAAATAATAATAAAATAAAATTCAATAAAGATATCGGTCGAAACCCACCTGAGCCCTGGCCCCAACATGAGACAACCATAATGGTAAAAATAGCCATTATTAAATAATAACTCCGCATCAACCTGCAGCCCTCTATTTCCGAATCTGCGCTTCAACATCACATTGTTATAGCCCAAAAGGGGATAGGAAAATTCAAAACAAAATTAAATTAAAGCATCCCAGCCGATAGTCTAAGGCAGGTTCGGGTCACAGGTTAATTGTGCATAATTGTGTGAACAGTGTCAATTAAACAATGACAAAAAAAGGAGGAAGGGAAAAAAAAGGTTATGGTCAAAGTGCACCCCTTTAGTTGTCCCTCTGATCAGGCACAACGGCTGAAATGACATAACCTATGTAAGAATAGAATTAAACACAATCATTCATTAACCAATCCGGGGATGGTAATAGGCAACACCTGACACCACCTGTCATCATACATTGTTTCAATAAAGATATCGGTCGGAGCAGTTAGTCCAAGGTAGGATCGAATCACAGTTAAATTGCTCATTCAAATGCCATTAAAACAGCGACACTAATTATTATATAATTATTCAGCATCAACCCTGTAACCAACTACCTTGGAGTCTGCATATTAATGTCGCAACGTTATAGCATAAGTGGATCACGGAAAATTCAAAACACATTTAAGGCAGATTAGCAGTTAGTCCAAGGTAGAATCGGATCACATTTAAATCGCGTATACGGATGACATAAAAACAGCGACAGTAAGAAAGAAAAAAGGGAAGGAAAAGAGGGTAATGGCTATAGTGCAAGCCATATAATACATTGTTTCAATAAAGATATCGGTCGGAGCAGTTAGTCCAAGGTAGGATCGGATCACAGTTAAATTGCTCATTCAAATGCCATTAAAACAGCGACAATAATTATTATATAATTACTCAGCATCAACCTGTAACCATCTACCTTGGAGTCTGCATATTAATGTATCAACGTTATAGCATAAGTGGCTCACGGAAAATTCAAAACAAAATTAAGGCGAGTCAGCAGTTAGTCCAAGGTAGAACCGGATCACATTTAAATCGCGCATATAGATGACATAAAAACAGCGACAATAGGAAAGAAAAAAGAAAGGAAAAGAGGGTAATGGCTAGAGTGCAAGCCATATAACCATATAGCCCTGAAGTGCAAGCCATACCCGACCCAACCTGTTATCAAATATTGTATATGCTATATGCATATTCAACCGACCTCGGCATCTACTTTGGATCACCAAAGCTCAAAACAACCTGGATATAAAAATAAAAAGCATACCAGAAGTTAGTTAGGGACTCGGTCACTCTTGAACTGTGCAAACCAATGTCCCTTTGAACAGCAACAGCAACCAAAATACGTAACCATTAACGGGTCTCGAATGTCTCAGCGCAGACCATAGTCGAAGCCCGCTGGCTAGCCCGAGGCTAGCGCGTAAGCTAGTGACGAATCCGGATAGCACGTTAGCCTACTATGTACATTGTTCAGCTAGCTCGTTAGCTTCCAAAGAGGCGATACACAAGTACGACCATGGGATCAGCTTTAGCAAGTAACAGAAGTCATTGGGAAGCCCCGCTAGTTGGATGGGCAGAGGACAGTTAGCATGTCTGGGCATGACAGCAAGTGTTTGTGAATAGTCGACCTAATCAATGTATATAGGCCCAAACCGCCAAGTCACTCACCCTCCATAGATATCAAGCAACAGACTCGGGTGTCTCCGCGAGATACTCCTTCGCTCTAGCCAACGACCAAAACAAACGCTGACCACCGACCTTCTCCAACACAGATAATTTCGCGGGAGCGAATAACATGGGTCTCAGGCCTAGTTTCCATAGCTTAGTCAGGACCACCTTGTACTCGGCTCTCTGAGCTTGAACCTCCGGTGTAAAGTCCTCGAAAATGGCCACTTTGTGATCGCCAAGCCTCAGAGTACCCCTTCTGGTACGCGCCGACCGCATGATGATTTCTCTCTGTTGGAGTCTGTTCAGCTTGACTATGATGGGCCTCGGTTCTTTGTTCACGCCGGGAGAAAACCTGCCCGCTCTGTAGGCCGACTCACAGACAGGAGGCATAGGGAGGACGTCTGTCCCTAGTATCTTCTGCAGCAGTTCGGGCACGGTCTCAGAGAGACGGCCTTCACCGCTGGTCTCCGGTACTCCAACAATCCTGACGTTGTGGCGTCTATCCCGGGACTGCATCTCCTCCATCGCCGACTGTAGTTTGTTGACTTCAGCCTGCCTAGCCAGCAGGGCGGATTCAAGACCCGCCATCTTCTCACACTGTGATGATACCTCCGTCGTTAGCATGGCTAGTTCGTTAGCATTAGCCGATGAGGCAGCGTGAATCGTCTCCATCTTGTCTGTCAGCGGGACCACCGCCAGCCGTATTTCTTCCGATATCTCACGACGGAGGCTGATACAGAAATCCGCCAACACTTTCTTCTGTGCTTCAGCGATGCGTGCCTCAGAGTCTGCGTGTACTTTCTTCTGTGCTTCAGCGATGCGTGTCTCAGAGTCTGCGTGTAGCTTGGTCATGACCAAGAGCACAGCTTCGCTTAACTCCCCGACAGCGGGAGACGGTGCGGCCATGCTCGGCGGTGCCGGTGTCGTGCCTAATTCTTTCATGGCTCTGGTTTCCACCCCCGCCATCGTAGAAAGTCGAAAAAAGTTGATGAATGTATACTAAACACGACGACCTAGCAAACAGATAAAAAACAAATAAAAATAAAATAAAGACTAATGGGGAGAAACGTATATTCAGCACGGTAGAAGGGAGCTCATGTGAAACACGTCTACTCCATGATCGCTCAGCTCCGCCCCCTCTACTCTTTCTTAGACTGATAATAATAATAATAATACTTCGTTTTATATAGCGCCTTTCAGAGGACCCAAGGTCGCTTTACATAAGGGGGGGGGGGGGGAGATAACAAGTCAACAAACATAGTGGACAGACACAACACATACATATAATGATGAAGGCGACGTCACACTCTGAAGTCCAGTCATCGGGTCTCAGTCTCCTGAATGTTCCCGCCTTCACCTTCACCTTCATCCTTCCTCTCCTCTTTTGTCCCCCAGTCAAAGCGAATAGCGGTTTGGCGATGGAAGAGCAATTAGGGATGAAGTGCTGATAGAAGAAAACCATTCCCAGGTAGGATTTGATCCTGCGTACTGAGGGTGTACATCCATCCTCCTCCATGAGATCTGTCTTGAACATGCTGGATATGACTTCCACCTTTGCGGGATCCACAGCTACTCCGCTACCGTCTATGATATGGCCCAGAAACTTGACAGACGACCTCATCAGATGACACTTCTTTGGACTCAACTTGAGATTGTGGTCTCGAGGTCGCTGGAAGACGACCTCCAGTCTTTGTAACGCCTCCTCTTCCGTTGATCCGAAGACCAGCAGGTTGTCCAGATAGCATAACAGGCTGCTGAAGTTCATGTCCCCGAATATACTCAGCATCATGCGCATAAATGAGGCAGGACTATTGCACAGTCCCTGCGGCATTCTATTATACTCATGTAGGCCTATCTGTGTAATGAACGCTGTATATCTCTTATCCTCTTCAGCCATGGGAACGTTGTAGAAGCCGGACGTCAAGTCCATCGTGCTGAAGAAGGTGTTCCCTCCCAAGGCGGCCAGACATTCCGACTGGAAGAGGATGGACGTCCTTGAGTGTCCTCTTATTCAACCATTGGAAGTCGGTGCAGATCCTCAAATGACCATCCTTCTTCCATACCATCACCAGCGGTGAAACATAATCACTCACTGATTTCCGGATTATCCCTTGTTGCTCCATGTCTGTCAAGACCTGTCGTAGTTTCTGGTAGTGAGCAGGGGGTACTCTCCGGAAAGGAAGGCGGAATGGACGATCATCGGTAAGTCGAATGCGGTGGACGAAGCCCTTTGCCTCACCACAGTCCATCTCATGCTTGGAGAAGATGTCGTTGTAAGACTCGAGTAGCTGGACTAACTTCTCCTTTCATGTGTTGCTGGTATGACATCAAGTAGCCTCTGTTCGAAGTCTGAAAGACGTATGGTGCTCGGTCGGAGGAGCCCTGTCAATCCGACTACAGCCTTGGAGAAGCTCCAAATCTTCCACAGCCAAGCAGGGAGACACATCTGCCAGCTTACAGTTCCTCTTCAGCGTAACTGGTCTATCAGACAGGTTGGTGACCTTCATGGGGACCCACCCATCACCCCACAAAGGTGTCACGATCCGACCAACCATAATATTCCGTGGCATGGATCTTGATGAAGTCGGTTCCACTATCACAGTGCTTCCCGGTGACATGATGGTATTTTTGGGTAGCTTACCCCAGACGAGGTGTTCTTGCATCGCCAGGAGAGTGATCGACAGCTTAAGCTTGACCGTGCCGATCTTATCTGATAGCTCTTCACCCCTCCAACGGGATGTATTCACCATGAGGTCCAAAAACTGTTCACACCCTGGGGATGAGGATGGACTGCAGACGGAGATGAGCCGCCAGTAATCGTCACTGTTCTTCAACTTGTGCATGAGGAACTTGATCACATTCGTGCCGACGATGAGATCATCCCGTTGGCCTGGCACCACAAGAACTGGCACGATGCAGCTCACTCCATACATTTTCAGTTCAACTTTGTACACACACTTCGGTTTAGTGAGTTTTCCTCCACACCCCACTAAAACCACTTCTTCAGTCATCGGTCTTGATTCTTGCAATACTTTTCCCTTCAACATCCTTTCCTCTGCATCTTCACTGAAAGTACATGCCATGGAACCTGAATCGAGCATCCCTTGCATCTGAAACATATTATTTACATTGACTGGAGCATAGAACAGCTCATCATACGGCTCAACTCTTTGCGTGTTCTGTGCTATGATCTTCACACCAGCCGGTGCTGCACTGCACACTTTCACATAACACTGTTCATGTTCACTTTCAGCACTGAGGGTCTGTTTGTCCTCACCCACACGTTCTCCCTTCAAATGCGGGTTAGTCAGTTTAAAGACTGCTGCTCTCTGGGTGAGTGCACGGCCTGGTCTTCCCGTCCGGGAGTGTAACTGCGACAGTCTCTGCGGATATGGCCCGGTTCAAAGCAACCCAAGCACAGGTGCTCCTTCATGCAGTGTGACACAGTGGAATGCCCCGTCGATTTGCATACCTTGCAGTCATCTCACCGTCTATACCTCGGCTGGTAGTTCTGAGCCATCGGCTGGTAGCCCTGAGCCATCGGTTGATTGTCCTGAGAGACCGGCTGACTGTTCTGAGCCATCGTCCGGTTGTTCTGAGCCATCACTTGGCTGTTCTGAGCCATCGCTTGACTGTTCTGAGAGAGTGTCCGGTCAAGCAGGCCAATCAGAGTCTTCAGGCAACTACCATCAATCTGAGGAGCAGAAGTGACACTCGCTCCGACCTGAACAGGGGGTGACTCTGGAAGGCTAGGCGCAGACCCCTCCTCAAACACAGGTGTCTGGACATGAACTGTTAAAGGTCTCCCCAGACCTGCACGGTTTGTTCTGGTGTTCAGCTGTCCTCTCATGCTGATCTGATGACGGTCAACATGGTCCTGTATTTCACCAGCTGTCCACTTCTCTGGTGCTTTGAACCGCAAGATTGCAGCAAAGGAGGGATCGAGGGCAATACTTCACAAACATCATGGTCACCTCTCGACAGGGGTCATCAATATGTCGCCCATGCCTGCTCAGGCCCTCCTCAGCTGCATCAACAGCTTTGTTAAGTCGCATCCAATACTCGACAGGGTCCTCCCCTGTCACAGTGCCATAGAAATCTGCAAGAGGCATGCTTGAACATGACACGCCACCGAAATGTTGTTTCAATATGTCAGTCACAACTCTCGGGTTCTCACAAGGCCTTAGCAATGGGTTGCTAAGGAGCGTTATCTTTACAATGTCTCTGGCTCTGCCCATCAACCTGGACAACATCTCCTGATGCTGCTCGTCCACTCCTATACCCCTCTTCCTCAGGTAGGTGTCCATAAGCTCCTCCCACTCATGCACTGAGATCTTGTCAGACCCATCTCCTCTGTACACTGGAGGCTCCCTCACATCCGACTGCATGACCAGCTTTACGCCAGTCAGATTGAGTGTGGAGTGGACGCGTGGTTGGCTCCCACCTGGGTATTGAACCCGCTCTTGACTGCCTTCATTCGCCTGGCTCTCTCCTCTCAGCTGAGCCGATATTGACTGTCCCACCTGCTGGGCGATGTGTGTTATCAGGTCACTCAATGCTGGGTCGTTCCTGTCGGGAATGGCCGCAGGTGAAAAGGTAGGTCTGTGGGCAAAGGGTGTGTGGCTTGGTAGATGGGTTGAGGTGAAGACTGGGGAACCTTCATTGCCCGGGACACTAACCTGCTGGGTCTGACTGGGCGCTCGTGACCTCCCCTCATCTGGGCTCGGCCCTGGGGAATTAAATAGCTGTAACCCTCTCCCATAAGAATTAACCCTTTAATCGCCAAGGACGACTTTAGACGTTATTGCTCGCCATGCTTAATCTGCCAATGACGTCGTACAGCGTCTTTGAGATCAATATTTAAAAAATCTGTCATGGCAATCATATTTCACCCACGGAGACTTGAGACTTGCTGTTGATCTCCTCTCAACTCTCCAACGGTTCAAGACCGCCATCTGGTGGCCGATCGGCGAATCACCAAAACCGGAAGTGAGCGGCCGGAAGTGGTGCTCACCCATATTTCGTCCGGCCACTCGCTATCGCTAGCAGGACTCCAGCTTGATACACTGGATAGCGATCCATTGCCAATAACTCGATAAACAACATGATTTGGACGTATATAGTATTATTCAACCTGGAACTGGACCAACTAGATCGACATCCCATAATAGCGAACTTTCTGCTCCACGCTGATCGCCCAACGCTACGAGGAAGCTGCGGTGAGTTTCAGCATGTTTGATTATTATTATACATACACACTGCTCCGATCAACATATCACCCATACTACATTGTCATGTACAGAGGTCTAACGACCGCACAGAAATGTAACTGGAGCAGGCTGTACATGAGCAGAAACAGCCCCTCTCAGTAAAATGCTTTTCAAAACAGTCCCGGGTAGGCAGATAGTAAACAAAGACGTTTTCAAATGGTAAATTAAGTTTATTGCATGTGGGGCTTCCAACCCACGGCCTTTTCCCAAAGGAAAAAGGGATGTTGTCAGTGGGGATTTCAACCCACAACACACACAAAGGGAAAGAGTAAGGGGAGAACAAACAAGGTGAGAATAATAATAAACAAGGCAAACACTAACCACACAACCACATGCCACGTGGTTGGCAATCTGGGAACAAAGGAACACCACTCTAACCATGTAGCTCACAGTGTAGGATGAATCTAAAATGGCCAACAATATACCTACCCCACACAGGGTTTGGTCCACGCAGGCAGCACATAATCAATAGTCCATACACAGTGGCAATTGGCATAAGCAAGCACAATAATAGTAACTACACAATAGTGGCAAACAGAGGCAACCTCACTCCACTGGGTCACTGGCAAAATGACACAGTGAGGCGCCCCGACGTGTGTGTCCTGTCAGCTACTTGTCCACCCGTCCCTCTCGAAGTGATTTCCCTCAGCTGTCACTCATTAGGCAATCAGCACTCTTCAATGTAGGGACGGGCAGCACCTGACAGGAAGAGAAGAAGAGACAGCATCAGCTCTCATGTTCACACACACACACACACACACATACAAAACATAACATAACACTAATTATACTAACCTGATGTTCACATGGTCTTCCAAATACAGTAATAATGATAATGACCAACCCACGTACGTCACACCTCCCCCCATAAGAGCGAACCCGCAGGGTTAGCAAAACATTATCACTTATTATTAACCAACATCAGATTAGCACTAACAGAACAAAAATAAATAGAAATCACCCTCCATATAGGCCACATGCCCCTATTTTGGGCGCACACGGTCAACCACCACATCACCCAATACCAGATGCATCAGCCGTCGGACGTGGCTGGCACATTCGTCATACCGAGGCCATGACGGTATACTGTAGTCAACCATACGCGAATTGCTCAATGGTGTTCGCACTCCCAACATCAACACCGTGCGTCCTGTAAGGCACATTAGAACACAACACAGCATGTGAAACAACAGTCCTGTCACATCTCAACTCCGACGAGACGCGGGCAGGACTTTTCATTAGCCTATTCACATGACACCAGCGTGTCCTCCTCCGCCGCCCGAGCGTATGCAACATATACTTAGTGGCAGACACCTTTCCTTTTACCACATAAGGTCCTGAGAACCAGGCAGTGAGCACCGTACTAGGCGTGGGCAGCACAATAAACACCTCATCCCCCGCCTCAAAATGCTGCGCCACCGCCAATTTGCAAAACTCACCACGGACAGAGTCACCCAACGCTAGACCTTGGTCTCGCTTCCGCTCCTGTGCCCTAGGGACAGCACAAATAGAAGGGACATTGGGGTGATTATCAATCAATGCATCACACAATAAGTTAGTAAATGGAGTGTCTCCAACCTCCAACACAGGGACGACCTTACCCCCAGCGATATCATTCCCCATGACGAAATCCACGCCCTTTACGGGAAAACATGGGCGAACCGCGACCGGAAAGCAACCTGTGATCAGTGCAGACTGTACATGCACCTTATGCAACGGCACGCGCACACACCCCATGTCAATACCTCTCACCAATTCGCTCGACCGACAGGAGTCCACATCCAATGGTAATACATCAGCCAGGATGAACGATTGAGAGGCTCCTGTATCACAGAGTATTCTCACCCGTTGGTAGTCCCCAACTTTACCCGACAGGGACACATAACCATCAAACAAAAAGGGCTCGAAAGAGCTATGCTGGTCAAGACATGACACCGTACCAATCAACCCCACCCCTTTCGGTTCCTGGGCTGACTCCCTGGTCTCCTGTCGATCCCTTAGCGCATGACAGTCCCTCATAAAATGCCCTTCTTTCTTACAATAATCACACACCAAGGTGGCCTTTTCAGACGGCGGTGAGCGTGGTCGGAATGCTCGCTCGTCACCCAAGGCATTTCGAGACGGCGGTGAGCGAGGTCGGAATGTTCGCCCGTCACCTCCCTGATACGGCGACTCAGAAGGAGAAAACGCGCCCCCTCCTACATACACATCATTTCGCACAGCAATATTTTTGTGGATCAATGCGAACTCGTCTGCCAGAACTGCAGCTTCCTGTAGGGTAGAAACTTTGCGCTCCTCTAAGTACACTATAATGCGTTCAGGCACGCATTTCTTAAATTGCTCAATGAGGACTAACTCGCTCAACGCTTCGACACCATCCACGTTACATGCTTCACCCCAACGAGTAAACATAGTCCGTTGTTCACGGGAAAATGCAACATGTGTTTGAGAGGGAGCTTTACGTAGTGCCCTAAATCGTTGCCTATACGCTTCCGGCACCAGTTCATATACGCGCAAGACAGCACTCTTCACTTTCTCATATACCACGCTGTCCTCATTCGATAATGACTGGCATGCCTCCTGAGCCCTACCAGTGAGCCTGTATCGCAATAATATTGCCCACTGGTCCTTTGGCCAATGCAAAGTCCACGCTATTTGCTCAAAAGTAGAGAAATATGATTCCACCTCAGACTCCCGGAAAAGAGGAACCACAGAAATATGCTGCCCAATATTAAAAGTGCCCTGGTAACCTTCAGATGAGGAAGAGGAAGAGCCACCACTCTCCAACTACATCTTCCTTATCGTCACCTGGAGCACTCTGTCCTTCTCCTCCTTTTCCCTCAGCATGTCTCTCTCTTCCCTTCTCTCTTCCTTCCTCTCCTCCCTGTCTCTCTCTTCCTTCCTCTCCTCCCTGTCTCGTATAGCCGCTCTCTCCTCCATCTGGAGACAGGCCAAACGTGCACGCGATTTAAGAGTGGGAGAAGAAACAGAGGCACGTGTTGAGTGTACAGAGCTATCACTGTCATTCTCCTCCCCCTTGGTAATGCCACCTCTCCGTTTCCGCACCGCACCTGCGTTTTGATCTAAACCACCAGTGGCCTCACCAGTCTTATCAGCCGCCTCGTCGCGCGCGGCGTTCACAGAGCCATCCTCCTGGGCTATGGGCAAACTAAATATATTTTTGTCCACCAACCCAGCCAGCACGATTGTTTTTAACTCCTCTTTACTTTTCGAACTCTGGACAGTAATGCCATAATGTTTGGCGACACTACACAAATCTATCTTTGTGCAGACATCAATTTGATCCGTCGTAGGATCTGTCAAAAAAAATCCAAAGTAAAAGCCGTCCCAGCCATAGCCCTTGCAGAATATGACTATGCCACAAATAACCTACGTATAATTACCCTGTGCTCTCGAAACCACGAATATATAGTATAATAATAATAAACGAATCACAGGTACCAAGAAATAGCCACTCACCTACCCCACAATATCCGTGCGTAACACATTTAATCGCCACATTCCGTAGTATACAATTCAACCAATCTGATTTAATGCCCACATCTACCATTCATGAAAACAATAAACGTTGGTCTAACCATCTAACTAGGATCACCTACGTCACTCTAGCATACCCCAGCTAAACTACTCCCCTGGCGGGATGAGGCCTACACATATCTTCAGTCGCTTACCGATTTCATTGCGCGCTCCACGGGAATTACGACGCGTGCCCCCCCACCCGCTAACCAAGTAGGCTATCCCCCTGTTACCTATGTGGCAGAAAAAACAGATTAGTTTAAGAGCATCACATACAAGAACGGTTTACATCAATCAAACTGTGCAGCACGGACAATGGAAAACACACTACCTTACCTATGAGAAAAACGCAATCTACCTGACACGCTCCAATCGACAAGTCCACATGTCACATACCAACAAGGAACTATACAATTGTGCAAACTGACGAGCCCCCATGTCATGTACAGAGGTCTAACGACCGCACAGAAATGTAACTGGAGCAGGCTGTACATGAGCAGAAACAGCCCCTCTCAGTAAAAATGCTTTTCAAAACAGTCCCGGGTAGGCAGATAGTAAACAAAGACGTTTTCAAATGGTAAATTAAGTTTATTGCATGTGGGGCTTCCAACCCACGGCCTTTTCCCAAAGGGAAAAGGGATGGTGTCAGTGGGGATTTCAACCCACAACACACACAAAGGGAAAGGGTAAGGGGAGAACAAACAAGGTGAGAATAATAATAAACAAGGCAAACACTAACCACACAACCACATGCCACGTGGTTGGCAATCTGGGAACAAAGGAACACCACTCTAACCATGTAGCTCACAGTGTAGGATGAATCTAAAATGGCCAACAATATACCTACCCCACACAGGGTTTGGTCCACGCAGGCAGCACATAATCAATAGTCCATACACAGTGGCAATTGGCATAAGCAAGCACAATAATAGTAACTACACAATAGTGGCAAACAGAGGCAACCTCACTCCACTGGGTCACTGGCAAAATGACACAGTGAGGCGCCCCGACGTGTGTGTCCTGTCAGCTACTTGTCCACCCGTCCCTCTCGAAGTGATTGCCCTCAGCTGTCACTCATTAGGCAATCAGCACTCTTCAATGTAGGGACGGGCAGCACCTGACAGGAAGAGAAGAAGAGACAGCATCAGCTCTCATGTTCACACACACACATACAAAACATAACATAACACTAATTATACTAACCTGATGTTCACATGGTCTTCCAAATACAGTAATAATGATAATGACCAACCCACGTACGTCACATACATGAATGATTTAACGTGGGCCACGGATTTATAAACCCCCCCCCCTCCGGTCACCAGCAGATGATGAGGCATGACGTTTAGGACCTTGTACAATTGAAATTTTTAATCTGACGTCAATCGGTATCAAACTACATTTGATGATCTAATATATGTATTTAGGGCTATAACTCACGTTCTGCAGAATGCTGCAGAAAACGATAAAAACATATTTATACTTTAGACCGTATTTTAGTATGAATATGTGAATGAAAAAGTAGAACGTTGCTACATCCTAAACGATAGATACTTGACGTTGAATGGGCCATAGTAATGTCAATTTAGCAATACAATTTAAAAAGTTATAGCCCTGCAAAGAAGGGGAACATCTCCATAGACAAATAGAGCTGGCAGAGGATGGTATAAGGATGGATATAAGCGTGGCAGAGAAAGGGTTAATCAGCAATGAACCCCTCCCCAAACCAACACCCGGCGAGTTAATTCGAGCCAACAGCTGTGCCCCCCTCCCGGACGCAAAATCACTAGGGTCATGGACCACCCTCTCCCCAATGGCTCCCCCCTCTACAACAGACCCGCTCTCTTCGACGACTCCCCCCTCTACAATAGACCCGCTCTCTGCGACGCCTCCCCCTCTACAATATTGGGATCCATCCTTTTTTTCTATAAAACGGGCTATCAGGAAAGAAGGAAATAAAATTATATATATTCTACAGATCACAATATTTTTTTCTTGGCTATTCCTACACCAAAAGAGGAGAACAAATATATATATATATATGTTGGTCACAATATTTCTCCCTTTTACTTGACTACGAGAGGAGAAAAGAAAATATATATATGTTGGTCACAATATTTATCCCTTCTACTTGACTAAGAGAGGAGAAACAAATTAAATATATATGTTGGTCACAATATTTCTCCCTTCTACTTGACTAAGAGAGGAGAAAAAAAAATATATATGTTGGTCACAATATTCCCCCCTTCTACTTGACTACGAGAGGAGAAAAAAAAATATATGTTGGTCACAATATTTCTCCCTTCCACTTGACTAAGAGAGGAGAAAAAATATATATATATGTTGGTCACAATATTTCTCCCTTCTACTTGACTAAGAGAGGAGAAAAAAAATATATATATGTTGGTCACAATATTTCTCCCTTCTACTTGACTAAGAGAGGAAAAAAACAGATATAAAAGATAAAGAGAGAAGAAATTTTTTTTTCACATAATTTCACGTTCGACGACTTCCGGTGACCAAGCTGGTGTTGGTTTTTGTGCAGATCCGGGTCACGGCACCACTGTAGCCGGTACAACGCTGTACCTGCCTAACACTTCGACCATGCCTTGAGTGGGAGTCGAACCCCGGCCAGCAACACAGACCGCTGTGCCAAGAAAGGAATTCCCTTCTAAGCGCATCCCATCAGTCTGGATGCCTCAGGGGAGTGAGTTTTACTTCTATGTACCGTAGTCACACTATCGCGGTACATATCCGTTACACTACCACAGATAGTAATAAGTTATAAGAGTATGTAATCCATACCATATATATATAATAATAGTTACCTTATTACCATACTTGGCTGAAAATAAACTTTGCTGCCTGTTATGAATGTGTTTTTCCCTGTAGGCTAATACATAAGTAGGCATACATTTTTGCAGTTGAGCAAAGATTTGCAGTTGAGTAGGCGTGCTGTGTTTTTATGTCTTCCATCGAGGACCACCTTGGAAATAAATGTTTTAATGAATGCTTTTAGGTGATATCCTCAGGAATACAAATTGGTCGAGATAATTCGTTTTTATGATGTGTTTTTAATTTCCAAATACAAATCAAATCAAAAAAGCAGTTTTTGCAGTTGAGCTACAGGTGTTGTATATTATACAGCCTTTCCATGCATCTATAACCAATGCGTTGTGTACTTTTTTTAATTGAACGACAGACACTTGCTCCACGGTCTTGGGTGGTTTATTCTGGTAACACACAAAAGATCCTGGTTAGACAGGTTATGTGGTCGGCTCATCAGACCCCTCGAACACCGTTCACATGGGCTGCTTCCTCATGTAATGGTCAATATAATAACATGAAATAATAAACAATGTACAATCAAATGACAATATTTTGTACCTGGTAACACACAAAAGATCCTGGTTAGACAGGTTATGTGGTCGGCTCATCAGACCCCTCGAACACCGTTCACTACAGAAGAATTGGGAATAATTAGCCTACTAACATGTGGGCTAGTTATATACATTTTCGACACAATCTCACTTAATTATTATTTTAACACATTTACCATACGGTCGCTACCTTCTACAATGTATTGTCAACATGCCTACATTAATACTTCCAACTAGTAGTGAGAGTTAAACATTTAGGAATGTTATGTTCATTCTGGGTGTACATCTGTGAACCTACCATGGGCTGCTTCCTCATGTAATGGTGCCACGCTAACGTGAACACTTGGGTTGAAGCCCACAAGGAAATGCCCACCAACCAATAAGAATCCCTAGAACCATTAAGTGCCATGCTATTGGGTCTTAGTTACCTTGACAAGTGGAATCACAATAAACTCTGTTACACATCTTTATCAAGGGAACCCTTATCCTAATGATTTTTTTAATAATATTATGATGATACGATATGGACCTAGTAGTTGGGTCATCTGTGGTACTTCGTTTCTCAATGGATTTGTCATCTAGGAGGGTTAATAAACTAATTTAGCCGGGTGTATTAAAAAAAAAAAAAAAAAGGCTGGGACAATTTGTGAGAGACCAAAATCCAAAATGGCTGCCGTGGAAGTTAACTTTTTAATGGTTTGACCTACAATGATGCACAATACATGGTACCAGCCCCCTCTCAGTCATGTACCAGCCAGCCCCCTCTCAGTCATGTACCAGCCAGCCCCCTCTCAGTCCTGTATACCAGTCCCCTCTCAGTCATGTACCAGCCCCCTCTCAGTCATGTACCAGCCCTGTATACCAGCCCCCTCTCAGTCATGTACCAGCCCCCTCTCAGTCATGTATACCAGCCCCCTCTCAGTCATGTACCAGCCCCCTCTCAGTCATGTACCACAGCCCCCTCAGTCATGTACCACAGCCCCTCTCAGTCATGTACCACAGCCCCTCTCAGTCATGTACCACAGCCCCCTCTCAATCATGTACCACAGCCCCATCTCAGTCATGTACCACAGCCCCCTCTCAGTCATGTACCACAGCCCCATCTTAGTCATGTACCAGCCCCCCTCTCAGTCATGTACCACATGACTGGCGGGGTGCTTAGTAAGAGATATGATTGGGCCAGCCCAGTGTTAGTCAGTACCTACCAATACATGGTACCAGCCCCCTCTCAATCATGTACCAGCCCTCTCTCAGTCATGTACCAGCCAGCCCCATCTCAGTCATGTACCAGCCAGCGCCCTCTCAGTCCTGTATACCAGCCCCCTCTCAGTCATGTACCAGCCCCCTCTCAGTCATTTACCAGCCCCCTCTCAGTCATGTACCACAGCCCCCTCTCAGTCATGTACCAGCCCCCTCTCAGTCATGTGCCAGCCCCCTCTCAGTCATGTACCACAGCCCCATCTCAGTGATGTACCACAGCCCCATATCAGTCATGTACCACAGCCCCATCTCAGTCATGTACCAGCCCCCCTCTCAGTCATGTACCTGCACGACTGGCGGGGGGGTGCTTAGTAAGATATGTGATTGGGCCAGCCCAGTGTCAGTCAGTACCAATTGGGCGCTGTCCCACTGTGTCCCAGCCTAGTAGTGGGCCGGTCGTTGACCAAATGTAAAAAAAAAAAAAATGTTTTTAATTTTGTATCATAACGGCCCAAATATGCGTCGGCCCACCGGGCAAATGCCCGGTATGCCAGATGGCCAGTCCAGGCCTGGTTAGCCTTCTGTCGTGTGGCAGTGAAAGGGTTAATGTTTTTTTTTTATTATTATTGCAAAACAGAAATTATTAAAAGTCAGTACTCGACACACAATGCATAATGAAACTAACAGTCAAGGTGGCTAAAATTACATGCAAGTACAGAAACAAGACAAAAAAAAAAAGTCTATAATAATATTTTACCGTATACAGTGTATATCCAACGAAATTAACAATTATACAAATGCCTTATACAGGATATACCCCTAATACCTATTTTCTAAAACCCTACACACATATGCTCCAGCTCGAACCCCCCCCTCCCGGACCCCTCCTTGGATAGTACCTCCATTATCCCTCACTCCTAACCAGACACTACCATTATAAGCTAGCTTTTATTCTCTCCACCACTTCTAACCACATTGACATTTTGGATTCGCTGAGACCCAGAATTCTTAGATATTTCTTGATAAATCACATCGAGATATGTAAGAGACCAAACTTTCCGGCACATTTTTTCCGGTTGAAACCAGCGTGATGCGATCAGTTTTTTAGCTACTGTGATACCCGATAAAACCAATCTCTTTAGCTGTGGATCTACTGCAAACTCAAAAACATCATTCAAAAGCAATACAGAGGGGTGTACTGGTATATTCCAAGATACGAGTTTTGATAATTGATGGGTCACATCTTTCCAGAATGCCTTAACTGGTGGGCAGTCCCAATACATGTGCATAAATGTCCCTTCGTCTCCATTTGTACATTGGGAGCATTTTGAGTCTTGTTTCAGGCCCATTCTGTTCAGTCTTATAGGAGTCAAGTATGTCCTGTGAATATAGTTAAGATTGATTTGTTGATGGTCCGGGTTCCTTGATGTAAGACGGACATTTGCCCATACTTCTTGCCAATCAAAGTCACTTTCCAGGTCTGGTATATCCCTCCTCCAGACAGTGTCTAGTTGGAGGGTTTCATACGAGGACGTTAGTAATTGATAATAAAAACCTGATACAAAACCTCTCAATGTTTCTCTTTCATAGAAGAATTTGTGGTATCTGTGGTGTTCAACTGGTATGTCTA
This sequence comes from Notolepis coatsorum, assembly GCF_963971535.1. Taxonomy (NCBI): domain Eukaryota; kingdom Metazoa; phylum Chordata; class Actinopteri; order Aulopiformes; family Paralepididae; genus Notolepis; species Notolepis coatsorum. The sequence continues at coordinate 56,761,595 of NC_140173.1, read as the reverse complement.
ATGGAACACCGTGAGACCTCAAACATAGGCGTAACTGTATGTAAAAAAGCCATGTGGACTCGGTGAGGTTAAAAAGGGTTAATGTTAATACCATATCAATCTATGATAACAATCTGTTATGAGATCGTTATTGGCCGTCTCAGTCCACAGTTGTCTCCCCTCACAGATGCTCATAGTCTGGAACGATGCCCTGAGGAAACACCTGGCTAATTAACAGGCTGCATTTAGTGACAATGGACCAATTGATCTTTACCAGGATTTCTGATGCTGACGATAGTGTAGAGACATACTCTATGTCAGACCTGCCAAGCTTCAGCCTAAGAGCACCAGCCTGTTACCATGGACAGCAATCAAGGTAATAATAGGGAGGTACCAGGTACTTTCTATCTACTGTCACTGATGGCCTTCTCTGGTTGAAAGGTGTAACCATCATTGGTATTTGTTTATTTTTAAAGCCCTTATTGGTAAACGTCCCCCTTACATCACAACACTGTTGGAATGGAATCTATTCTACACGTTAAAATTTATCTTAGGGTTCCTCCAGTTTGCTCTCAACTAGGAAAAACTGCTTTTTCCTTTGATGCTTCCAACACCTGGAATCAGGGACGTGCACAGGACTTTAGAGGGGCAGGTGCTTAAAGGCTGAAAAGGGCACTTTACCTGTGTGTTTTAACAGAGCGCACGCAAGCCCCCTTTTTATGCTTTTTGGGGGGTTTTGGTGATCAAATATTGAACTATAATAATCAGTGCAGGAGCTCACTTATCCCTGAAATAATATATAATGCATTTTTTTTTATTCCAATCCCGATTTGTTTTTGAGATTCCCAAATCCCATCGGACTTGACTTCTTCGTGTCCCCGTATGCGCTACAGCAGTTTCTATCATCATCACCCACGCTATGCATAAAATATATAGGTCCGCGGCGAGGCACGCTGAGGAGGCCATGCAAACTGCAATGGAATATGGGGCATCTCTCTCTCTTTACCTAATATTTTGATTCTATCCTGACATTTTTCAGTTGGAAGGGCAGTCTATATGCGTAACGGTAAAGAAAATAAAAATATATTTTTTTCCCCTCAAAAGGGCACTTTTTTATGAGGCTCAAAAGGGCAGGTGCTCAAGCACCCCTTGGGCTCTGTGTGTGCACGTGGCTGCCTGGAATGCCCTCCGACTGACTCTGACGCTTCTTCCTTCTTTTGCTGCATTTAAAAGTATAATCTCCAACCACCGTATGTCGACTTGTAACCGTCTTAGCTGATTTTGAATAGTTCATTTTTAATTTGTGCCTATATGTATGAAATTGCTGACAAACTGCATCTCGTTTTGTAAGCTCGTCGTCACTGTGAATAAGGGTAAAACCTCAAGTGTCTCACGGGTTGACATGAAGGTTTGAAACAGCCACTGACGCCTCACGTCTTGCCCGTATGCAATATTCCCTTCTTGAAAGTTATGTTTTTTGGTTCAGAGGCTCATAAAAACGTGCTTTCTGAGTTCTTTACCCTGTTGTTAGTGCATCCCAGATCCCACCACACAGAGCAGCATTTAGACATTTGTCTGTCATTCGCTAGCGGACAAAAAATGACAAGGAGGCATCTTCAAGCAACTCAAAGTGAATGGAGAGCGTGGAATATTTCCCCCTCCGGTGTGGGCGGGGCCTATTGTCTCATGTAGGCGTTTCTCACTCCAAGACCATGTCAAACACTGGAGCTGCCATGATCGCTGTTATTCAAATGTATAGTAGGCCCTTTTCTAGCTAAGTGAACGCTACTGGCTGCGTGCTACACCATCTTACATCTCCTTCGTCATTCGTTACAGATCTTGTTATCATTCCTGCAAAGTAGATGTGTTTTCCATCTTCCTCGGATAATTGTGAGTCAATGTTGTGTTTTCCTGTTCTCAGGGCCCAGGGGTCAAAGTTTAGATCTGCACCTGGGTCTCAACCCAAACACTGTACCACCTACCTCCAACAGAATACCTCAATAAATACCTCAACACACACACAGCCTTGTGGGTAATCCTTTACTGTAATCAACAAGCCTATAACCCTTCCCTAACCTCAATTTAAGTAGCCTCTTGTGCTTGTGGAGTGCGGCCAACAAGGATGGATAATCTTGTTTGTATCCTCACAAGGATAGGAAAACAAGGACACAGACGGAGCGTTGCCAGGGGAATTCTCAGAATGAATGAACTGTGGTGCCTTCAAAACACAAAGATAAATGTATGTGTAACCAGGGGTGTAAAGTACTTGTACTTTGTTACAATACTTAAGTACTGTTTTGGGGGATTTGTACTTTACTTGAGTATTATTAGGTTCGTATACTTGTACTTTTACTCAATTACATTTCAGAGAAAAAAAACATACTTTTTACTCCTTACATTTAAAATGCAGACCTACAAAGTACAAATATCGCAGGTCCAACCATTTTAATTAGTATATTTGTTTCTCTGGCCGAACTAACGTTAATGTTATTAACACTTTAATCGCCATGGGTTAAATTCATAATTTACCATCCCTCGCCAGCTCTATTTGTCTATGGAGAAGTTCCCCTTCTTTGCAGGGCTATAACTTTTTAAATTCCATTGCTAAATTGCCATTATTATGGCCCATTCAATGTCCTATATGTATTGTTCAGGGTGTAGCAACGTTAAACTTTTTCATTCACATATTCATACTAAAATATGGTCTAAAGTATATGTATGTTTTTATCGTTTTCTGCAGCTTTCTTCAGAACGTGATTTATAGCCCTAAATGCATTATATTGATGATCAAATAGTTTGGTAGGAATCTGTGCGAGATAAAAAATTTCAACTGGACGTGGTTCTAGAAGTTTCTACGCATCATCTGATGATGACCGGATGGGCGGGGGATCGTTTATAATTCCGTGGGCAGCGTTAGATGATTCATCCAGAGTGGGTCATATGTTCATCATAGCAGTTTATATGGAATATGTTAGAATATAACGCTGAATCTTACCGTGGCTTCCTCGCGCCGCTGGCAGATGAGCGTGGAACAGAATTTTTTCTATTATGGGATGGAGAAATGCCCGATCCATTTCCAGGTTGTAGAATAGTATATACGTCCAAATCATGTTGTTTTTTCGAGTTATTTGCACCGATCGATGTTCACTGTGTCAATACGGAGTCTCTCTAACGATAGCGAGTGCCCGGACCACATATGGATGAGCACTACCGGTTCAAAGGTTAATTTCCGGTTGGCGATCTGCCGATCGGCCACCAGATGGCGCTCTTGAACCGCTAGAGAGTTGAGTGTCTCAGGGCTCCGGAAAGGAAATATGATTTCGATGACAGATTTTTGAAATATTGACATCAAAGACGAGTTACGGCGTCTTCGGCAGAATGAGCATGGCTAGGAATGACGTGTAACTCGTCCACGGCGATCATAGTGTTAATCCTGCGCCCACACTTTATTTAAAAACAGCCAATCAAATCCCATCAATGGAAAATTAACCCGCCCATACCCATTGGTCCTTGTGCAAGACTAGAAAGCCAGGATCTTTGATTAAACACCTGCTATCAAAAGAATAGACAGTCAGAAAAAAAGTTTTAACTAACTTTTTAGTACTTAAGTACTAAAAAGTAAGTGTTTTTAGCCAGATACTCTTGACTTTTACTTGAGTAAGATTTTGAGACGGTACCCATACTTTCACTTAAGTATAATTTCTGGGTACTTTTTACACCCCTGCGTGTAACTGAGCAGACGTGCCATGGGGCATCGTTATACTTTGACTAAACTCTTGTTCTTTGTTTCCCATCCCATTTTAGACATAATATGCATTCTAAACATTGCGAGTCTTCTATGACTGTTGAAACGTATAGCTACCAGAGATGTACCTCCTGGTGACACGTTGTTCACAATCTGTAAGTCACTTTGGATAAAATCATCAGCTAAATAATTGTTGTGCGATTGTTTTTTTTTTTTATCTACTTTTTCTCCCCATTTTTCTCCCGTCCACAATTTCGTATCGTCCAATTCTCCCCTCCCCTGTCTCGAACGCCGTTAGGCCATGCCTCCCACAAGCCAGCTGCAATGTGGACGAAGCCTTACATCACGTGTCCCCTCCGGTACTCGAGGAAGCAGCAGTCGCATCTTTTCACCTGCACAGCGCGATCTTTCAGTGGCGAGGAGTCACACGTGGGAGGCTCACGCTGCCCCGATACTTACCGATTCTGCTGTACAGGCGTACCAACCGACCTGTAGGAGTCGCTGTCCACAACGTCCGATCCCCACCCACCAGCTTCCCACCCCCTAATACTGCCAATTGTATTAGTATGAACGACCAGCCAAGCCGGAAGTAACGCAGAGCTGGGCTCGAACCCAGCATCTCCTGCGTTAGTGGCGAGCGCCTTGCCCACTGCACCACCCTTTGTTGTGCGATTGTTAAACTATTAACACCTTGTGTTGGCATATTTGTATTTTAGCAAAACGTTTTCAATTACATTAAAGCACTTGTAATGTGCTTATGTTGCTTTATATCAAAATCTTTTTAATCTAGTCGTCTCATTATAAGTCAGTGACTATGCACAAAAAAACCATCTTCCCTTTGTCCCGTCAATGGGTAGAAGATGGTTCTAACCAGGGTTATGAATCAAGATTCTCACAAGTGATAGTAGATTGTAGCTAACATACTGTAGATACATCTATAGCCTACATATCCTACTCTTACAAGTTACGCTGTAAGACTTATTTGCGTTGTACTTGTGCTGTATAATGACAATACATCTGAAGTATACCATCATCACTATTGTCTGATTGAAACCTGCAACTCACTACTACTACTACTCTTATCATTATTACTTAGCACTTTGTTATGTCCCATTATTATTACCAATCTTAAGAAACACTTGACTCAACTAGGGGCCAACCATACTAATAACATATGCCTTCTTGATACCCTAACTCTTGGAATGTAAGCCTACAGGCATCTTAAATATATAACTCTTAATTATATTGTTGCATCTTTACTATAATTTCATTGACTATATTTATGTCTTTCTACTATACCCTGCCCAGACCTGTACCTCCCCACCGCGTCGCCCCATTCTGCTATGATGGCCAAATTTCCCCAAGGGGATCAATAAAGGACTATGTTATCCTCTCTGCATGCAGCATTTGTCATGTGCAATCTGGCTCTTTGAATGAATTCAGTCAGGACAAGGGGGCTTCCAGCGTGTGGACAGGGGGAGGCCCACACAGCTCTAGACTTTATTAAACACAGGAGAGAGTGCAGTGCAAGGATGGGGGGGGGGGGGGGGGGGGGGGGCGATCAAGACACAGATCAATAAGAATGACAGCTTCCGTTCATAAGCTGAACCCTGGGGAAGGGGTCATAGTTCAACATTTCAGTGGTTCAAGATATTTCAACTCCTTATCGTGGTTCTGGACATCTTAACGCGTCAGAGCACACGTTAGCGAGGTGAGGGATGCACCGATGGCACTTCTTCCACAGTACAGTGAAACGGTATCGACTAAAGACCATTTGTTTGGGGTAGAATTCAATTTAGAACACATTTCTAGGTGTCTGAACATTACTTTCTGCTTTGCGTGTCACATATGTCTCATTGTTAGATTCTAGTATTGGGAGGGTAATTCTCAGAACCCGATATCGGCCTGACGTACGCCACCGGTATCGGTGCACCCCTGCACATTCTAGACAGAGACATTAAGAGACATTTGAGGCATGTTGACAATGGATGTTACCGTCTATTTCTCCATGTACGACTGGAAACGTAGTTTGATGTAAATACAGGGTTAGCGTGGATGACAGCATCCCAGGCATGCAGTTGCACGGTATTTCATGAACAGCAACACAAACTATTGCTGCCGCCGTGTAGGAAACTCGCTATAATTCAACGTTTTACATGGTCCTAAATTAGCTGATGAAATTCCATGAATCTAGGTCCCATGGGACCTACACAAAATACCTTTTATCGATCCCCAAAAAAATCTACGGTTGTCACAGTTAGCAATTGATAATGTCGTTTTCTTCACTTCTGAAATGTTTGAGATATAGTTTTTGCAATATTACACATGTGTCACATTAGCCACGTTAAACACGGTAGGGTTTCCCAAGCGACGCATCAGGATATTAGACCTTCTGACTAGGCTACACTATGGAGCTGTCTGCCAACATAACAGAGTAGGTTTAACTACAAAAATATTTTCAATATTAATTCTTAAAACCTGAATGGTTGCAATAAATTAGAATCTTTCTTCATCATAACATTTGACACAAAATCTGATCAATTCGATAAAACCTTTTGTATAAATTCACACGTGTAACCAGAAATATGTTTGGCGACCATCCCTGACCAGTTTTACAACCTGGGGGGGAGGCTGCTTCCCTATTGCAGCTTGGGGTCGTCTTCCTGTTCAAGAGGAGGGACATCCGAGAACCGTGATAGAAGCTTCCACTTCCATCATTCCAAACTGGATCCGGTTCTTACTTCAGTTATGCATCAGTTATGGTTTAGGGACTAGTGGTGAAGAGAAACCTGTTCATGGCCGCCCCCCCCCACACCAAAAAAACGATAAGCCAAAGTAACACTACTGCCACCTGTTGGCTGCTCCTCCACCTCACACCTAGTGCATTGCCGTTTCATACTCATGCTCTCAAAGAAATGTACCGCTCATCTGTCTGGCTGCCAAAAGAAGAATCCGCAGGTAAAACTGCGACTATAACACTGTCCGTAAAGAGACAAAAACAAAACGAGAAGCATTTCAAAACAAATCTCTGTTCCCACAGTGCTAAGCAGGAATGCCACTGACTAAAACAGCATAATATGGAACTCTTTCTTATTGGCTGTCTGGAAAAAGAAGGGGGGGGGGGGGGAGGGGAGAGGGTCAACTGAGATGGGAATTGGTTAGATTCTATGTGCGTTATCGACTTCCCTTCCTCTCTAGAGTGGAGAGAGGATGGATATGGCTGAGAGAGAGAGGGGGGAGACTTGGCTTCTAAGCCTCCCTGTGCTGCACCCTCCTCTTGTCGTGCTGGTGCTTGGTGATCCCGTACTTAAAGAACTCGTAGACCGACCAGCTGATGGCCGTGGAGGGCATCTGGTAGATGACCCTGGCCTGGACCCCCTTGAAGAAGCCCGGCAGGCCGCCCAGCCTGTATACCGTCCGGAAGGCGTGGGCCAGGCCGGAGATCTGTCTGTGGGGCCCCTGTGGCTGGCCGGGGCCCGAGGGCAGGGAGCCGAGGGCCAGGGACTCCTGGGTGTTGAGCAGGGTCTTGCAGACGTCCAGCGGGGTGGTGGAGGCGGCCGCGAGGGCCCCCGCCAGGGCCCCGGACACCATGTGGGAGGAGGGGTTGTATTGTCTGTGGGGGTTGAGCAGCTCCTGGAGGTATTCGTAGGTCATGAAGTGGAGCGCCTGGAAGGGCACGTTCATGGTGAGCTGCGTGGTGTAGCTGCGGTAGAAGGCGGCGGCGCCTTCCCTCTGCCACACGGCGCGCACACAGTCCAGCACGCCGCGGTACGGGGAGTTGTACATCTGCATGCGCTGCTTCACAACTGGGGGGAGTCGTGGACGGGAGGGACGCAAAAGACGACCAGGCGTATATCAGTCATCGTCGGGGACCGGGATCATCGGCGTAGGAAGAAAGAAGGGAGGAGGGAGAGAGAGACAAAGAAAGACAGACAGAAAAACAGAGAGAGGAGAGAGACAGAGAGAGGTGAGAGACAGAGAGCGGGGAGAGACAGAGGAGAGACGGATGGAGAGAGAGAGACAGAGAAAGAGTGAGAGAGAGGAGAGAAAGACAGAGAGAGCGGGAGCGAGACAGAGGAGAGACAGATGGAGAGAGAAAGAGACAGAGAAATTAGTGAATTATTAGCAGCAGTCAAAACATCCTTGAAGGGCAGAGCGTGGAATGCCGCGAGCAGATTAACTCGACTGAAGCCGGCTTCCTGCACGCGGCGCTCATCCAGATGGATACAAAGAGATGAGGCATATCGTTTTTAATAGTAGCCCGTCCCACGGGGAGCTGTACCCCGAGCGGCAGCTGCACGACACGACTGTAACCGGTGTCCTTTAGCTGACGAGCCAGAGCAGGTGGACAAGGGGCAGCTGGAAGGGTGGGTGTGTGTGTGTGTGCGAATGGGAAACCGCACGGTCGAGGCCAGCGATAACATAAGCATGTCCCCCCCAGGGTCATGTGAGGCACCTGTAATGTGCCGCTTTAGACTACTGTCGTAGCTTTTTCTGTCAACACACACACAAATACTGGTGTTTGTTCAGTTTTAAGGCCCTTATTGGTAAGCCACCTCCTTATACTACATAATTATTGGTAAGATACCTCCTTATACTACATCATTATTGGTAAGCTACCTCCTTATAGGGCTGACCCCTATTAATCGATTAGTCGAATAATCGGTAAAAAGGAGCCGTAGTCGACTGGTCAACCTCTTAGTCGAATATAATAAAAAAAAAAATATATTTTTTTATCATTCTTTCCAAAAGAAAAGAGGCCTAGAAGCGTGGCTAACGCTAATGGCACGCATACCAGAGGCTAACTGCCTACGAAAACAGGCACAGAGGCACTGAAAGAGGATTTCACCCATCTAATGAACACACTAGACTAGACCAGTGGTTCCCAAAGTCGGGGTCGCGACCCAAAGGTGGGCCGCGAGCAGCCACGGATGGGCCGCGAGACGATTTAAAAAAAATTAAATTTTTTTTTTTTTTTTTTTTTTTTTTTCAGGCCACTGAACTTAGAAGGAGGCCAGGACAGTGTTTCTAGTTGTATTCTAAAATTCTATTCTATTGTATTCTAAAATGTGACTATATGGTTTTATATTAACTTAATAAATAAACAAAAACGAAAAATCTACTTATTTCAACCAACATTTCAAACTAAATAACAGATTATGCACATAAAACGCTGAAAACAACCGAAGCAACAATAGTATTTTAATGAGGCTATTATTATTATCATTATTATTTTGCAACAAGTTAGCCCTCTCATAAATAGCACATATAAATGAATAACTAACTTGAACTAACTTAATAGGATTGAAGTGATATTTGGCTTAAAAAATCGGTCGCCTGGCAAAAAAAGAAGAAAAAAAAAACAGACTATGTGCATTGGGCCGCGGCTCTCTGACGCCTTATTTTCTGGGCCCCGGCCTGAAAAGTTTGGGAACCCCTGGACTAGACAAATATCAAGATGTATCCATCAGTGGACCAATTGCATGCTTTTGCAGAGGACAAGAAGCCTTCAGTCGACTCCTTCAGCATAATTATTGGTAAGCTACCTCCTTATACTACATCATTATTGGTAAGCTACCTTCTTATACTACATCATTATTGGTAAGCTACCTTCTTATACTACATCATTATTGATAAGCTACCTCCTTATACTACATCATTATTGGTAAGCTACCTCCTTATATATTATTGGAACGGAATTGTGGAACCTAAGGAACCATTTATAGTGACTGGCTGGTCCTTAACACATTGACTGCCAGACCCGAGATTTAACTCGCCATGCGTTGAGTGCCAGACCCGAGATTTCTCAGGTTTTTGGTAGTTTTTTTCTTTCATTTGATTTTTTTATTCATTATATCTTCACAGACCTCTGTGTTACTAGGAATGCCCCGATCACGTTTTTTTGCCACCGATACCGATCACCGATCGTCTATGAGCCATATCGGCCGATACCGATCGTTTTTGCTTTTTATATAAAAAAATAATAATAATAATATACACTTTTTAAATTTTTTATATAAAATATATATATTATATAATTATACTTGTAGTTGTATTATCTGCGAGACATCGCCACCACGCAACAAGTCAAAATGCTCGCTATCTGCAAACAGCTCCACTGTCTGTGTGTATACTCTGCTTTGGTCAAATCACATTCAGCATGCCCTCAGCGTCCCCAGTCAGAGCGATAGTTCAACAGGGTCTGAAATGTGTTATGAAGCATGATAGCTAATTAGCCAATGTTCAGCTGCAAAAACGAATGTCAATTATGTTATAAGACATTGATATCAGGAGCTATCTGTAGCTACTGTCTATCTGTATGTCATGTATGTCATATATGTTATGATGAATTGAAAATGGGGGACCCTGATGTAAACAAGACTAAAGTCTTTCTCTGGTCTGCATCCCCTTAACAATTGTATGTATTGAGCTGTACTGTACCCATTCTGCAATCTGTTAATAAACTTTTCAATCAATCAATCAATCAATACTGCTAGCCGGCTAGATGATGTTAGACAATGCATCATTTATTAAAATAAAGTGAACTATTTAGTTTACTTGGTCATTTCGTTAAAACAGTGAGCTAACGTGAGCTACCTATCTAACGGAGGTCTCATGCTGGCGCATCCCTATCATTATTAACACTTTGGATGCCCAACCCGAGTTTTCTCAGGTTTACCCCCTGCGGGTTGAATGCCCATAACGAGAATATTCGTTATTTTTTTTTATTAGCGATCTGAATTCATATTTCATCAACCGAGTCTACCGTTGGTAAATCAGCCACTCCAGGCGCTCAGATGTGAAAACCCCCTATCGTCTCCCAGATAGTAATTCACCCTTTTGGATTGGACTCAATGAAAAGGCATGAGAAAAAAAGACCCGGACTCCACATTTTACTTCTCACGCATGTGACCGGAGTCGATCAGCTTCATTCTGGACCCTCAGAGCAGCGGGGATTATGTGTTGTACAGTATACGGGGTGGATCAATAAAAGGATCGATTTTCGGAATGGCGATCAGGAATTGGAATAATCCATTTGGATACCATCTGATCTCAGGTAAGGAATCTATTTTACCAGTATTAGGATAATCAGACCCGTTTTCACAGAGATAAGCTTTCCCCCTATATGTGATATGGCTGTTTTGACTGTAAAAGCGATCAGGAACTGAGAGAATCGATTTTCAGCGCGCTGCACCAGCGTGCACACGTACACATACTATCGATAATTTAGCGTTTATTTGAAAACGATTCATAAATAGGCAGAAAAATGACAACGTTCTAGAATATTCCAGTACAAGGCGATTATCATGGAATCTCTTCTTTTTTCCGTGAAAACGAGGGCTTTTCAAAATGATATAAAACGGAAATGAACCGATAAAAAAACAATCCGCTTCGACAATGTTGACTGGAAATAGTAGCGTGTACAGGCAAGCAACGCCAACGCTTTTAGCAAAATTCACGAATTGCTCCATAGCACCGTTTTCAGGAATTAGCCAGGATCACTCTGAAACTATACAATATTCACCACGGTATAACATTCATGTATACATGACAACATTTATTATTTTTCACATGTTGAACGATGGATTGTTAATGTCAAATGAGCCATAGTATTGTCTCCATAGCTATAATATAGAATATAAATATAGCCCTGCAAACACTGCAAGGCACTTAAACTTAAACATATTTAAATACAAGCGAGTGCTAGAAAATAAGGTAAAAATAGATAAATATAATATCTCATGGTGAGCTTTGCCGATGTCCATTAGTGCATCTCTGTTGTAACTCACTGTTGCGTGCAATAACGTTGCATTTAGGAAGCAAATTAAGACAATAATAAGTAAAAAACTAAGTTGTTGTCGGGAGGACGACACAAAGACATCAGCCACGGAGGGCGCCATCATTCATCATTGTAGGTAACAAAGGGTTGAAGAAATATTGTTTGAACTGTCAGATGCAAACTGGCTGTGTGACTTTGCTATGTTGTGTGCAGGGGGCGAAACTAGAGCCCGCCAAGCGCCATTGGCGGTCAGTTTTTACGTTTGGCGACTACCACTGAGAGGTCTGTCCGCCATGTGGCGGGCAATCAAATAGTCATGTGAAAAACGAAAATCATGATCCAATTCTTAGCGGAGTTCTCACTCGCTGTCTCAGCACAGACACGCAGCGCATTGCTGCTCCTACCCCTCCCGCACCTGTTTCTGTATGCTGCATGTAAACAGAGGCTATTGCCTCGGACAGTCACCGTGACGTTAGTCTAGTCCAGGGGTCAGCAACCTTTACTATCAAAAGAGCCACTTTTCCCCCGTCCCACAAAATAAAATGCTCAGGGAGCCGCACAACCTATTTACCCTTAAAATGAAGATAACACAGTGTATAACGTTTTATATATCCCCAAGCATACCCCACATTTAGCATAAAACGCCTGACAATTGCATACCCAAAGTAATTTGCGATTTATTATACTTTATACTTATAGCACACAGTTTGTTGCATTAATGGGATTATAAAGCAACAAAAAGAAAATGTTGACTTTTTAATTGCTGTTTTTACCTGTTATAACAAAGGAAAACCTCAAACTCTTATGAAGAGGAGAAAAAATACTGGCTGTGTAGACCTACTTTGAAATAAAACACAGAAAAGGAGAAAAAACACTGGCATCTGTAGACCTACTTTGAAATAAAACCCTGAACTATGCAGCTCTATTAGAGTCCTTCCCTTATTTGTGGAAAATCTATAAAATAAAAAGTAAATTTTTCATTGTTCGCAAATTTCGCACCACATATCAGGCATACAGGTAAGCCTTTTGTTGACTAAATATCTTAGTTGATGAAATATTTTTTCATTTCAGTGTCACAGTATGACATCGATCTCCAAAATAAGAAAAAAAAAAAAAAAAAAAAAAGTATATTATAAAAAAAAAAAAAAAAAAAAATGGGGCTAGGGAGCCGCAGCTGATTGGCTAAAGAGCCGCATGCGGCCTTGAGGCCGCAGGTTGCCGACCCCTGGTCTAGTCAGTAGGACCTTCGTGAGATAACGTTAGCTACAGTTACAAAATGACCCAGTCAACTATTCACTTAGTTTAATACATGAGGCATTGTGTAACGTTATCCAGCCGGCTAGCTACTGATAGCTCCCGACATCAACAAATGCTCCAGCAATAGTCCAGTGCATAATACCTCCATTGGCTAGGTAGCTCATGTTAGCCCACGTTAGCTCACTAGTCACTACGAAATGTCCCAGTAAACTAAATAGTGAACTGAGGCGTTGTCCCAACGCCATCCAGCAGTAGCTACAGATAGCTCCTGACATACAACATGCGTATTCGAGCCCCTGGCTTACATCGCATGAGGGCTGCTGAATAGGGTCCAGGTGCAGCACAGGAGAATCCTTGCATGCTGAATGTAGAGTTTAGGGTCCAGCTGCAGCGCCGGAGAATCCTTGCATAGCTGGAGGCCACTCAAGTATACACACAGACAGTGGAGCCGTTTGCAGACAGCGAGGTGGCGATGTCTCGCAGATAACACAATCACAAGTATGATTATATAATATATATATTTTATTAAAGAAAAATTAAAAGAAAATTGGCGGGTAAGAAATATGCTTGGCGGGTAGATTTTTCTCATCTACCCGCCACTGGCCGGTAGTGTTGTCAAAAATATCGAAGTATCGATACATATCGATACTGAATATTTAAAACGGCTTCGATACTCATTTCCCGAAGTACCGATACTTTCTGCAGTATCGGTACCAGCTGGCGAGTGTTCTACCGCAAGTTGTTGACGCGCTGTTCAACAACTTGCCCTCCCTCCGAGTCCAGCCCTCCCCCTCACAGAGAGCCGTCTTCTTCAGTTAGTAAACAAACATTTTAGCTGAAGATGGTAAATGCAGAGCCTCCGCAACTTGTGCTTGTGGATAAAGAAAAACAGCAGAAGTGCTGTTTGGAGGTACTTTGGGTTTCAAGTAAACAACGAAGGACAAGCTACAAATGCCCCAATGCTATTCGCAAGCGGTGTTAGAGCAGTGCCAGCGCCGATCTCCATAAAGAAATGAAAGAGGTTCGTGACAGCTGCTCTTTCAACGTCACTGTGACTGAAGCATTAAACCATTAACTCTAGTTTAATACATGATACGTTGTCTACTGATGGCGCATAATATCAACGGCTGATTCGTTGTAACGTTACAGCTACCAGCTAACGTTAGCTACTGCTAGCTCCGTTAGCTTAGCTGGCTACTTGTATAATTACTGCATGGTAACGGAGTAACGTTAACGTTTAAACGTTATGTCGAGGTCATATAATACTACAGTCGACATAAGGTTAACGTTACCCCGTTTCCATCAAGTGTTTAAATAGCAGCAATCTTGTTGAAAATGTAACGTTACTAAAATGCTCCGAGCATAGCCTCTCTCTCTCTCTCTCTCTCTCTCTCTCTCTCTCTCTCTCTCTCTCTCTCTCTCTCTCTCGTTATCTTTAAATAAAAACAAAACTGTTACTAACTGTAATATAAACAGTTCAGTTTGTCAGGTACATGCAACACAGATTACAGTGTTTACATCTGTCTGCTTGAGAAAATACCATGTTCTGCATTTGCAATAAAAATGATTGAAGTGAGATGAACAGTTATTTTTAAATGTGTGATCTAAAGATAAACAAAGGGTTTTAAAATTGTTATATTTATCTTCTCTTATAGTATAGTATCTTATAGTATATAGTATACTATGATGAATTGAAAATGGGGGACCCTGATGTAAACAAGACAAAAGTCTTTCTCTGGTCTGCATCCCCTTAACAATTGTATGTATTGAGCTGTACTGTACTGTACCCATACTGCAATCTGTTAATAAACTTTTCAATCAATCAATCAATACGAGAGAGAAGCTAAATTTGTAGCTACATTTGTTTAAAAAAAAAAAAAAAAAAGAAAAAAATTATATATATATATATTTTTTTTAATATCGAAATAATATCGAAGTATCGATACTTTTCAAGGTATCGTATCGAAGTCGAAATTCCAGTATCGTGACAACACTACTGGCCGGTGAGTCAAAAAGTAAATTTCGTGCCCTGGTTGTGTGACATAACCGAGCATCTTGCCCAATTGAATAAGATGCAGGGACGCAAACAAGTCCCACCCAAATCTTGACCAATATAGTTGTGAACTGAGAACACCCTTATTTTGTTATTTTTGAGTACAGTTACAGTTGTGTGTTCATGCAGACACATGTTTTCTGTAATCAAACTATCTCCCATTAGTTGGATGTATGGCCTCTGCAAGGTTGTGTGCAGCCATTTGTTTTTGTAACAGCTGCTACATCTGTCCCACGTGTTCTTTGCAGCTCACATTTGTTAGTTCTGCCCCTCTTGACTGTGACCAAAAGGTTTTGAACAAACTTAATTTCATAGCTTGTATTTGATGATATTCTTCTTTGTTATTTACTTGAATGGTTTGATCATTGATTGATCGAGTAATAGGGGGTTCTGATAAACTAAAATGATTTATGTTAAAATAACATAAGCTAACATATTTTACATCTATGCAAATGCATATGCAATATGTGTAACTTGAATAAGTAACAAATACAGAAACAATATGTTTAACAATATGTAAAGGAGTAGTTCAATTTATTTTACATTACATTAACATTTATATGGTCTTTGGCCCTTTGAGGGCAACCATAATGCTGATGTGGCCATGGTGAAAACGAGTTTGACATCCCAGCTCATGGAATGAACTCCAACAGTCCTTAAAGCTTGAGATTCTCCCCTCTGTTGCAGAGAAACCTTGTCAACAAAGATGTACATGTTTTAATTGATTGTTATCCTTACTTGTCTAATTGTTCTGATGGTATATGTTGTGTGATTTTATGCCTTTTTTATTGCTTAAATCTATGTACACTCGACCTGACTGTAAATGAGGGAAACATGTTGCCTTTCGAGTTAAATAAAGGTTTGAAATGAAATATCTACGTGCACACACACACATCAAACCATGTCTCCCCAGTAATATAAATATAATAGAATATAAATCAGTGTTTACCTTCAGCCGGGTTCATGATTGCATCGTGAAGCAGAGTGGCCACACAGCCTGCCGCACCTGCAACACACACCTCAGAAATGACCACACGCTTGACAGGAAGGGAAGCAGAAAGGCCTTTTAATAACGAACCGAGCGGGCCGTGAGGACCGGGGCTGAACACCAGGATTTGGGATCAACCGGGATTAACCTGGGATTTCTCCGCCATAATCTGTTTGCTTTCCCTGGGAAGAATAACTGAAGTAACCCGGTAAAACATTCTTCCTTTTTATTCCAATAATGGCTTGTTGTGACGTTGGTGTGACATGAGATATCTAGTCTCTAGCTGAATCCTCTCTGCTCATATATACAGTATATATATATATATACAGTATATATATATATATATATATATATTAGGGGTGTAACGGTACACAAAAACCACGGTACGGTACGTAGCTCGGTTTTGAAGTCAAGGTTCAGTACAGGTTTTCGGTACAGTGTGGGAAAGTTTGGCTTTCCATGTTCCACTCAGGGGTGATGTAGTGTGCAGTAACTAATTGTACTTGTAGGGTACAACGAATACTCTATATTGAAATTAATAATCGACTTGAAATATTATTATTTTTTAAATTATAATTATATTAGATTATGAAAAAAACAGCCCCCGGTGGGCGGTCGTTAGTGGTTAACATACCGTTGTATTCGTTCGGTACACTACACAGCCGTTCGGTACGGTACACACTGAACCGGTTCGGTACGGATACGTGTACCTTTACACCCCTAATATATATATATATATATATAGCTACTTGGGTGACCCATTTAGTCCGGTCCAAGATTCATTGTTTTCTTAATAATGCACACAATGTCCAATTCTGCACGCAACACACACTCATCACTCTGCCTGCCCTGCATACATACTAATCACTCTGCCTGCATACATAATAACTTTGTCTGCAAACATACTAATCACTCTGCCTGCATACATAATAACTTTGTCTGCAAACATACTAATCACTCTGCCTGCAGTGCATACATAATAACTTTGTCTGCAAACATACTAATCACTCTGCCTGCATACATAATAACTTTGTCTGCAAACATACTAATCACTCTGCCTGCATAGTGCATACATAATAACTTTGTCTGCAAACATACTAATCACTCTGCCTGCACATATTACACATACATACATACTAATCACTTGCCTGCAATGCCCTGTAGGGATGGGTACCTTTCACATTTGAACAGATACCGGTACCTAGGCCTGCCGCGATAAGCAATAAATCGATTAATTGCAGCGATAATTAAAATTAATGCAATGATTTTGACGGGCGCGATTAATTGCTATTTGCGCGTTTGTTTTAATGAGGCGGAACCAGTGCCCCTTGTCAGTCACTGTCCGTGTTGGGAGGCGGGCCGCTGGCTTTACTACAGAGCAGAGAGCACAGCACAGGAGCTCCGTGGGGCAACACCACATAGCTTAACTACATTTCTCAATAGTGTTGCTCCTTTTAACCAAGTAGCGTTATTTGTAGTGTAACGTTAGCGTTTTAACGTTAGTAGCTAACGTTAAAACTAACTTAAAGTTAGTTGTTCACCAACAATCTCAACATTTGTTTTATCATTAGCTCATGTCGATCTACTAGTAGCATCAGCAAGCTAACGTTAGCTGGCCCCAGTCCACTAGCAGCATGTCGATCTACCAGCAGCATCAGCAAACTAACGTTAGCTGGCCCCAGCCCATTAGCAGCATGTCGAAGTAGTAGTAGCATCAGCAAGCTAACGTTAGCTGGCCCCAGTCCACCAGCAGCATCAGCAAGCTAGGATAATAACAACAATACTTCCGGTCCGGTCGGTGGGCTTCAAAATAAAAGTCTAAAACACCGGAAAAGACGGAGCGGTGGGCTTCAAAATAAAAGTTTTGGGAAATACATTTCTCAAAAAAAAAATTCTCTAACCGGTCGCAATAATATCGCTTATCGCGATATTTTCGGGGGCAATTAATCGCCCAGCAAAATTTGTTATCGTGGCAGGCCTACCGGTACCTGTGAATCGATACCGGTACCCAACGGTACCTTTTTTCGGTACTTTAGTCTCAAGAAATGTAATTTAATTTCAGTCGTAAAAAAAAAATCCAAACTTCAAATAACTACAATTTCGACAGTTTTCGGCTTGTCATTGCTCCGACTGCTTTGTTGTTGAATCAAGTCAAATCCTAGGTAAGCATATATTGTGCGTGTGAACGTTGACATGAAAAGAAAAAAGTTAAAAGTAAAAATAATAATAAATTTTTTTTTTCACTTGATTCGATACTCTGTAGTACAGACGTGTTTCGGTTCGGTACCTCAAAAGTACCGAATTCGGTACCCATCCCTAATGCTCTGCATACATACTATCCCTTTGCCTGCATACTAATAATCACTTTGCCTGCATTCTACACACAAATCACTTTGCCTGCAGTGCATTGTACACTAATCACTCTACCTGCATTCTACACACTAATCACTCTACCTGCATTCTACACACTAATCACTCTACCTGCATTATACACACTAATCACTCTACCTGCATTCTACACACCAAGTAATCACCGTGCCTGCACTCTACACACTAATCAGTACCTGCATTCTACACACTAATCACCCTACCTGCATTCTACACACTAAGTAATCACTGTGCCTGCATTCTACACACTAAGTAATCACTGTACCTGCATTCTACACATTAATCACCCTACCTGCATTCTACACACTAAGTAATCACTGTGCCTGCATTCTACACACTAAGTAATCACTGTACCTGCATTCTACACATTGATCACTTTGCCTGCATTCTACACACTAAATCACTTCATATGCGCACTTATAATATAAATGAATAAATGCATTCCATTTATAAATGCATTTTAAACCAAGAGCATCACCTAATATTTCCACCTAACGAATATTAACACTTTAATCGCCGGAAACGCCGAAAATCGTCATTCCCCGCCATGCTAATTCTGCCGAAGACGCCGTAACACGTCTTTGATATCAATATTTCAAAAATCTGTGATCGAAATCATATTTCTCCACCGGGGACCTGAGATATACTGCTGAGCTCCACTCAACTCTAACGGTTCAAGAGCGCCATCTGGTGGCCGATCGGCAGATCGCCCAACAGGAAGTCATGTGGATGAAGTGGTGCTCACCCATATTTCGTCCGGGCACTCGCTATCATTAGCAGGACTCCATCTTGACACAGTGAACACCGATCGGTGCAAATAACTCGACAAACATGATTTGGACGTATATACTATTATACAACCTGGAAATGGATCGGGTATTTATACATCCCATAATAGGAATATCTCTCCTCCACGCTCATCGCCCAACGGCGCGAGGAAGATACGGTAAGATCCAGCGTTATTTTCCAACGTGTTCTTTACGAACTGCTCTGATGATCATATCACCCACACTAGATGAATGATATAACGTTGCCCACGGAATTATAAACGACCCCCCGCCCATCCGGTCAACATCAGATCATACGTAGTAACTCCTAGAAGCACATCCAGTTGACATTTTTTATCTCGCACAGATTCCTACCAAACTGTATTTGATCATCAATATAATGCATTTAGGGCTATAAATCAAGTTCTGGAGAAAGCTGCAGAAAACGATAAAAACATACTTATACTTTAGACCGTATTTTAGTATGAAT
Organism: Notolepis coatsorum; assembly: GCF_963971535.1. NCBI lineage: Eukaryota > Metazoa > Chordata > Actinopteri > Aulopiformes > Paralepididae > Notolepis > Notolepis coatsorum. Next base: position 56,742,148 of record NC_140173.1, on the reverse strand, counting down.
ATGTGAATGAAAAAGTATAACGTTGCTACACCCTGAACAATAGATATAGGACATTGAATGGGCCATAATAATGTCAATTTAGCAATACAATTAAAAAAGTTATAGCCCTGCAAAGAAGGGGAACTTCTCCATAGACAAATAGAGATGGCGAGGGATGGTAAATTATGAATTTAACCATGGCGATCAGTGTTAAAGAATGATGACGAGAATTATTATTTGTTTAATCTGTGGTGTTCCAACAGCCCTTATGAAGAGATTCATTTAGCTTTATTTTGGAAATATGTGAGCTACCCAAAAAGGCCTTATGATCTTTAGAATTCATCCTGCACAGTTTCTCCTCCTTGTGCTTCTGTACGTATAATTGTGCTACATGTGTAAAATAACCTACACTACACTCCGGCGTAGCCCAGATATCAACAGAAAATAGTCCAGGCTTGTGAGCTTATGAGCCAGAACAGACCTCGAGAAAGGGTAACAGATCATGTTCAGGGTCTTAAAAAACAAAACACAGGCTTGGCCGGGAGTTGAGAGACACCTGGTGGAGGATGCCGCTCATTACACCTTGGGGGGGGGGGGTTACAAAGCCCATGAGCAGGAGAGAAAGGATGAACAGAGGTCAGCTGAGAGGGAGAGAAAGAGAAAACTTACCCAGCCTTCCCACTAAACTGGAAAAGAGGGAAGAGAGACTGGGGAGAACAAGAATAAGGAATGACAATAAGAATACATTTCCTCATGTACACAGCAAGGAAACTAGAAAAAAGGAAGGGTTGTCAGGTCAGAATACCAGCTTTCTGTGATTGGTGTCTGACTGGTGGCAATTCTATTGAAGCCTGTATTCAAATTCTAAATAATTGTAGTTATTAGTAGCTAGTAATTAATGCAACAGTGACACAATGACTAGGGATGCACGATAATTATCAGGCCGATATCAGCAATTATGATGTCATCCCGATAAAATTATTGATAGCTCCGATACATTTTTTTTTTATATATAACTTTTTAAACTGTATTGCTAAATTGACATTACTATGGCCCATTCAACGTCAAGTATCTATCGTTTAGGATGTAGCAACGTTCTACTTTTTCATTCACATATTCATACTAAAATACGGTCTAAAGTATAAATATGTTTTTATCGTTTTCTGCAGCATTCTGCAGAACGTGAGTTATAGCCCTAAATACATATATTAGATCATCAAATGTAGTTCGATACCGATTGACGTCAGATAAAAAATTTCAATTGTACAAGGTCCTACACGTCATGCCTCATCATCTGCTGTTGACCGGAGGGGGGGGGGGGTTTATAAGTCCGTGGCCGACGTTAAATCATTTATTTAGTATGGGTGATATGTTGATCGGAGCAGTGTGTATACAATAATAATCAAACTCGTTGGTCCAGTTCCAGGTTGTATAATACTATATACGTCCAAATCATGTTGTTTATCGAGTTATTGGCAACGGATCGCTATCCAGTGTATCAAGCTGGAGTCCCGCTAGCGATAGCGAGTGGCCGGACGAAATATGGGTGAGCACCACTTCCTGCCGCTCACTTCCGGTTTTGGCGATTCGCCGATCGGCCACCAGATGGCGGTCTTGAACCGTTGAAGAGTTGAGAGGAGATCAACAGCAAGTCTCAAGTCTCCATGGGTGAAATATGATTGGCATGACAGATTTTTGAAATATTGATCTCAAAGACGCTGTACGACGTCATTGGCAGATTAAGCATGGCTAGTAGGGATGGGTACCGAATTCAGTACTTTTGAGGTACCGAACCGAAACACGTCGGTACTACCGAGTATCGAATCAAGTGAGATACAGTTTTTTTTTTTTTTTTTTACTTTTTTCTTTTCATGTCAACGTTCACACGCACAATATATGCTTACCTAGGATTTGACTTGATTCAACAACAAAGCAGTCGGAGCAATGGCAAGCCGAAAACTGTCGAAATTGTAGTTATTTGAAGTTTGGATTTTTTTTCACGACTGAGGTAGGTAAATAAAATTTCTTGAGACTAAAGTACCGAAAAAAGGTACCGTTGGGTACCGGTATCGATTCACAGGTATTGGTACCGGTACCGGTTCAAATGTGAAAGGTACCCATCCCTAATGGCGAGCAACGTCAGTAGTCCTTGGCGATTAAAGGGTTAATATATATATATATATTTTTTTAAACTTTTTTCTTTTCATCTCAACGTTCACACGCACAATATATGCTTACTTAGGATTTGACTTGATTCAACAACAAAGCAGTCGGGGCAATGGCAAGCCGAAAATTGTCGAAAATGTGGTTATTTGAAGTTTGGATTTTTTATTTTTATTTTACAACTGAGGTAGGTAGATACAATTTTTAGAGACTAAAGTACCGAAAAAAGGTACCGTTGGGTACCGGTATCGATTCACAGGTACCGGTACCGTATCGGTTCAAATGTGAACGGTACCCATCCCTACTGACAAAGCACAATACCTGTTGGTTTTTAGTTCACTCATTGTTCAGGGAAACGCATTGTTAATGACATTGACGGATTGTGAATTTAGTGATTGACTCAAATTATATTTATTTGGAAAAATAAATATAGTCACTTTATTTGAAGAGTCAAAACTGTTCTCTTGGCTTTGTTTTGTTCATAGTAGTAACGCTCATGTCATGATAAATCTGGTTAGGTCAACAAATTATAAAAAAATTATAATACAATAAATATATATATATCGGTATCGACCTTGAGGAGCAGAAAGTTATCGGTATCGATATCGGGGTCAAAAAAATCAATATCGTGCACCCCTAACAATGACCCTTCCTTCTTTTATAGTTTCCTTGATGTAAAATGACTGGCAGAACCACTTCCTTTCTGTGGTTCAACTTCACAGATTCTGCCCCACAACACAAGAGTGATGGTCCCGCCCCGATTAAATAAGCTGGATTCTTCACATACTCAAAAAGTAATCTCAATCCATCCCAAAACCACTTGCACCGGTGTTGTGGTTCTTCAGACATTGGGGGCCGGTTAACTCACAGAGGAAGTGGCTGCTCTACAGCTGACAACACAGATAGTCTCCTAGGCTTCTAAACTCCCAGAGGCAGTGGCTGCTCTACAGCTGACAACACAGATAGTCTCCTAGGCTTCTAAACTCCCAGAGGCAGTGGCTGCTCTTGACTCACACCGTAACAACAGGGTCCAACCCCTCCGATTGCCTGCCATGTTTTCTTTTTCTGCGCTGGCGCTGTCTGGTCTATTCGTGGATTAGGCTGACTCAGCAGAATTCTGCTCCATTGAAATCATATCGTCAGCTCAGGCCTGGATTCCTATATACAGTATCAACCTACTGCATGGCAGTGATCTCATGGTTCAAAGACCCCCACACAGCTGTTGTGGGACTGCATGACACTGTTTTATTACGGAACTAGAATGTTGCTCGGTACAAATCATATTGAAGGGGGTTCCGTTTAGGCCCTCTGTCCTAATTCATCAGCCTCACTGCCCGACAACACTCGCACAGTTTGTGTGTGTGTGTGTGTGTTTTTTTTATGGTACCATTAGCTAAATGGCTGTTAGCCCCGGGGTCACTTAGTCTCTGTTTGAGTTTCTCGTAGCAGGCAAAGTAAAGGGCGTGAGCGGGACCGGCCCCGACGGCTGTGGCGTTCAGGCCCCTCATTGGTCGCCAGATGCCCTCGGTGGTCACGATGCGACGCAGGGCATCCATCACGTTCCTGTAGCGGGCCGCAGGGGCGGGCTGGAGGCTCTGCATGCGGGTCTGGAAGAGACGGGAGAGATGGAAGTGTTAAAGAGGACGACATTCAGTCGCCACGCCGGGGTCAACATCCTGCAGCGCAGCCGCTCACAAGGTCTACGGAGGAGATCAGGTCCAACACGGAAACAGACACTATTCCAGGGGTCGGCAATAGGGCTGCACGATTTTGGGAAATAATCTAATTGAGATTTTTCTGACGGATATTGCGATTGCGATTACATTTGCGATTATGATTTTTTTTAAGCAGCCCCACAGAGGTTTATTGTAAAATGCGGCTTGCATCTGGCCTACGCAGTGGGTCTGTTCGGGACACCGAGCCTGAAAATGTTTCTTTTTACCTGGGAATAGATACCGGTACGGTACTAGGGGTGGGACGATACATCGATCCAGATCGATACATCGATGTAATTATCAACAATCGAATCGGATCGATGCGATGTAATAAGATCGATTCATATTGATACTCTTATTTTGAAAATCCTGTGGCGAGTCTCATATCCGCCCAAGAACAACAGCAGTAGCTCCGTGTGTGTAGACGTTACAGCATAGCATTCTCCCTTTCTGTGTGTGTGTGTGCGCGCGTCTTTGGAAAGACCAGATGAGGTCAGAGGAGTTTGATGTTTAAATGTTATTTAAACATAAACAATATAATACATAATAAATGTAGGCCTATACATGATCATGCAACATCAACAAATTGTTGTAGGAACGGTTTGGGAGAGGGAGGTTGTGAGTTTTGAGTTCCAAAAAATGTAGCTTAAAGTTTAAAGCTCAATATATAAAAACGTGGCACTTTACAGTGAACAGGAGGTCTATTTGTATTAAAAACAATAGATTGATTTTCCTTTAAATGTCTGGAAGAGCTCAAAAATACAAATGTCAAATGATATTTTCATTACCTTTTTTTTGTTGATCTAAATGTTACTGATTGTGTTAAATGGGCATATAATATCGTCTCATATCGATCGCAGGCACCTGAATCTAATCGTATCGTATTGTATCGTGAGAGACTGTGATATCGGCAAATATCGTATCGTTGTCCAAAGAATCGATATCGTATCGTATCATGATGAAACTGGTGATTCCCACCCCTATACGGTACCCAACGGTACCTTTTTTTCTGTACTTTACTCTCCTTCTCTGAAGTAAACTTCACAACACACAATCTAAAACCCCTTACCTCCCTCTCCCAAACTGTTCCTACAACAAATTTTTTTTATGTTGCATGATCATGTATATTTATTTTGTATAATAATTTTTTTGTTTGTTTAAATAACATTATCTGGCAATCCTCAGTAAATACTATCAAACTCCTCTGATGTCAGACCAGATATGAGACGCGTGCACACACACAGAAAAGGAGAATGGCTTAAATTATTTTAGAATACTTCAGCTAATGAAGTTAAATGTTTATTATCATCAACTATCCAGTTCGTTTTTATAGTGCAACGTTTTTCTACTTTTCTACATTAATTGAACCAGTAGAGAGAGATTTGCGAACAATGAAAAATTTACTTTTTATTTTATAGATTTTATAGGATTTAAATAGAGCTGCATAGTTCAGGGTTTTATTTCAAAGTAGGTCTACATATGCCAGTGTTTTTTCAAAGTAGACTACTTTTTATTTGATAAATGTTCCACAAATAAGGGAAGAACTCAAATATACCTGAATAGTTCAGGGTTTTATTTCAAAGTCGGTCTACAGACACCAGTGTTTCGTCTCCTCTTGTGTTTTATTAAAAAATAGGTCTACACAGCCAGTATTCTTTCTCCTCTTCATAAGAGTTTGAGGTTTTCCTTTGTTATAACAGGTAAAAACAGCAATAAAAAGTAAACATTTTTCTTTTTGTTGCTTTATAATTCCATTAATGCAACAAACTGTGTGCTATAAGTATAAAGTATAATAAATCGTAAATTACTTTGGGTATGCAATTGTCAGGCGTTTTATGCTAAATGTGGGGTATGCTTGGGGATATATAAAACGTTATACACTGTGTTATCTTCATTTTAAGGGTAAATAGGTTGTGCGGCTCCCTGAGCATTTTATTTTGTGGGAGGGGGGAAAAGTGGCTCTTTTGATATAGTAAAGCAGGGCTATTCAACTAAATTGTTCAGGGGGCCACATTGTCAGAAACCCAAGGGGCCAGGGGCCGGACTGCCACAGCGCCTCCCCGTGCTATAAATATATGTACACTTGACACAACACGCAACCACATTTTCACAACTTTTATTTAACTACATTGCAAAAGTAGTATACTTTTCAAAAAAAGTGCTTCATTTTATGTGCCACATCTGCAACATCTCCTGCAAAAAGTGCTTCATTTTGACTGTGCAACAACTGCAACATCTCCTCTTCAACATTTCAATATAAAAATAAAATAAAAAACAAACAAGTGCATGATGTGCATCTGAACATTCTAACATCAACACTTGAACAAAAAAACACATTTATAGTGCAGCTGAGCTTATGAAAAAGTGCTTCATGTCTGTGCAACAACAGCAAATCACAGCATCTTATTAGCACTTATTGTCCACTCTTAACTCTCAAACATCAGGGGGGTGGGGGGCAGACAGGCCTAGCCTACATACACACATCTAATGAGAGTGATTGCACTTCTTTGACTGGGCAATGGCAGAGAAAGAGGGTTCATAGGAAGTGAGGGCTACCCGCAAACCAGGGTTTCCGTTAGAAAAAATTGTTGCCGGTCTCCGTGACCTGCAAGATTTCAATCTACCGGACAAATGAGATTAATTCCGGTCATAGTTTATTGAGCTTTAAAACAATTGATATAGGCTATATAAAGAATGTCATCCTCAAGGCATGTAGATTTATAATATTATTACTTAAAACGAGGCTACTTTTGCGTATAGTCATTAATATATTCCAAATAAAATAAGTCCCTCGATACTCCGTGCTGCTGCTGACTTGAAATAAAATAGACCGCGTATGTGGGCAGTCGGTCCGACACTAAACAGCAGTCTGTTATAATCACATTTTTATGAGCTAATGAATTCCGTTATATTGGACATTTGTATTAATTATATCAAGCGAAGAACTGAGAAATTTTGCAGAGAGAGACGGCAACATTATCGTGGGTTTGCGTGATGTATATCTCCACCTCCCAACGACTTGGTGCTGGTCATAATGTCCGGTGAAAACAACTCCCTCCAAGCACAACTTGACCACCCGAACCGTACCAAAACAGGCCAAAATTAAATAGCCCATGCGACGAACGATTCATTACATTCGTTTCATCGTTGCTCCACCAAGCAGCCGGTCCAACAATGAAAGCTGTTATCAGCGCGAGCCGGCCGCAGTTAGTTTGCAAGAAGCATCCAGCTGCAGACCCGCAGAGCAGCTTTCCAGGTCTGGGGACCGCACTGTGCCAGCAAAGCTGGTGGGTTCTGTGGGTCTGCAGCTGCATGCCTTCCACAAATCCAGCAGCAAGCTCTCACTGAGCGAAGCAACGACAACAAACGCAATGATTGTTTCGTTCATCGCATAGGCCACCCAACTCCAGCCCATCCAAATACAATTCAAATAATCAAACTGTGCCCAGAGGGAACTATTTTCACCGGACACTATGACCGGAGAGATTAAATATGTCGGACTTCAACAGATTTTGCCGGTCAAATACCGGTAATTACCGGCTAACGGAAACGCTGCCGCAAACAGTGATGCAAATGCTCATTTGTCAAGGAGGCACGGTTGCTTGTTTTAATGACATTCATGTGAGAGAAACTGGATTCACAGGTGTATGTTGAGCCAAACATTGTTAGCACAGATATTGCCAGCGTTTTTATTTTGGGGAATGTCTTGACATGAATACACTTTATCCAAAATGTTGTGGTGGATTCATTCTCAAGTGCCTGCTTCAGAGCAGATGCTGCTTGCATGTCAATTATTTCAAGTTGCAGGAGACCTTCATCAATGTGAAGTGATGCAAGGAACTCTAGTCCTTTTGTGGAAATAGCAGCTACATTGGCAAATGGGTTGCTCACAAAATGCATCAATTCTCTGGACATGTCAAATTCATCAAATCGACTTGCAAAGTTTTCCCTCAATTTATCCTCTCATTAATTGAGTGACTTTTGGCTCAATTGTGTGTGTTAACGTTGACATGAAAAGAAAAAAGTAAATTTTTTTTTTTTTTTATTATCATGTAATCTTTGGCGGGCCGGTCAGAATCATCCCGCGGGCCGGATCTGGGCCGCCAGTTGAATAGCCCTGTAGTAAAGGTTGCTGACCCCTGCCCTATGCCAAGAAAGAGCAGGGATCTGTTTGTTTATTTTTATCTGATTATTTTATAAATGTTTGTATACGTGTATGTATATGTATATGTATATGTATATATATGTGATTATATACTCGAGTGAAAAAAACATTATGTATTACAATTTGTTTACATTTTTTTTAACTATATTGTATCCCCTAAATGTTATACAGAATTTATATATATATATCAATCTATCCTAAAACACGTCAACCAAAGTCTGTACATTACAGCGTAGCCCGGCCTGCTGCAGTGTTCAGTACATTACAGCGTAGCGCGGCCTGCTGCAGTGTTCAGGTCTGTACATTACAGCGTAGCGGCCTGCTGCAGTGTTCAGGTCTGTACATTACAGCGTAGCGCGGCCTGCTGCAGTGTTCAGGTCTGTACATTACAGCGTAGCTCGGCCTGCTGCAGTGTTCAGGTCCGTCTGTTAGAGCCATATGAAATCCGCGTTCACGGAATCGCGGACGGAATCACGGAATTGACCAATAAAAATGGAATCAACTGCAAAACGTGGACTATTGCAGAATTTGGCCTAATCTCGACTGAAATTCAGTTTTTTGGGTGGACCGTTTGGTGCAAAGCAAACATGACCGGGGAGGCGGGGGCCGCTGCGTGTTACACACAACACAGCAGTGTCCAAGCGTCTCGCTGCTTCGGTGTTAACGCCGTCAAGAAGCTAAGAAATTCCGGAATAAGCCCTAAATTCAGAGCAGAGCAGTATCCTAATGACTTTTATGCCTCCGGCGATAAGGTGTTTTGCTATTTCTGTCAACGTTCCGTGGACTGGACCCGCAAAAACACGTGCGACACTATTGTGATTAAATGGCTATGTAACTATTGTGATTAAATGGCTATGTAACGTTAGGACTAGAGTTGTTCCGATACCGATACTGGTATCGGAAATGCCGCCGATACTGCCTAAAACGCTGGTATCGGTATCGGCGAGTACACGTAAATTCTAGCCTCCGATCCCATGATGTAATTTATCTCCTGCCGAGTCCTGCGGAGAGTGAGGATTATAAAATGAACATGTTTTAAAGTGTGATGCTGTGTCATTTTAACAGCAGATACACTTTCTTAAATTCCATTGTCCCCGACAGTGCGGTGTGACGGGGAGCTCGGACGGGAATCGGGCTGTGTTTGGCTGGTGTTATGATAGCATTAGCTGGAAAGATAGCTAGTTGGAACAACATCCGCTTTTAACGTTACATCAAATCAGATGATCGCCTGTCCTTTCTCCAGGACCTAACACTGTCCGTGACCGTCTATCAACAATAATGCACCCACGGTGAATTGTATTTAAGTTAAGTAGCTACGGACTAGCGTTAGCTGACTATTACTAACGTTATCAATGCGGGAAGACGCGCTAGGTCAGTTAGCTTAGCTTGATAACGTTACCGTGTCTAAAGTTGGTGCTATTCACATAATCCAGCAATAATGGCTGCAGACCTGCAAGCAAAGTACAGCAAGTGCCAAAGGATAAGAGTCTGAGGCGGAGTTTCAAAAGAGAATGTTGAATATTTATTTTGCATCAAAAACCACAACATGAACGTTCTATCTGCCACTAGCTTACAGACTGAATAGGGTATATCTGCAGAGCCACTGAGTAGCGAGTGCAACACCGTTTAATGTCCGTGTGGATCATTGGAGTAGGGTATATCTGCAGTGCTGCAGCCCATACTCATTGATTAATGATACTAATACAAATCTATACAATCACCTGTTGTTGAATAAATACTATACGTTCTAGTTATTACTAAAAAACAGTATAACAGTATCTGAAAAAAAAAAAAAGTATAATTTATATATTTATTTTTTTAGTATGCACTGGTATCGGATAAATATCGGTATCGGCCGATACCCAAAGCTTAGGTATCGGAATCGGATCGGAAAGGGAAAAATGGTATCGGAACATCTCTAGTTAGGACATAGGAAATGATAGCTTCTAGCTAAATCTAGTGCACCCATCTATTTGTTTAATGCAAACGATTGTCATTACACACTGTCCTTTATAAACAAAATAAACTTAAATAGCTATGTAACGTTACAGTACATAGGACTATAGATAGCCCCTTTCGTGACTGTGATGCAACCCTTGGTTGAATACGCAGTCACTGGTTCCCGCGTTACTAGCCAGCACATCAAGCACTGGTTAAAGACGAGCGGTGGGTCCAAAATATATCAGATATTTCAAAGGTACGCACCGTTGCATTAGGGTTTCACACACACACGGCCGGGTTTGAAAGCTCGCGTTGCTAATAAACATTTTAAATCATTTTTATAAACTAGTAAAAATCACTGAGCTAGCCTTCGCTAAAATGGCTGCTTCCGTATTTTACAGTAGGAGCGCTGTGATTGCTGGCTGCTTTGTCACATGTCTGGTGCGGCCAGCAATCACAGCACTCCTACTGTAAAATGCGGAAGCAGCCATTATACAGCAGATATATTTTGGACCCACCGCTCGTCTTTAACCAGTGCTTGATGTGCACATTAACATGGCTAGTAACATGGGAACCAGTGACTGCATATTCAACCAAGGGTTGCATCACAGTCACGAAAGGGGCTAGACTATAGATGGAAATGATAGCTTCTAGCTAAATCTAGTGCACCCATCCATTTGTTTAATGCAAATGATTGTCAGTACACACTGTCCTTTATAAACGAAATAAACTAAACTAAAAGGTGCCTAAATTATGCATTACTACTATATTTCATCACAATATAATAGATATAGCTAGGCTACTGACATTGTCATTGTGATAATGTCAGTAGTAGTTGTATCTATTGTTTACACTTGAAATGTGTATTTTTATTTCGTGTGCATTTTTATTTTGTCACAATTAGGCTTGGGCGGTATGACGGTATTAAGGTATACCGGGGTATTTCGAAATACCAACGGTATTGATTTTCAACACCGTCAAAATCAGAGTTTGGTTTAAGTTTCTATTTCCACTGAAACAGAGTTTATACAGGGACGGCATTGGGTTTCGGTTTCCATTAGTGAAACGGAGTTAACTATCGATTTGGTTGAAGTGCGAGTTGAAGTGCGTGCACACACACAGCACGGCCAGCAGAGGGCAGGGGAGGCGGTCCGTATTTCCCGCACAGAGCTGAGCTGAGTGAGCAAGATGGCATGTGGCGGCCCCGAACTCGGAGAATTGGTTAAAAAGAAAATGCTTCTGCGCCCGTTTGGGACTATTTTGGATTCACTCCGAATGAAAAAGGTGAGCCAGTCAACCCCAACGAAGCTGTGTGTATTATTTGCAAGAAGACTGTTGTAGCAAAAGATGGTAACACATCAAACCTCCGTTCACACCTCAAAGTACACCACCCTATAACTGCATCAAAACTGAAGCCATCGTCATCAAGGAGCAACGTTACCGCAGCCAAGTCGACAACGGGTCAACCAACAATATCGGGTGCTTTTGCAAAATCAATAAAATACAAAAAAGATAGCGACAAGTGGAAAACGTGCACAGAGGCAGTAACCAGATATATTGCTAAAGATATGGTATCATTTCATACCGTTGAGAAACATGCTTTCCGCGATATGGTCAACACGTTGGATCCCCAGTATGAATTACCCGGACGAAAATATTTCTCACAAAAAGCAATACCCAACCTGTACAATAAAGTTCGGGAAGAAGTGAAATCGCTTGTGATGGGGGCAGGCAACTATGCGTTGACAACAGACATGTGGTCATCACAAAACATGGTACCCTACATGTCTTTGACGGCGCACTTCATAACGTCTGACTGGGAACTGGGATCAAAATGCCTTCAAACCAGCTTTTTCCCAGAAAATCACACAGCCGACAACATCAGCGAAGCCCTCAGCGATGCACTCACAGATTGGGGTTTGGATGATAATAAACTGTCGGCCATAACCACCGACAACGCAGCAAACATCCAGGCTACAGTAACAAAAAACCTTAAGTGGCCGTGGCTCAATTGTTTTGGGCACAACCTTAACCTGGCCGTAACCAATTCACTGGCAGACCAGAAGAATAAGACTGATAGGGCATTTGGAGTATGCCGGACCATCATAGCCGCCTTCTCCCACAGCTGGCCACAAAAGAGGGAACTAAAGAAAAAGCAGCAAGAGTTGAGACTACCTGAGTATAGTCTCATAACGGTAAGCTTAGTTGGCAAATCATTATTCTATCCAAATTATAGGCTATCCTGTCTTTTGCTTAGGTTAGGTAAATAAGGATACACCTCTATTAGTTATTAATAATTATAATTTATAGCTTACATGCTTGCTTGCTGTAACTATAAATGCTTCTATTATTAGCGTTTATTATTAGGCTATTATTATTATTATTATTATTATTTTCGGCCATTATTAAATATGAATACTATATTTCCATGTGCAGGACTGCCCTACTCGCTGGGGTTCGAAGTAGGGATGTCCCGATCACGTTTTTTGCCACCGATACCGATCACCGATCGGCGTGAGCCATATCGGCCGATACCGATCCGATACCGATCGTTTTTGATTAAAAAGAAATTAAAAATTATTTTATATAAAAAGTTTTTTTTTCTTTTTTTTTAATAAAATATATATATTATATAATTAGACTTGTACTTGTATTATCTGCGAGACATCGCCACCACGCAACAAGTCAAAATGCTCGCTATCTGCAAACAGCTCCACTGTCTGTGTGTACTCTAGTAGCCCTAGCTCCAAAAAGGATTCTCCGGCGCTGCAGCGGGACCCTATTGCCTTGGTAACGTTATGCTTTGGTCATTTCACATTCAGCAAGCCCTCAGCTCGAATACGCATTCAATCAATGTTATAAGACATTGATATCAGGAGCTATCTGTAGCTACTGCTAGCCGGCTAGATGACGTTAAGACAACTATTTAGTTCAATCGGACATTTCGTTTTGAACCGTGAACTAACGTCAGCTAACGCAAGCTAACGCAAGCTAACGGAGATATCAACATGGGCTACTAGACTTCCTGGGGCATTTGTTGATATCCGGAGCTATCAGTAGCTAGCCGGCTAAATACCGTTAGACAATGCCTACTAAAAGTGAATAGTTGACTGGGTAATTTTGTTTAAACAGTAACGATAGCTAGGTAGCTAACGTTAGCTCAGGTCGAATGCACTATCTAGACTCAGCAGAGGAGGTCCGCCTCCTCTGTGTTTACAAACTCTACACGGGTACGGGCGGGGCTAGGGAGGAGGAGCAGTTTGCAGGTCCTGTGCGTCTGAGACAAGCGAGTGAGATATCCACTTGATCAGTTTCCGCGATCGGCGAATATGACTAATTATCGGAATTCCCCGATCGTATATTTATACTGATTATCGGCCGATAACGATCGGTGGCCGATCGATCGGGGCATCCCTAGTTCGAAGCAACAGATGATTGCTCGGATAATTGAGCAAGCTCGAGCCATTCGACAGGTGCTGGCAGATGACAGACGGGCAACAAACCACCTGACATGGCAAGACATTGATGTCCTTAAAGCGGTCAACGCGGGACTGGAACCAGTGAGCACATTCACAGATGCGCTGTCGGGTGAAGCGTATGTGACCAGCTCATCCATCCTCCCCATTCTACAACTCCTAAAGGAGGACATTCTGGCTCCATCGGAAAGTGATGTGGAGTTAACCGCTCAGCTGAAGTCGGGGATGTTGGCAAAGCTGGACGCCAAATATGACAATGCCTCTGTGCAAAAACTGCTGCGAAACTGCACCTTTGTAGACCCCCGCTACCGTGAATATTACAGCAATGATGTGGATGAGACAAAACGGGAGATTGAGACGGAGATGATAGTGCTGGGAAGGAGTCAAGTTCAAATCAGAGTGGAGGAAGGAGAGAGCGCGCAACAAGATGCGGGAGAAGAGCAGCCCGCCAAGAAGAAGAAAGCCACGTTGGCCAGTCTGCTGGCAAGGAGAGCGGTTGCAGCGAGACCAGTCCTCACTGTAGTGGAGCGAGCACACGCAGAGCTGGTCGTGTACACACAGGAGGACACAATCGACACGGGGGAAAACCCACTTCAGTGGTGGAAGTTAAACGAGACACGTTTACCGTTGCTGTCCATGGTGGCACGCAAATACCTCTGCATATGTGCGTCAAGTGCAGCGTCTGAGCGTATTTTCAGCACCGCAGGGAACACGGTGACACCCCAACGCGCACAACTAAAGCCAGAGAAAGTGAATATGCTTGTCTTTTTAGCAAAGAACCTATAGGTTGAGGTCCGCGAGATAAATGTGAAATTGATTAGCCATTTCATATTCGGCTAGACGGCTACAGTACAAACCATATGCCATGCTTGTAGCCTTATTACTGGTTTTTTGTTGAAGTTATTATATTAATCCTTTTTAGTTAAGCTGTCCTCCTTATAGCCTAAATTATTTTAAGTTTTATAAAAAGTTTATTCCCCTTATTTTCATTCTCTGTTGAGAACATTTATGCCATTTATTTATTGTTTTCATATTTAATTAGGGCCTAAGTTTAAGTTATCCGTTGAGAGCATTTGTGTGCATGTGTGTAAATAAAGTTATCTGAAACATATAGAAGTTGTAACTGTTTTATTGATGGAAAAATTACGAATGTATTACAACAGGGACAAATTTAAAATGAAACTAATTTATTACAACAGGGATGATTTAAGAAAGACCTATATTATTATTATGTACACTGTGCATTATGTAACAATTTAAATATATCAGCAAATACATTTACATTATTCTATAATGTATTTAATTGCACTTTGCGTGCTTCCCACGTCACAAGCGACAAATTCTGTTTCCTAATGATTGATTGGCTATTGTGAGTCACGTGAGGAGAACACAGATGTGCGTCACACTAACCTACCTGTATTAATTTCCTCTAACTCTGAGCAGCTGCTAAAGCTTAAGCAATAATAATATTAATAATATGATGTTATTGAACGATGAAGCGTCGAAGTTAACCACAGTCACTCCAGCCCACGATGAGCTCTCTCGCATTTGGACAATTAAAGGACTGCAGTCTGTTTGGAGTTAAAGGGGAACTCTAACATTTTGGGAAATTAGCTTATTTAACATCTTCCCTGGAGTTAGACAAGAAGATACATACCTTTTTTGTCTCTGTGCGTGCATTTAGATTTGGGAATAGACGCTCCGTTAGCATAGCTTAGCTTCATCACTGGAAGTATACAGTGCCTTACAGTGTATAGTTTGATTGATTGAAAAGTTTATTAACAGATTGCAGAATACACTCCAAATACAACTCCAAAACGTTCATGTAAACATGTTGTGACAGGTGTATTCACCACGTGGAGAAATAAAAAATAATTGAATTAGACAATTACGTTTTATAAGCAAATATACTCTGAACTTTTTTTGACCAACCACTACTCTATGAGCGCAGCCAGTGATTTCAACGTGACGCCGTGTGTGTTTACATTCTCATTCATTCAAAAGATCCAAACCGATTGAAGTTTATGGATACCATGACTTGAAATCCTCTTACCTTGACGATTAAAAGCCTCCCCAATTTAGAAAACAGTAATCCAATGGCTGGTATTGTTATATACCGGACGCTCTGAGCTAACCGGAGCTAACACAGACCAGGATCGCAAAGCATAATATAATGACTTCCTTTCTGTCGTGGACCAGATGGGCATAGGATGGACCAGATGGCGATCAAATAATTGGAATATTATTTTTGGAATACCACCGACCACAGGTAAGGACAATTTCACGTCAATTTCAGCGTGATCATGCATGGTTTTCATACCCATCCCCCTGATCGGTGTGTGTTGTGGTAATAACGAATACCGTTATTGGCAATCAATTAATCAGAAACGACCCCCCCCCCACCCCCCTTCATGCATTCATGATGAAACATAATACCCATCATATGCATTTGATTTGAAAATACTAGCGTGTCCAGGGACGAAACGCCAATGGTTTAACAGGGCTCTACAGTGCGACCATAATGCTCGCATATGCCCCTAAAAATATGTGTGTGCGAACCTGAAAAATCAATTACTTGCACGGGTTTACTGCAGCATTACAACTCAAGCGGGTGCCACCTGTAGAAGTTCTGACGACTCCTCCATCGTAAGCTACAACACCCACGACGATGAGGAGGAGTATAGAGCCCTGGTGGAGAGCTTTGTGGGGTGGAGCGACAGCAACCACCTCCAACTCAACACCAGTAAGACCAAGGAGCTGGTGGTGGACTTCCGGAGGGGCAAGAAGAGCCCCCCCCCCCGATTCCCATCACCATGCGAGGGAAGGAGGTGGAGGAGTCATAAGTTCCTTGGGGTACACCTGAACAATAAACTGGACTGGTCAGACAACACAGAGGCCCTCTACAGGAAGGGACAGAGCAGGTGGTTCTTCCTGAGGAGAGTCTGTAGTGGCCAGCGTCCTCTTCTATGCTGTGGCATGCTGGGGGGGCTACACCAACTCGAGGGACACCAACAAACTGAATAAGCTGGTGAGGAAGGCTAGCTCCGTGGTGGGAGTTGAGCTGGTCAGACTAGAGGTGATCCGCTTCGACAATGTTGACTGGAAATGAGTCATTGATAAGCGACGGGCAGATTAGACACATAGCCATAATTTAAAACATAGATTAGGCGATATTAATGCTAACATTGAAGTGGATGGTGGACATTCAAGCACTAAATGTGCGCCCCCTGCTGGGCACTGAAAGTGTTCAACTGAAATGCGCATTTGTTGATATCGGGAGCTATCAGTAGCTAGCCAGTTAGACAACGGCTCATGTATTAAACAAAATAGTTGACTGTGTAGTTTTGTTTAAACAGTAACGTTAGCTCGGTAGCTCACGAGCGATAGCTAGTTAAACTGATTATATCAAACGTTGATATCAGGAGCTATCAGTAGCTAGATAACATTAGACAACGCCTCATGTATTAAACTGGGCCATTTTGTTTAATGCTCGTTAAATGTTGAACGAGGAGCTCTGAGGACGGTGCTCATGCACTCGAGGGTTTGTTTACAATATGCCACGGGTCTGGGAGGGGGAGGAGGAGGGGCAAGACGGTCAGCAGTGTGGCTGTGAGAGAAAAAAAATCCTCCGTCCCCGTTTGTGTCCCAGCAAAGATTTCTGTCCGCCCCAAATCAATATTTGACCGTCCAGGGGATGACGGGACATCGTCAGCCTCGAGCCCTGGTCGCGGGCAGGGGTGGTAGCGCCCGGCGGTTAGCCCCCCCCCCCCTTTCTTCTTCTTCTTATTATTATTATAAAAAACAGCGGTGATGCAGTATTCAGCTTAACTCTGCGGTGGGCGTGATGCAACAGCGATACCGCGGTAACCGCGGCAGCTCTACTCTTAACACTTTGGCGACCGATGGGCTTAGTCTAATTAGTGGCTAGAGGACCGGGGAATGTAAACAAACATGTGGGTTTTCTAACAGCTATATCTATACTTTATAGTGTTGCTATCCGTCCATTCTCATTGTCAATTGAGTGCATAAACCGTCCCTTCAGAATGGCTTAAAGAAAAAAAAATCCATCTGTAGGTTGTCATTTTATAGCGCCGTGAATATAAGCTTTATCGCAGATTTCGTATCATCTATTTTCTGGAAAGCTAGTTATAGAGATAAAGGCTACTAACGTTATATTCAACGGCATTTCCGTTGTATATATGCTAATGAAATAACAAACTGCTTATGATCCGGACTATCCCTGAGCATCTATGGATGAAAGGGGGGCGGCGGGGGACGTCGATCAGTATTATCGATTACCAATACAGTGTCCGTGTAAGTAGCCACATTCACAGATCGATTGCTAGCGTTGCACAGCAAGCTCCGATCCGGCTATAAATTAGGTGATAAATGTCTTACCGTCAGCCCGTGTGATACCCGGCAGCATTTCCCCGTTATCGATCGGCATCTGGTAGATCGATATGTCCATTGGTTGATGATAAATCCCCTAATTCCATGGTGAAATCTCACTTCGAAACGTGATACACTGTGCATGCTGTTGGTTTGTGATCAGAGTAATATGATACTCCGTTGGAGGGTAAAAAAAAAATTCCATTCGCCCACAATGATACTGCAGTGGAGCGATGGCGCCCCTAAGAGGATCTGGCCGGTATTGCATGTTGCCGATTCCACTGAGGCGGGTAGATCTGCAGAGTCAATCGGGGATCTTATCTATCTAGGTCAGGGGTGGCCAACCCGCGGCTCGCGAGCCGCATGCGGCTCTTTGCCCGTCAATGTGCGGCTCTTCCATCCATAAAAAAAAAAAAAAAAAAAATTAATTTTTTTTTACTTTTTTTTTTTCTTTTTTTTACTTTTTTTTTTTTATGTCACTCATTCCATAAGGACGTAGAATAAACATTTACAATTTTTTTTTAAATGGTCCATTTGCATGTTCTTGGTATCTGAATCAAGGGACATATATGGATCAGTGTCAGAAATAGTGTGTCTGTTACTAGGCTTGAGTAAATTGTAATGAACCAAAGGAGAATATCAATTCTATTTAAAAAAAAATGATCTTTGACTGTAAATAACACCATGCTAAAATTGACCAGACCTGAAAAATCTAAGCAAATGAATAAAGGGAAGATGATTAAACAGAAGGTTTTGTAGATACAGTACTGAATTCTGCCATCTTTTTTATAATGTAAATTTCTCCACCATTTTTCATCATATTGCAACACCGTTTTTTGCAAGACGTTCACAGAAAGGTAGAGAAACGAACTGCGTTCTGTTTTATGGCAATAACGTTCAGGTTTGTGGGAGATAATCCCAAAAAATAAGAGAAATTAAAAAGTAAATCCAGAAGTCGGATGATTGACAGGGGCTGGTGTGAGCTGGGTAGGGTAGTTTTTCGAAATTTGAAAGCCCTGAGTCTCTTCCTACAAAAGACTACACTCACTTTTGGCTGTGCCACTTCCTCCTGTCAATATGCGCCGGTTTCCGACTCAATGCCCTGAGATTTCTATAATCTTATATTTCACTAATAACAGTTAAAATAATTGGTAAACAAACATAATGCTGAAAATATACACTTTTACTGTATATCTCGGGCTTAAGAGGTTAACCCTGTGAGGCCCAAATTAAAAAGAAATTAGCAACTTCAGAGGCCAGAGGGTGGGACATATAAACACATTTACTATCAAATAGCATTGTGAGGCTGAACAACAGGACCAATTGACTATACATGTGCTTAAAGGGGAACTATCTTATAAATGGCTTTTTTCAGTGTTTACCATTGTTTCTTAGCTATGTGGACTTATATTAATAGGATATATGTCTCTAATTCTCATATTGGCGAATTCTTCCAATTCTCCTCTCACAATATTCACCCTCACTGAACTGAGTCATCTGAAAATGTGCATATCTGTGATGTCAGAGATTTCTCAGCTGCATAATAATGTGGCAGTTGATGTGGCAGTTGGCACCAGGCCACACAGTGGTTGGAGCCCAGCCTCAAAACGGCTTAAGATCTTGAGGTAGAAAAATGCGGTTTTTAGTACTTGATTAGAAATACAAAACAATGCATTTTTTTTGGAAAAAAACCTAGGTGTTCCATAGACTCACAGGAATTGTGTAAAAGTGCCCAAATAGTGAAAGAAATAGTAAAATAGTTCCCCTTTAACATTTTTTAAATAAACGTTGTTTTTTTAAATGGCTAAAAGTGATTTTGTAATTTTGCAACCGTGGGTCTCACAGGGTACTTTTAACCCTGTGAGGCCCAAATAAAAAAGACATTAGCAACTTCAGAGGGTGAGACCTATAAACACATGAAGGGTGCCGTGACTGAAAAAAAAGGTTGAGAAACGCTGGTATATGGTGTGGCTCTTTGTGGTACCACAGTCATTTTTTTGTGGCTCTTAGTCTCTGACTGGTTGGCCACCCCTGATCTAGGTCGTCCTCGGACGGGCCCTCCATCGGTGCTTCCAGTCATCCCGATCCTCCATGCATCTGGCTAGCTCGCCGGTGCTTTCTGTTCCCGCATCTCTCCTGAGTATGTCCACGTAGGTTAATGTGGGACGTCCTCGTGATCGATGCCCGTGTGTTGGTTCCCACAGCACAAGTTTGCTGGTTGGCATCTCATGGTGTCTCTGGCAGTGACCTGCCAGCCTCATTCTCCTGACTGCCACTTTATCGCTCACCTTTAGCACCCCCCCATACAAGTTTGCATTAGTGACATGCTCATCCCTGTTGATGTTGAGCACTGGGGATCCCTGGGGATCTTGATCCGGTTATTAATATGGAATAAAACAATAACAACTTGCCACGGCTATATACGTGCCTCTGGTCCACAACGCATGGCACGAAACACGTATATATACGTGGCTGGTCCTTAAAGTGTTAACAAGCGGGCAGAAAAGTGGATTTTTTTTTACTTGAACTTGAGGACTGCAAACTTTTTTTGCAAACCTAAATACTATACTTTATACTTATGGCACATGCATGAGCCTGGTCTCGTTTGAAAGATAACATTCTGAAGTTTCTGATACAATAAAGTAGGGGTGGGGGGAAAAATCCATACGTAGTAGTATCGCGATACTTTGCGTGGCGATACTGTATCGATACAGGGACGCCAAGTATCGATATTTAATTATTCATAAAAAAAAAAAAAAAAAAACTATACGGAATTTGCATTGTTCATTTCAATACCTGTAATAGTACAGTAGTCCACACACACATGTGCATTCAGTTAAGTTGGAATATGACTATTACAAACAGTTCAGTTTGTCAGGTACATGCAACACAGATTACAGTCTGCTTGAGAAAATACCATGTTCTGCAATAAAAATGATTGAAGTGAGATGAACAGACTGAACTTTATTTTATTAGATAAAACATGTCGACAAAGTTTTACTTTTGCAGTTGAAAAAGGTAATAAATAAAATTTGAGCAAAAATAAATATATATATTTTTTTGTAATACTCAGCGTATCGCGATATATTTAGTATCGCGATACTATCATATCGTGACGCAAGTATCGCGATAGTATCGTATCGTGAGGTCTCTGGCGATTCCCACCCCTACAATAAAGATACTTTTAGTGCTAATGAGATGAGCTTGAGTTGTAGAAAAAATTATTACTCACGTTTTCTGTAGTAGTTGCAATATCCAAAAGTATATTTCCCAAAAAATTGGTATGGCTGGAAAAACACCCTGGGTCCATTTAATAAAAATCCATTCAGAAATAAGTGATTAGGAGTGATTTTGGTAAACTGGAGAGAAAAAAAAAGCACAAAGCTCTAATTTTTTCTCTTCCTGTTTTCGCTCGTGACTTTCACGTCGTGAAATAGGGGTGGGACGATACGCATTCGAACCGTGTACCGTACGGTACGACCCCACGGTTCTGGGCGTCTGTGTATCGTACGGTTCAGATGACGCGCAAATAAAAAAAATCATTTGGCGGAGCCGGGAGAGGTGAACACTGGCTGCAGGCAGCAGCAGCAGCACTGCAGCCAGGTGCTAGTCAGTTTGTGTAAAAATGGCAAGCACCATATAAATCAATCTTCATTACGACTTTAAAAACATAGCCATTAACATTACATAGGCCTACACACATCTTGCCATAGCGTTAGCAGTTTGTACAACACAACGCACGTTTTAACTATGGTAGCCCGCCAGCTAATAGTCAACGAAATGTTACCGTAGCTACTAGCTAGAAGAGGAGGAAATGGGAGTCTGAGAGGCAGGGTGTTTAAAGACAATGATAGGAGTTTATTCAACATCCAAGAAGGCTAACATACAACTGTGTTTTACTAACTCCAACCGGGACTATTGCCGCTTTCGTGCTGCTTGTTGATGTTATATGACGTATGGCTATCGCGTCCCGCTCTTAGCCTTATGAGATACCCCTTATCTCCTGGTACGTATTGTACCCCAATACGAAACAACTTAATGCACCCACACCTGATGGGGCCCCGCCCCTATGGAGGCGTAGCCTATATAACCATAGCTATGGTCACCAAACACTCTTCCTCTATTTTCGTTCAATCATAACGGCTGCGTGCACCGTATGTAACTAGTAGGATGAAAAGATCAGAGAAGATTCATAATGTTGAGAGCTTACCGGAGGATTGCTTTTCCCTGGCTTCTTCGGAGCTTGTTTCAGCGACACATGAGACCTGTGCTGATGGTTCCTCGGCTGACGATGGCAGACCGTGGGGCAGCGTGCAAGGTTTGACTAGCAAGTCGGCTATTACAAAGGTGAGGTCTGCGTCAGTAGGCATCAATGTCGGTGTTGGTAATGCTGTGGAGTATGTTTTGGCGCCAGGGCCGGGACGGCTTGGCGATCGTTCCACTGCAGTGGACGGTTTCCTGGCAATCCTGGAGCATGCTGTTAACGCTAATGCTGCTACTTCTGCTAATGCTGATGTTGACGCTGGAATGTCTAATAATCCCCGCCGCGGGATAACGTTTTTCCCTCCTCTTACCAGCTTCATTGATGAAGGTCAGTCGGTGGTGGATGGGGGGGGGTTCGCTGAGTCCTATTTACCTTTTTTACAGGTAAAGGGGCTAACAACAGGGTGCAGGCCGGGGGTACCGTGGCTAAGCAGCCAGGTAGCTTTTTTCCTGTGCCCAGGCGGGGATGAACGACGTTCCGCCCGGCCGATGCTGGATAGCAAATCGGCTCGGAGGGTGGCAGTATGGACTGATGAGTGGTATACTGCTACAGGATGGCATTTGGCGGCGGCCAGTGTTATGGCTCAGCTGGCTACTTTTCTATCCGCAATGGCGTCGGGTAGTAGGACTTTGGGTCCAGCCGGCATTGTAAACATGGTTCATGTTTGTGGTGTTATGGAGATCTTGACTCAGTCGCAAGCTATAACTGCGGGGAGGATTAGGATGCTATCAACTTTGATTGTTAGGCATGTTTGGTTGGAGCAATCTCCTCTTGGGGAAGAGGATAGGTTCTCTCCTCACGACTCCTTTTTCCACAGATAGTCTTTTTGGGCGTTCTGTGGAGGCGCAGGCGGTTGTTGATCGGGGTCCTACACCGCCTCACGCTGTGCAGCCAGAGGTGGGAGCACGGTCTCGTCAACGACTGTGGCGAGATCCTCGACAGGCGGCCATGTTTCGAGTTTGGTAAAACAAGCCTTAGTCATTTTGCCACGAGCAGCCCGCTCCCCGTTCAATCCTCTCTCTGTTACTCACGGAAGCGGGGCTCTGATCGTTCTCCTTTGGCTGCGGGCCGCGAACCTTCATTGAAGCGTATGCGGCCCCATTCTTCACTTCTCATGGAGACAGGGGCTGACACCCAGTTGATGGCTGAGCCTGGGTCTGTCCGTGAGATTGTTCCGTCGCGTGGTTCCTACACCACAGGTTGTGGGTGGGAGGAACCTGGTGTTACAGCTGCCACTAGCTCCAGTGGTCAGCAGGGGGACTCGTTGCCTCTTCTGTTGAATGCTCAGCAGGGGTTACCCTGGCTTCGCCTTCGCCAGGCGGGGTATCGCGCTGTTGCCTCCCACTCCCGCCAAACCGGCAGTGGTCTGCAAAGGAGAGGCGAGCGTGATTTGAGTGGTAGCAATATCACTGCAGGGCTTCGGCATGTAGGAGCCCATGGGGTCCTCATGCCTTGCGTGTCTAGCTGCGGAACAACTCCTCAGCATGCGCTAGAGGGGTGTTCAGGGGGGGGGTGTGTGTCAACAAGTTTGATGACAGCTCCTCCCGTATCAAACGGGCCCTTTCTGTCGGGGTCCCCGCGTCGCACAGCGGGAGGGACCGGGCCAACTATCTACTGTTCCTTGCGGCCCAGCGTCAGTTGACGGCGGGGGCACTGTGGGATTATGTTCACATATGGCGACAGGAATGCCGTCTGAATCGGTGGATGGAGAGAACGTTAGAGGAGGGGCTTGTTTTGCAGTTCGCACAATCCCATCCTCCGTTCTCAGGTTTGGTGCCGACCCTATTGTTAGGGTCAGACGCAGTGACAGCCCTGGCCGACGAGATCCAATCTCTGTTGGCGAAGCAGGCCGTCGTTGTGGTCCCGAGAGAGGACGCAATGTCGCAATGTCGGCTGGTGGTGGAATTCCTCACCAGCCTGGGTTTTGCTGTGAATTGAAAGAAGAGTACCCCTCTTCCCAGTCAACAGGTGGAGTACTTGGGCTCGACGTTGAGGTCGAGGCCCATGATTGCAACCCTCTCGGAGCAGCGTCGGGGGGTTCTCCGTCACGCGCTCTGGGGTTTCCGTCTGGGAAGGACGGTTACGGCGCTGCAAGTGATGCGTCTGCTGGGCATTATGTCATCTGCTCACACGGTGAGGAGGATACAGAGGTGGTTTCTCTCTTTGAGAATAGATCCGGTGAGGGACAAAGGGAAACGGTTGACGGTTCCTTTGTCGATTTGGGGAGATCTCGCCCACTGGAGGAGGCTGGGTATCCTCACCATTGGGGTCCCCATAGGCAGCGAGAGCTCACACGTCACGGTCTTCACCGACACCTCTCTCACGGG
Organism: Notolepis coatsorum; assembly: GCF_963971535.1. NCBI lineage: Eukaryota > Metazoa > Chordata > Actinopteri > Aulopiformes > Paralepididae > Notolepis > Notolepis coatsorum. The sequence goes on along the minus strand of NC_140173.1, from coordinate 56,717,729 downwards.
TTGGGGAGGGACGTGTCGGACCCATGCAGTGGGGGGCAGCTGGACAGGTCATGCTGGTCCGGCTACCCTGCATATCAATGTGTTGGAGTTGAAGGCGGTCCTCCTGGTCCTCAAACGGTTCGACCACCTGGTGGTAGGCGAACACGTTTTGGTCAGGACGGACAGTATGACGGCGGCGGCGTATATCAACAGGCAGGGTGGGACTCGTTCCATCCGCCTGCTCCGGGCGGCGGCCGAACTGTTGCTATGGGCATCCCGCAGGCTGCGCAGTCTGAGGGCGCTCCACGTTCCTGGTACAGAGAATGTGGCGGCGGATATGTCTCGAGCGGTCCTCGTCACGACGAGTGGGAACTCCGCCCCGACATAGTCAGACAGATCTGGGATCGGTTCGGGGAGGCCTCGGTAGATCTGTTTGCGTGCCGACGCTCTCACAAGTGCCCCTTGTGGTTATCGCTCAGTCGGGCAGATCATCCCCCCTTGGGGGTGGATGCCTTCTCGACCTTTCCATGGCCGCCCGGTCTTCTGTACGCCTTTCCTCCTGTACAGCTGTTGAGTCAGCTGTTGGAGCGGATACGGAGGGAGCGCAGGACGGTGATCCTGGTCGCGCCGGACCGGGGCACGTCAGTGTGGTTCCCGGTCTTGGTCCAGCTTCTGGTCGCTCCTCCTTGGTTAATTCCGTGGTCGGCGACGGCCCTCTCACAGCGCAACGGATTGCTGTTCCAGTCTCCGGTGTTGGGCCAACGCCTGGTGGTGTGGCTGGTGGGGGGGTGAGTCTGGAGGGAATGGACCCCTCGGTGGTTGATACCATCCGGTGTGCGCGTGCTCCCTCCACTGTCGCGCTTTACGCGGGCAGATGGCGTGCGTTCCAAGAGTGGTGTAAGGGGGAGGGCTGGGACCCAGTCTCCTGCCCCCTGGATGCTGTCCTGAGTTATCTCCAGTCTCTTCTTGATAGACTGTCGGCTTCGACGGTGAGGGTATATGCGGCAGCTATATCCTCCTATCATGAGGGTACTGAGGGGACTGTTTTGTTCAGCCACCCTCTTGTGAAGCGTTTCCTGCTTGGCGCTCGACGCGTTAAGCCGGTGCAACGCTCCTTGGCTCCGACTTGGGATCTTCACTTGGTCCTCGGTCGGTTGTCCTTGGCCCCGTTTGAGCCGCTCGAGCAGGCGCCGTTGGGACAGCTGTCTTTCAAGACCGCGTTCCTACTGGCTGTCACTTCCGCTAAACGCGTAGGTGAGCTCTGTGCTCTCGGTACGTCCAGAGTGCCTGTCTTTTCTGGCCGATTGCGGTGCCACTCTGCGACCTAATCCTGCTTTCGTGCCTAAAAATATCCGGAGTTCCTTCCGCTCCTGGGATATTGTGGTTCAGGCGTTTCGTCCTCCTCCTCACGACAGTGAGTTGGATGTGGCCCTTCACCCGTCATGTCCAGTCCGTGCTTTGGGGATTTACCTCAGCCGTACTCAGGACTTCAGGGTTACCGACCAGCTTTTTGTCTGTTACGATGGGTCTCGTGCTGGTAAGGCACTGTCGAAGCAGCGCCTGTCCCGTTGGTTGTGCGAGGGCATTGCCCTCTGCTACACATTGGCTGGGCAGGACCCCCCTGGGGGCATCAGGGCACACTCCACTCGTGGGGTGGCTGCCTCTGCCGCTCTCCTGGGTGGGGCCTCGGTGGAGGACATCTGTGCTGCAGCTTCATGGTCCTCCCCGGGCCCCTTTGTGAGGTTTTACCTCATGGACATGACCGGGGGTTCTGTCTCCCGGGCGGTTCTGGGGTCTGTGGCCTTTCCTGCTTCCCGTCCTTTGGTAGGGTAGCAGGAGTGTGTGGGTATGGGCCACAGTGTGTTGAGTCACACGTGGTTCCGCCTGTGCGGTGTGTTCAAGGGGTTCTGGTTCCTTCTTGTTCGCATTCAGGTGGAGTTGACTGCGCCCCTCCTTCATTAGGAAGGATGGGGTGACAGGGCTCCCCGCGCCCCTTGATGTGGGCTTACGGGTCCTCAGGGGGTACATCTGTCGGGCCTCACGTCCGCTCTAACCCATATCTCATAAGGCTAAGAGCGGGACGCGATAGCCATACGTCATATAACGATAGGCCCTGAGTTCCCTTTTGAGGGATCTTTTGCTGGAACGAGATTTGGCGAGGAAGAGTGTTTGGTGACCATAGCTATGGTTATATAGGCTACGCCTCTATAGGGGCGGGGCCCCATCAGGTGTGGGTGCATTAAGTTGTTTCGTATTAACGTTATTAACGATTGCAGAATGGGTACAATACAGTACAGCTCAATACAACAACAGTGGACTGGAGGATGAAGACCAGAAAAAGACTTTCGGCTTTTTTACATAAGGGTCCTCCATTTTCAATTCATCAAAACATTTAGAGACATACAAATATACAGTAGTTTCATAAAAATGCTAAAATGCTATCGATTGATTTAAAACTTTATTAACATATTGCAGAATGGGTACAGTACAGCTCAATACATACAATTGTTAACACTTTGATTGCCACTCACGAGTTTTCTCGGATTTATAATAGTTACGTTGAAAGCCACTCACGAGATTTCTCGGAATCTGAAATTATATTGCATCACGCGAGCCTACCCTAGTCTACCCGAGAGCCGCCGGCGATCAGATGTGGAAAAAAGCGCCCCCTATCGTCTCCCAGATGACATAAGGGATTTTGGAATGGACTCAATGAAAATGGATGGGGGAAAAAAATCCTGTACTCCACATTTTCCAGTCCATTGATGCAGCCGGGGTTACCACAGTTCATTATGGATCCTCTGAGCGCCGCGGATCATGAGTTCTACTGTATACACGTTAGATCTATACACTTATCGATTTTTTCGAATGGTGATCAGGAATTGGAATATACCAGTTGGATACCATCTGATGTCAGGTAAGGAATCTATGTTATCAGTGTTAGGATAATCAGACTCTTTTTGATGAAGATATAAGCTGTTTTGTGAAATGTGCTCCATCGGTTTTACTGAAAAAACCATGAGGAAATGAAAAACGGCTATTATCAGCGCACGGCTCGAATGGGCGTGCGTGTACGTATAATATTGATCATCTAGCGTTTATTTGAAAACGATTCATAAATAGGCCGACAAATATCAACGTTCTGGAATATTCCAGTAAAAGACGATTATCACAGAATGGCCCAGAATGGGCTGTTTTTTACCTCAAAACGGGTGCTTTTCAAAATGCTCTCAAACGGAAATGAAGCGATAAAAAACCAATCTGCCTTGACAGCACTGACTGGCAAATGATTCTTTGATAAGCGACGGGCAGATTAGACACATAGTAGGCTTGGGCGGTATGACGGTATACCAGGGTATTTAGAAATCACGACGGTATTGAAAATCAATACCGTCCGTCACCGTCAAAATCACAGATGCGCTTCAGTTTCTATAACAGTGAAACGGAGTTTTGAGTGTAGTGCACACATGGGGCGAGACCGCTCTAGTGGAGCGAGTGGGTCACAACGGTGTTCACGTTTTACGGTAATGTTGCGACAAGGCTGTGAAAATACCGTAAAGCGTTGTGACGAGAGTTGGTGTGTGTTGTTGTGGAGCAACTGGTGGAGCAAGCAAATAATCCATCTCTTGTTATATGTGAACTAACGAGTACAAGGTTTACACAACAGCCCCCACCCGCCTTTTTATTGTATTTGTACCGTCCTGTACTATCCGCTGTCAGCTGTTTCTCTCTCTGTGAGCTACTGAGCTTGAATAACTAGCGTTAGCTCTGCGGCTAATCTTAGATTACCCTGAACTAAATCAATGACTAGGTTATAAAGCATTAGAGTAGTTTTCACTGCACATAGAAGTAGCCAAACAACGGGAGCATATGACCAAGGAATCAAATAGTCTGCCATGGCTAGATGCTAACGCTAAAACGGTGCAGGCTTCTACCGGTGCGGGACTACCATTCTGAGAGCTGACGATGATTTGTTTACTTGGTAACACGTAACCCCCCCCCCCCCGCTGATGAAAATGAAAGTCATACCGTCAAATACCGTGCACCGGGGTATTATGTCATAAAGATTTGACGGTGTGAAAAAAAGGATACCGCCCAAGCCTAACACATAGCCATAATTTAAAACATCGATTAGGCGATATTAACGTTAACATTAAAGTGGATGGTGGCATTCAAGCACTAACTCTGGCGCCACCTGGTGGCACTGAAAGTGTTAAGGGGATGCAGACCAGAGAAAGACTTTCGTCTTGTTTACATCAGGGTCCCCCATTTTCAATTAATCATATATCATATCTAAATCATATAATATCTCATTGCTAAATATATGCAATATATAATCTAATAATCCAATAATCTAAATCTAATTAGGGCTGGGCGATATGGCCTAAATATGATATCACGATATTTTCTGACCTTTCGGCGATACACGATACACATCACGATGTTTTTCTTTTTTACCCCAAACAATTCATTATGAGGCTTACCAAGACAGTATTTGAGTTTGCAAGCTAACATTAAAGACAAAATAAAATACCCATCCATTTAGCATTTTTATATTAGATTTAGATTATTAGATTATATATTGCATATGAGATATTATATGATTTAGATATGAAATATGAATTGAAAATGGGGGACCCTGATGTAAACAAGACTAAAGTCTTTCTCTGGTCTGCATCCCCTTAACAATTGTATGTATTGAGCTGTACTGTACCCATTCTGCAATATGTTAAAGTTTTAAATCAATCAATCAATAAATAGCATTTTAATGAAACTACTGTATATATGTATGTCTCTAAATGTTTTGATGAATTGAAAATGGAGGACCCTTATGTAAAAGAGCCGAAAGTCTTTTTCTGGTCTTCATCCTCCTGTACTGTATTGTACCCATTCTGCAACCTTTTAATACAGTTTTCATTCATTCATTCTGACGGAAACATAATCATTTTGATTGACAGTCGAGTCTGCCAATGACGTCACACCGCTTCCTGAATGTCCCGTGTGCTGAACATCAACAAAGCTACTAACGTTAGCTCCCCGCGGCCGTCGAGTAGGAGACCAGTGCTTCACAGGATGACTAAATGAGGCATAATGATTTTACTACAACGAATGTTATAATAAAAGCCTTTCCATACATCTGTCTGATTGAAAACTTTATTAACAGACCGCGGAATGGGCATATCTCAGCACAGGCTGAGATATGAACGAGTAACGTGTGGACAGATTGACGCGACACAATCCTCTTGGGCAAAACATCACGATATCCACGATATGTTGAAAAAGTGTATCGTTAATGAACTGTACCCGATATTTATATAATATCGTCATATCGCCCAGCCCTAAATCTAATATATAATATAAAAATGCTAAATGCATGGGTATTTTATTTTGTCTTTAATGTTAGCTTGCAAACTCAAATACTGTCTTGGTAAGCCTCATAATGAATTGTTTGGGGAAAAAAAGAAAAACATTGTGATGTGTATCGTGTATCGCCGAAAGGTCAGAAAATATCGTGATATCATATTTAGGCCATATCGCCCAGCCCTATTTCATTGTATTTCAAATACTGCACTTTAATTTCAAGCAGAAAACTAACCTTTCCATTAAGAACTGACAAACAGGGAATTTAAACATGGTTGACATTGTTTTTTTGTGTTTATATTAAAGAAAGGAAAGTCTAGTGCTGGCTGAGCATATTGTTTGTTTGCACTAAGTTAATACTTTGACAAATGTAGCCTATATTTTTCTGTCAGTTTGGTCTTTGTGTGCCAAACATTATTTAAGGCTGTAAACACTGTAAACTTTTATTTTTTTTAATAAATGAAGCATGTTTAGATTTTTGAGTGTTACCTTTTCTTTTTAATAAAAATGTATCGAATTTATTTATCGTATATCGAACCGAACTGAAAACAGTGACCCCAAAACCGTGATACGAACCGAACCGTCCATTTTGTGAACCGTCCCACCCCTAGTAGCTAACGTTCGCTCACGGAGGTCTCATGCACTAGAGCAGACTATTGCCGGAGACAATAGTAGCCTCTGTGTTGACACGGGTCTGGGAGGGGCAGGGGAGAAGGAGGAGGGGGAGGGGCTGTGCGCTGCAGCTCTGTGTGCTTGAGAGAGAAGTCAGCGAGTGAGATCTCCGCTAAGAATTGGATCATGTTTTTCGATCGTTTTTTACGATCGGCAAAAATAAAGCATTATCGGTAGGGATGCACCGAATGGGAAATTCTTGGCCGAAACCGATACCGAAAATAGGAAACAGTTGGCCGAAAACCGAATGCCGAAAGGCCGAAAAATGATTCATAGAATAGAATTTTTTTTTACCAATGTTGTTCAGCTACCTGATTATGGAAAAATATATGATTATGGCAAAACTTTACTTAAATAATAAATAATCACTATTATGGGTCCATAAAACATTTATTCAGCACTTCTGAATGCATACAGTACATTAATTCCAAGTCAAGTGCATTTTCTTTTCTCTGTAGGATAACTGAACTGCATTCAGAACAAAGCCAATGTGCTTTAAAAACTGCATAAAGATCTGCACACATGAGGGAGAATAGCTTATAGCAGACTTACTGATGTTACTGTAGTGGCTACAGTAAGCATTTTATATAAAAGTACCCCCTCCAATGTACAGTAAATTACCTAGTATGGTTGTCAATATTCCAATGTACAGCTTTGCTTGTACAGTTGTACAGTGTTCCCCCCCCCCCCCAACCCCTCCTACCCAATACATACAATTGTGTGTATTGAGCTGTACTGTATTGTACCCATTCTGCAATCTGTTAAGTTTTCAATCAATCAATCAGAGAGAGAGAGAGAGAGAGAGAGAGAGAGAGAAAGAGAGAGAGAGAGGTAGATAGATAGAGAGAGAGAAGACATGTGTGGCTGCCGCCATGGCGGACATCTGTGCTCTACTGAGCGCACCTTTCTAGTCCCCAGATGAATGTGCTCTCTTGACTTTGGCACAGTAGATGTAGAGCTGCCGCGGTATTGATGTTTTCCTTACCGCACACATTTGCAATATATTTCCTACCGCCGCGGTATTACCGCACACACACAAAAAAAAAGGTTTGAATGCATTTTTTTTGTAGTCTACTCTTTATATAGCATATAGCCTGCCTCTAGTCTAAATGTCTATCTTTAGAGGATGACTTTGCAGCATGAATATTGTTTGGGATTCGGCATGCACGCATTCGTTATTAAAAGTGAAACACGGATTCGAAGTCTCCCCTCGGTGTCGCGCCCGCCGGTTACCCCCCCGACCCTTTCTTCTTCTTATTATTATAACGTTACTACTTATGATTACAAAGGCATTCGATTTGTGGCATTAACGTTAGTATAGTTACACGTTCGTATTTACCGGACCACATAGCAAGGCAAGAGTTACTCAATTAATATCTAAGTTCCTTTCTTTGCTCAGAGCGTGCCGAGTTGTACCCATTCTGCGGTCTGTTAATAAAGTTTTCAATCAGACAAGTGTATAGAACGAAGGGCTTTTATTATAACATTTCGTTGCAGTAAAATCATTATGCCTCGTTCCCTGAGGAGCGACGGCGTCGGTAATCCACTCCGGTCTCCGGTGGGAGCTAACGTACTATTAGCCGTGTTGTGATGGCTGAGATTCAGGAAGTAAACGCACTGCAAGATGCTCCAAGCAGGGTTAGAAATTAACATTTTTTTTCAAGGGCTTTTTTTGCCCCCCTTAATTGCTTTTCGGGGGCTTTTTTTTGTATTTCGGGGGCACAACATTTTTATAATGAAAATTAACATAAAGATTATAAAACATTGTTGACACTTTTTTTTACAGTCTTCGTCCCTATGTTTGATAACGTAATGTTAATGTCTCCATATATAGGGCTCTACGCTAACCTTTTTCCCAAGGAGCACATGTGCTCCTGAATAAAATGTTAATAAATAAAATCTAAATACAAATTTAGGAGCACACAGAAATTTAGGAGCACAGTGACAATTGTTCAAGTAACACACACACACACACACGATGTGTGACATCATGGCTTGGTTTCATGTTTTGAGGTACCTTCAATTATCTGTAAATAATACATACATACTCTATCTAAATAGATTACATATTATTGTCCCTGAGTGAGGGCAAGTTGTGTTGTTGTCTTGATATAATAACCGGTTGCCTCTGGATCAATGAATGTCTAATATTGAATAATATTATTAGATATTTAATTTTTAACATCCCTAATTCCAACAGTCAAGAGGCTTGTTTCAAATTGATGAAAAACCCCACACACGCAACGTTTGTGAGTATAGGCTCTGGCCAGGTCGATCAATGAAATACGTTGCGCGCTCAGCGCTGTGGAATGAAGGAAATGCGCATCGGGATCGGATTTGGATGTTATTCTTTTGGAGTTGTGTTACAAATGGAATGGTCTTTCCCCGCCGAACACAAGTTACTTAACGTTACACAGCCAGGTCGCGCTATGCAGATGCTTAGCTTGCTAACGTTAAGATAGCAGTGTAATGCTTGATGAGAGCAGAGCGCTCTCTCTGTGTTCGCAGCACCTCTCAAGTGCCTGGAAGCATCTCCCTGTAACACGCAGCGGGCCCCGCCTCCCTCCTCCTTGGAACAAACATTCCACCCAAAAACTGAATTTCAGTCCAGTTTCAATCTGAACTATTAACAGCGGAGCTGTTTTGTAATTCTTCATAATCACTCGTCTGTCTCCACACTGCAAGTAAATGATTTTTCCGCTTTGCACACACACATATTATTAGGGGCAATACGAGGGAAATGCTCGCACTGTAGAGCATATATATAATTATATATATAATTAGTAAACTGTCTGGGGCTTTTTTTGCCCCCCTTAACTGATATTCGGGGGCATTTGGTCAATTTTCGAGGGCATTTTGCCCCAAGCCCCCGTTAATTTCGAACCCTGGCTCCAAGCATGTGACGCGTATCTCTTCTGACCAATCAGTGGTCTGCAGTGTTTCATGTGACTTTTCTGGTACCCAATAGGGTCGCTTGGAATCTCGACAGAGAAGTAGGGTATATCTGCAGAGCCGCAAGCCCAACGAGAGCGTAATAATAATAATAATATAATAAATGCCGGTATTCAGCCCAACGCTGCGGTGGGCATGATGTAACAGCGATACCGCGGTAATACCGATACCGCGGCAGCTCTAAGTAGATGCGCAACGTGTATTCTCGAGAATGATAATAATAATGCTCTTCAGATTATATTATCAACGACAGACCGCGTCAATGTGAGAAACACAATCCCTCAAGCTCTCGCTCTGAAGAATATGCATATTAGATAACTCGGTGATTAACCGCGACGGGCATATAGTAAATAAGGATATAAAGCATGTTAAAGACGCATTTATTGGACGCGTTGCGCGCAGAGTTTACATAGAAACAGCGCGACTCCCAAGTCCCAAGAGGAGTTATCACAGGCTGCAGAACGCAGGACTGAAGAGCTCACGTTGCGCAGCATGTAATGACTGAAGCCGCGTTTTGATGACATCATCAAAACAACACGCGTTAGGTTACAGGTTGTTTCTGTTTCGGTGATATATTTTCGGTGAAAAAACTCTTTCGGCCGAAAGCCGAAAGGCCATTTTTGGCCATTTTCGGCCTAAAACTTTCGGTGGCCGAAATTTCGGTGCATCCCTACTTATCGGAATTCACCGATCTCATATTTATACTGAATATCGGCCGATACCGATCACTGGCCGATCGATCGGGGCATCCCTACTGACGTGAATAAGGTACTGATTTGTAGGGCTGTCTTAAATACTTTGAAGCTTCGTTCGATGGGCATGGGATTCGAATATGAAAATAAAATGTAATATGTAAAAAAATATATATATATGAATTTCTTTTTTTTGTTGCAAAATCAACTCTGCCTCTGTTAATTACAACAAGCAATGCTGTTTGTTATTTAAGATGAGGTCGGACTCTGCACTGACAGATTTGTGTTCATTGTGCTGCTTTTATAAAGCCTCAAATGACGGCTTACAATATTTCATGGAAGCAAAGTGTTTAGTTTGTCTAAGATTTAAAAAGGTTCACTTTTACAGCACTGACAAAGTTGAACAAAGTGCTGTACAAGCCCCCCCCCCCCCCCCCAAAAAAAAGCTTTGAATCTCGGCCCTGAAGCTTCGAATTCCAAAGAATAAAAATCGAAGGTCAGCCCTACTGATATGCATAACTAACGCCCCCTCTATGGTTGACAGCGACAGCAGAGCGAGTGGAAATATCTTCACTTCCTCAAACAGAGCGAGGCAGACAACGAGCGAGCAAGAGAGGGAGAGAGAGAGAGAGATAGAGAGGGAGAGACGGAGAGAGAGAGAGAGAGAGAGAGAGAGAGAGAGAGAGAGAGAGAGAGAGAGAGAGAGAGAGAGAGAGATAGAGAGGGAGAGAGACAGGAGCTTCTGTCGGGGAAACAAACCCACACACACAACCAGGACCGCGCGGGGAAGCAGTGACACACACACATTTACACACACAACCTGGACCGCGTGGGGAAGCAGTGGCACACACAGGGAGCGAAATTAACTTTTTGACTCACCGGCCAGTGGCGGGTAGATGGGAAGAATCTACCCGCCAAGCATATTTCTTACCCGCCAACTTTTTTTTGATAACATTTTTTTTTATTATTATTTTATATAGATTTTTTTTTAATAAAATATATATATTATATAATCATACTTGTGGTTGTGTTATCTGCGAGACATCGCCACCTCGCTGTCTGCAAACAGCTCCACTGTCTGTGTGTATACTCGAGTGGCCTCCAGCTCCAGCAAGGATTCTCCGGGGGTGCAGCTGGACCCTAAACGCTACATTCAGCATGCAAAAGAATTGTCCGGCGCTGCACCTGGACCCTAGTCAGCAGCCCTCACTCATGCGATGTAAACCAGGGACTCGAATACGCATGTTGTTGTTGTGTAGGACATTGATGCCAAGAGCTATCTGTAGCTACTGCTGGATGGCGTTGGGACAACGCCTCAGTGAACTATTTAGTTTACTGCGACATTTCGTAGTGACTAGTTACCTAGCCAACGGAGGTATTATGCACTGGACTATTGCTGGAGGATTTGTTGATGTCGGGAGCTATCCGTAGCTAGCCGGCTGGATAACGTTACACAATGCCTCGTGTATTAAACTAAGTGAATAGTTGACTGGGTCATTTTGTAACGGTAGCTAACGTTATCTCACGAAGGTCCCACACTGACTAGACTAACGTCACGGTGAGGCAATAGCCTCTGTTTACATGCAGGCATACAGGGGTAGGAGCAGCAGTGCTAAGTGCTAACTAACGTCACGGTGACTCGGAGGCAATAGCCTCTGTTTACATGCAGCATACAGAAACAGGGGGTAGCAGCAGCAGTGCGCGGTTTGATCATGATTTTCGGTTTTCACATGACTATTTGATTGAGCGCCACACGGCGCTCAGACGTCTCAGTGGGAGGCGCCAAACGTAAAAACTGAGCGCAAATGGCGGGTGGCGCTCTCTAGTTTCGGTCCCTGGGCACACACGCATTTACACACACAACCTGGACCGCGTGGGGAAGCAGTGGCGCACACGCATTTACACACACAACCAGGGCCGCGCGGGGAAGCAGTGGCACACACACGCTTCCTCCGAAACGTGCGCCGTCAAGCCAGTGACGCTTTTTTCCACTTGGCAGCGAGAACTCTCATTGGTGGAGTGTAACGCGTGGGAGGGCACGCTATCTCCACCAAGTCCTGCCCCGCTGAGCAAGCGCCGAGACCTGTAGGCGTCGCTGTCCACAACGGCAGATTCCAACCCACCAGCTTCCCACCCCCTAATACTGCCAATTGTATTAGTATGAACCAGGGTTAGAAATTAACATTTTTTTTCAAGGGCTTTTTTTGCCCCCCTTAATTGATTTTCGGGGGCTTTTTTTTGTATTTCGGGGGCACTGAATTTGTATGATAAACGGTATGGGTGGGACGGTTCACAAAATGGACGGTTCAGTTCGTATCACGGTTTTGGGGTCACGGTTTTCAGTTCGGTTCGATATACGTAAATTTTTATAAAAAAAAATGTAACACTCAAATCTAAACATGCTTCTCATTTATTAAAAAAAAATAAAAAAAGTTTACAGTGTTAGTGTTTACAGCCTTAAATAATGTTTGGCACACAAAGACCGAACTGACTGAAAAATATAGGCTACATTTGTAGTATTAACTTACATTAACATTAACAAACAAACAATATGCTCAGCCAGCACTAGACTTTCCTTTCTTTAATATAAACACAAAAAAACAATGTCAACCATGTTTAAATTCCCTGATTGTCAGTTCTTAATGGAAAGATTCGTGTTCTGCTTGAAATTATTATGTATCTGTCTACATTTATTTAGACTAACATTATTTAAATATTGAGTGCAACTGTGGTGGATTACGTAATTCGGTGAGTTGGAACTATCTATGGGTTGGCGCCGGGTCCCCACGGACATTTTATTGTCACGCACCTTCAGCTCAGGCAATGTTATTATCAGCTCCGGTAGCTCCGGTAACGTTAGGAGGTGATGGCATGCAGTGGGAAAGCGGCAATAGTCCCGGTTGGAGTTAGTAAAACACAGTTGTATGTTAGCCTTCTTGGATGTTGAATAAACGCCTATCATTGTCTTTAAACACCCCGCCTCTCAGACTCCCATTTCCTTCTCTGCTAGCTAGTAGCTACGGTAACATTTCGTTGACTATTACCTCGCGGGCTGATTCTATAGTTAAAACGTGCGTTGTTTTGTACAAACTGCTAACGCTATGGCAAGATGTGTGTATGCCTATGTAATGTTAATGGCTATGTTTTTAAAGTCGTAATGAAGATTGATTTAGATTGTGCTTGCCATTTGTACACAAACCATTTGTACACAAACTGACTAGCACCTGGCTCAGCTGCAGTGCTGCAGCAGCCAGTGCTCACCTCCGCCAAATGATTTTTTTTTATTTGCGCGTCATCTGAACGGTACGATACACAGACGCGCCATTACCGGATAAATATATATATATAATTAGTAAACTGTCGGGGGCATTTTGTGGCCCCCTTAACTGATTTTCAAGGGCATTATGCCCCAAGCCCCCGTTAATTTCGAACCCTGGTATGAACGACCAGCCAAGCTGGTAGCAACGGCGAGAGCTGGGCTCGAACCCAGCATCTCCTGCATTGGTGACGAGTAGAGATGTTCCGATACCATTTTTCCCTTTCCGATCCGATTCCGATACCTAAGCTTTGGGTATCGGCCGATACCGATATTTATCCGATACCAGTGCATACATAAAAAAATAAAAATTATATAAATTGTATATATATATATATATATTTTTTTTTTTAAGATACTGTTATACTGTTTTTTTAGTCATAACTAGAAAGTAATGGTATTTATTCAACAACAGGTGATTGTATAGATTTGTATTAGTATTATTAATCAATGAGTATGGGCTGCAGCACTGCAGATATACCCTACTCCAATGATCCACATGGACATTAAACGGTGTTGCACTCGCTACTCAGTGGCTCTGCAGATATACCCTATTCAGTCTGTAAGCTAGTGGGAGATAGAACGTTCATGTTGTGATTTTTGATGCAAAATAAATATTCAACATTCTCTTTTGAAACTCCGCCTCAAACTCTTATCCTTTGGCACTTGCTGTACTTTGCTTGCAGGTCTGTAGCCATTATTGCAGGATTATGAATAGCACCAACTTTAGACACGGTAACGTTATCAAGCTAAGCTAACTGACCTAGCTCGTCTTCCCGCATTGCCATTTGATAACGTTAGTAATAGTCAGCTAACGCTAGTCAGTAGCTACTTATACAATTCACCGTGGGTGCATTATTGTTGATAGCCGGTCACGGACAGTGTTAGGTCCTGGAGAAAGGACAGGCGATCATCTGATTTGATGTAACGTTAAAGCGGATGTTGTTCCAACTAGCTATCTTTCCAGCTAATGCTATCATAACACCAGCAAAACACATCCCGTCCGAGCTCCCCGTCACACCAGCACTGTCGGAGACAATGGAATTTAAGAAAGTGTATCTGCTGTTAAAATGACACAGCATCACACTTGTTTTATAATCCTCACTCTCCGCAGGACTCGGCAGGAGATAAATTACATCATGGGATCGGAGGCTACAATTCACGTGTACTTGCCGATACCGATACCAGCATTTTAGGCAGTATCGGCGGCATTTCGGATACTGGTATCGGTATCGGAACAACTCTAGTGACGAGCGCAATCTCCGCTACGCCACCTGACCGCCTTGGTTGGACTTCTTTACGTTGTACTGTACTTGTGCTGCATGATGGCAATACATTTGAATATAATCTAATTATATATAGGTTTCATCTCAAGTCACTTTACAGTTAGGCCTATACTCCTATACTGTAGCTTCAGGTAGCCAGGCAGACACACAGCTCTCTAAAAAAACAACCAGCTCCTCTTCCCACAGCCAACAATGCCCCCGACTCTAAAGACCTCCATGCACAGAGACCCAGGAGCATGGGGTGACTAAACTAAAGGTTTTCTATCACAAGGTAAAAGGTGAGTGGACCTATTCCAGGTAGGTCAATGATCTGTGTACACTGGACATGTGTTTGCATACCCAGAAAGCACCTTTCAGAGGGAGGGGGACCTTTGAACGGAGTGTAAACAATTTCACGGCCTAACCAGAACACTATCCCGCAGTTGGAGGTCGCCACAACTTTTCCCCTCAGGTGTTGGGAATCGCACGACGGTGCGTTGTGCCGCGAACACCTCGGTCTATATGTCGTGTTTTCACTTGCCGCTTCTTTTCACGAGCCGTTACCATGACCTGAAATCCCTGGGCTGTATGAGGAGACTGTAAAAGCTTAATCCTAAACCGCTAGAGGTCCTGGAGTTTGGTAAATATTTTCAGCACAAGAAAGGCCACAAGCCTGTGCACACCAGGGTTATTACAGTTTGGGATTTTTCATTTGTTTTAATTAAATGTAAGCTGAAGGGGAAGAACATTGCAAAACCAAGGGAACCTGCTGAATGATGAAAGTAGAAATTAACGAGCAACAGGCTGATTCTTCTCCAATACATTTCAGTTTTGTGTCCTATAGTCTGTTGCACTAAGATTTTCTGTGTTCAGAGTGCCAGCTTTACTTTTGAATGTGTATGTGTGTTGAGTGTGTATGTGTGTGTGTGTGTCTCAAGTGTTTGTACACCTCCTGTGGATACTAGACTTAATTTATTCATTCTGTTGTGACCCCCCCCTCAACACACACAGCCCTTATACGGTAATAATTACAGCAAAAAGCAAGTTGCATAATAGGCTCACATAGAGCTGCCGCGATAACCGCATTACCGCGGTATCGCTGTTGCATCACGCTCACCGCAGAGTTAGGCTGAATACCGCGGCGTCACCGCTGTTTTTTATCATAATAATAAAGTTGGCTTGCGGCTCTGCAGATATACCCTACTCGGTTCCAAGCGACCCTATTGGTCCAGCCTGGCTCTGCGGCTCTGCAGATACCCCCTACTCGACGCGTCACACTTTGTAGCCTCTGAACGAAAACAGAACGCCGCGCCGCCATCTTTACTGCCTCGCTAAGGATGCATTTCATTCAGGATTTGTTTGCGACAGAACCAAGTGCAATAAACAAAAAAGAATGGATTCACTGTGTATTCTGCCTTATTTATTGATGAAACAAAACCGACATCAACCCAATTTACCACCGAGCGGAGAGTTTAGTGTCACAACAAGATCGCTGATGTGTTAAGTTTGTTGTTGTGATTAGCCTAATACTACAGTCAGCCGATATACACGAGATGTAACAACGTTAAACCCGGGTTTGCTTGGTAGAATACACAATGAGAGGTAACGTTAGCTTTGGCAGAATAGACGCAACGAGAGTCTGGTTAATGTTGTTATTGATTGATTGATTGAAACTGTGTTAAACTCTGGCTTGCTGCAAGCCCTCGGACATCTATGCCCACGGAGCTTTCAGTGTACACAAGCGAGCGGCCCCGCCTGCATCCCCATTCCCCAAACGGAGTAGTACCTGGCTGCAGTGGAAAAGGAACGAAGTACCAGGTGCCTAAAGCGGGTCGAGTCGAGTAGGTAATATGCAGTGGAAAAGCGCCATTAGACTAGAGGCAGGCTATAAGAGTAGACTACTAAAAAAAAAAAAAAATGCATTCAAACTTTTTTTCTTTTTTGTGCGCACTGTGCGGTAATTACCGCGGCGGTAGGAAATATTGCGCAAATTCGTGCGGTAAGGAAAATATCAATACCGCGGCAGCTCTAGGCTCACAGTGTTTTCCCTATCATTGCCTTACGCCAGTAACGTTAGCGAGCTAGCTAAATTATACACAAATCAGTTTTCATATAAATTAATCTTCACTACGACTTTAAACCGGTGGCGCGGCACGGTCTACGGAGACGCAGAAAAAAGCTACTAAATCCATTCAGAGACAACGGAGCGCAGTGCACGCTCCGCAAGTGTAACGATTCTCAGTCTCTCTCCCTCTCTCTCCTTCAAGTAGCCAAACGTACACTATAAAAATGAACTGGATAGTTGACTTAATGATAGGGCTGGGCGATATGACCTAAATATGATATCACGATATTTCCTGACCTTTCGGCGATACATCATACACATTAGGCTTGGGCGGTATCCTCATTTTCAAACCGGCAAACCTTTATGTTATAATACCCCGGTGCACGGTATTTGACGGTATGACTTTCATTTTCATCAGCGGGGGGGGGGGGGGGGGGGTTACGTGTTACCAAGTAAACAAATCATCGTCAGCTCTCAGAATGGTAGTCCCGCACCGGTAGAAGCCTATAGCCATGGCAGACTATTTGATTCCTTAAGGGCTAGAAATTGCCTGGGTTTTGGTCATATGCTCCCGAAATGCTCCCGTTGTTTGGCTACTTCTATGTGCAGTGAAAACTACTCGAATGCTTTATAACCTAGTCATTGATTTAGTTCAGGGTAATCTAAGATTAGCCGCAGAGCTAACGCTACTTAACGTGAGCTAACGCTAGTTATTCAAGCTCAGTAGCTCACAGAGAGAGATAAACAGCTGACAGCGGATAGTACAGGACGGTACAAATACAATAAAAAGGCGGGTGGGGGCTGTTGTGTAAACCTTGTACTCTTTAGTTCACATAATAAGAGACGGATTGCTCCACAACAACACTGCTCTCGTCACAACGCTTTACGGTATTTTCACAGCACTGTCGCAACATTACCGTAAAACATGAACACCGTTGTGACCCACTCGCTCCACTAGAGCGGTCTCGCCCTCTGCTAGCGCGTGTGTGCACTACACTCAGTGTGTGCACTACACTCAAAACTCCGTTTCACTGTTATAGAAACTGAAGCGCATCTGTGATTTTGACGGTGACGGACGGTATTGAAAATCAATACCGTAGGTATTTCTAAATACCCTGGTATACCTCAATACCGTCATACCGCCCAAGCCTAATAAACATCACAATGTTTTTCTTTTTTTCCCCAAACAATTCATTATGAGGCTCACCAAGACAGTATTTGAGTTTGCAAGCTAACATTAAAGACAAAATAAAATACCCATGCATTTAGCATTTTTATATTATATATTATCTTAGATTATTGGATTATTAGATTATATATTGCATATATTTAGCAATGAGATATTATATGATTTAGATATGAAATATGATTAATTGAAAATGGGGGACCCTGATGTAAACAAGACGAAAGTCTCTCTGGTCTGCATCCCCTTAACAATTGTATGTATTGAGCTGTACTGTACCCATTCTGCAATATGTTAATACAGTTTTAAATCAATCAATCAATAGCATTTTAGCATTTTTATGAAACTACTGTATATTTGTATGTCTCTAAATGTTTTGATGAATTGAAAATGGATGACCCTTATGTAAAAAAGCAGAAAGTATTTTTCTGGTCTTCATCCTCCAGTCCACTGTTGTTGTATTGAGCTGTACTGTATGGTACCCATTCTGCAATCGTTAAACGTTTTCATTCATTCAATCATTCAGCCGGCAACAGAATAATTTTGATTGACAGTCGAGTCTGGCAATTACGTCACACCGCTTGCACCCGCCCTGCTGTTCTTAGCACCAATCGGCAAGCGCTATGCGTTTTTTACTTTCCGGAAAGTCCTCCAGTGATTTTGACGAGAGCTCAGCTCAAGGACAACAACAACAACAGCTCCCCGCGGCCGACGAGCGATTACCAGCGCACCGCAGCATAAACAAGGCATAATGATTTTACTGCAGCGAATGTTATAATAAACGCCTTTCCATACATCTGTCTGATTGAACTTTATTAACAGACCGCAGAATGGGCACGCACAACTCAGCACGGGCTGAGATATGAACAGTAATGCTTGCTATCTATGTCGTCATCGGACGTTGCCATGTTTGGGTAAATACGCTGATGTTATTGAACGTGTAACTATATAACGGTAATGCCACAAAACGAATGCCTTTGTTAATAATAAGTAGTAACTTTGATGCAGTAGTGTGTGTGGGGGCGGCGTTGTTCAAAAGTTTGAACGGGTGTAGACCAGATTGACGCGACACAATCCTCTTGGGCAAAACATCACGATATCCACGATACGTTGAAAAAGTGTATCGTTAATAGGGGTGCACCGATATATCGGTCGGGTATCGGTATCGGCCGATAAGTGCCTTGTTGACTGCTATCGGCCTATCGGCCGATAAGCTCAAATGTGCCGATAGCAGTCGCCGATAAATACCCATCAATTTGTGTAGCGTCAAAAGGCAAAAAAAAAAGTTCACTCGCGACCTACCTGACGCAACACAACGCCCGCCGTCCCCCACACACACACACACACACACAATCTACTGCATCAAAGTAACTACTTATGATTAACAAGGCATTCGTTTTGTGGCATTAGCGTTATATAGTTAGTGTTACACGGACAATAACATCAGCATATTATTATTACCCATAGCAGCAAGGCATTACTCCGAGTCCGTTCATTAGCTCGGTTCCATTCCGTTGCTCATTCCGTACCCAACTACACATTCTGCAATCTGTTAATAAAGTTTTCAACCAGACAAATGTATAGAAAGGCTTTGTTTTATTATAACATTTGTTGCAGTAAAATCATTATGTCTCATTTGGTCATGCGTGGAGCGCCGGTCGGCGGGCCGGGCAGCTAACGTAGCTACGTTATTAGCTATTAGATGCAAGACTAACGTTACTGGTGAAAATGTGATTTGCGTTGGAATACTCCTTTGTCAACTTGCTGTACTTTGCTTGCAGGTCTGCAGTCATTATTGCTGCATTATGAATAGCCCCAACTTTAGCCAAGGTAACGTTATGGCTAAACCTTTAACAATAGTTAACGCTAGCTTTCGGTTAGCTGTTCAATGCTATTAATAACACAACTCCCCGTCAACACCCTCTCTCGGGAAGATGGCATTTAAGAAAGTATCTGCTGTTAAAATGAAGTGTTACACGTTCAATAACAAGCATATTATTTACCCGAAGATAGCCGTAAACAAGGCATTACTCCGTTAGTCCGTTCATAGCTCGGTTCCATTCCGTTGCTCATTCCGTACCCAACTACACATTCTGCAATCTGTTAATAAAGTTTTCAACCAGACAAATGTATAGAAAGGCTTTGTTTTATTATAACATTTGTTGCAGTAAAATCATTATGTCTCATTTGGTCATGCGTGGAGCGCCGGTCGGCGGGCCGGGCAGCTAACGTAGCTACGTTAAGTGTGTTCCGCTCTCGCAAACAGAACAATGGCGGCATGCCCGGAAGTAGAAAAAATTATAAACGCTTGCCGATTGGTGGTAAGGACAGCAGGAGGTGGGTGCTAGCGGTGTGGCGTAATTGGCCGAATCGACTGTCAATCAAAATGGTTCCATTGCATTGGTTGAAAGCTCTGGTTGAGAGAATAGTATCCCGCTGCAGGCCGCAAGAATGGTTCCATTGCATTGGTTGAAAGCTCTGGTTGAGAAAATAGTATCCCTCTGCAGGCCGCAAGACGATACTGGGAGAGAGATAGTGATACCATAAACATATTTCTTGATGTTTCCTTTTTTTAAGTAAGTAAAGAGGCCTACAAATACAAACATACACATACAAATATACAGTAGTTTCATTAAAAAAAAATGTAAATTAAAAAAAATTAAAAAAAAAAAAAAAAAAAAATTACAAATACTTATATACAAATATACAAATATCGGTATCGGTATCGGTATCGGCCGATAGTGTTAGTTGAACAATCGGTATCGGCGGCCAATTTTCATATCGGTGCATCCCTATTATATATCATAGCCTGTATTAAGTTATCCCAGACTGGAAGAGAGGAGAGAACTACTGTATAGATACTAGAGCCATATGAAATCCGCGTTCACGGAATCGCGGACGGAATCGCGGAATTAACCAATAAAAATGGAATCAACTGCAAAACGTGGAATATTGCAGAATTTGGCCTAATCTGGACTGAAATTTCGTTTTTGGGTGGAACGTTGGTGCACACGCGACCGGGGAGGCGGGGACTCTACAGCGTGTTACACACAACACAGCCGCGGTGCTCAAGCGTCTGGCTGCTTCAGTGTTAACATCGTCAAGAAGCTAAACAATTCCACAATAAGCCCTCAATTCAGAGCAGAACAGTATCCTAATGACTTTCATGCCTCCGGTGATAAGGTGTTTTGCTAATTCTGTCAATGTTCCGTGGACTGGACCCGCAAAAACACTTGCGACACTATTGTGATTAAATAGCTATAACGTTAGGACATGAATACATGATAGCTTCTAGCTAAATCTAGTGCACCCATCCATTTGTTTAATGCAAACGATTGTCATTATACACTGCCCTTTATAAACTAAATACACTTAAATAGCTATGTAACGTTATAGGACTATAGATGGAAATGATAGCTTCTAGAAGTTCTAGCTAAATCTGGTGCACCCATCCATTTGTTTAATGCAAACGATTGTCATTATACACTGCCCACTGCCCTTTATAATCTAAATAAACTTAAATAGCTATGAAACGTTACAGTACATAGGACTATAGATGGAAATGATAGCTTCTTGCTAAATCTAGTGCACTCATCCATTTGTTTAATGCAAACGATTGTCATTATACACTGCCCTTTATAATCTAAATAAACTTAAATAGCTATGAAACGTTACAGTACATAGGACTATAGATCAGGGTTCGAAATTAACGGGGGCTTGGGGCAAAATGCCCTCGAAAATTGACCAAATGCCCTCGAAAATCAGTTAAGGGGGGCAAAAAAAGCCCCAGACAGTTTACT
Organism: Notolepis coatsorum; assembly: GCF_963971535.1. Lineage (NCBI taxonomy): Eukaryota > Metazoa > Chordata > Actinopteri > Aulopiformes > Paralepididae > Notolepis > Notolepis coatsorum. The sequence goes on along the minus strand of NC_140173.1, from coordinate 56,696,444 downwards.
AATTATATATATAATTATATATATGCTCTACAGTGCGAGCATTTCCCTCGTATTGCCCCTAATAATATGTGTGCAAACCGGAAAAATCATTTACTTGCAGTGTGCGAGACAGACGAGTGATTGTGAAGATTACAAAACAGCTCCGCTGTTAATAGTTCAGATTGAAACTGGACTGAAATTCAGTTTTTGGGTGGAATGTTTGTTCCAAGGAGGAGGGAGGCGGGGCCCGCTGCGTGTTACAGGCACTTGAGAGGTGCTGCGAACACAGAGAGAGCGCTCTGCTCTCATCAAGCATTACACTGCTATCTTAACGTTAGCAAGCTAAGCATCTGCATAGCGCGACCTGTGTAACGTTAAGTAACTTGTGTTCGGCGGGGAAAGACCATTCCATTTGTAACACAACTCCAAAAGAATAACATCCAAATCCGATCCCGATGCGCATTTCCTTCATTCCACAGCGCTGAGCGCGCAACGTATTTCATTGATCGATCTGGCCAGAGCCTATACTCACAAACGTTGCGTGTGTGGGGTTTTTCATCAATTTGAAACAAGCCTCTTGACTGTTGGAATTAGGGATGTTAAAAATAAAATATCTAATAATATTATTCAATATTAGACATTCATTGATCCAGAGGCAACCGGTTATTATATCAAGACAACACAACTTGCCCTCACTCAGGGACAATAATATTTAATCTATTTAGATAGAGTATGTATGTATTATTTACAGATAATTGAAGGTACCTCAAAACATGAAACCAAGCCATGATGTCACACATCGTGTGCGTGTGTGTGTGTGTTACTTGAACAATTGTCACTGTGCTCCTAAATTTCTGTGTGCTCCTAAATTTGTATTTAGATTTTATTTATTAACATTTTATTTAGGAGCACATGTGCTCCTTGGGAAAAAGGTTAGCGTAGAGCCCTATATATGGAGACATTAACATTACGTTATCAAACATAGGGACGAAGACTGTAAAAAAAAAGTTGCAAGAATGTTTTATAATCTTTATGTTAATTTTCATTATAAAAATGTTGTGCCCCCGAAATACAAAAAAAGCCCCCGAAAAGCAATTAAGGGGGGCAAAAAAAGCCCTTGAAAAAAAATGTTAATTTCTAACCCTGCTATAGATGGAAATGATAGCTTCTTGCTAAATCTAGTGCACCCATCCATTTGTTTAATGCAAACGATTGCCATTATACACGGTCCTTTATAAACGAAATAAACTAAAGGTGCCTAAATTATGCATTACTATATTTCATCACAATATAATAGATATAGCTAGGTTACTGACATTGTCATTGTGATAATGTCAGTAGTAGCTAGCTGTATCCATTGTTTACACTTGAAATATGTATTTTTATTTTGTCACAATATTAATTAAAAAATATTGTGTAAAATTGAACTGTATTTCTGAGTTGCAGCACTTAAAAACATTAAATGGACTGGTATATCTTATTCAATTGTGGACATTTATTCATTCCCACTTATTAGACACTATTTCTGATGGTAAAATGAGCATAAAAAGCAAAATACAGAATTCTGAAATATTAAAACGGAAAAAATGGAATTTGGGAAAAAATTAAACGGATTTCATATGGCTCTAATAGATACTATACATCATAGCCTGCATTAGTTATCCCAGACTGAAAGAGAGGAGAGAACTACTACTGTATACTAGGGGTGGACGGTATAAACGGTATACGGTATAAACGGTATGAATTTGCTCTACGGTATGGATTTTGCCTATACCGTGTAACCGGTAGTGCAGCTCTAAAATAGCAATGACGTCATGTAACCACAGCGCGACTATTTCACTCGCATTTGCCCCTAAAAATAGATAGAATTAGTCATAGATAATAGATATGTGCGAACTGGAAAAAGTTATTTAGGAGGCTTCGCGCAGTGGGCGTGCCAGCCCCTCCCGCACGCATGTAAACACGGGTCTCCTAGTAGTCTAGTGGGACGGGACGTCTCCCTGAGCTAACGTTAGCTTAGCTACCGTTACAAAATGACCCAGTCAACTATTCACTTTTAGTTTAATACATGATGAGGCATTGTCTAACCGAACGGTATCTAGTCGGCCAGCTACCGATAGCTCCTGACATCAACAAACGCTCCATCAAGTCTAGTAGAGAGTAGACGTGTATGATAGCTCCGTTAGCCGTTAGCTCACGTTAACACAAGTTAGTTCACCGTTCAAAACGAAATGTCCCATTGAACTAAATAATTCACTGAGGCGTTGTATTAACGTTATATATCCGGCTAGCAGTAGCTACAGATAGCTCCTGATATCAATGTCTTATAACACTGATTCGATGCGTATTCGAGCTGAGGGCTTGTGAATGTGATTTAACGTTATACCAATACTAGGGCCCAGCTGCAGCGCCGGTGAATCCTGGCCGTAGCTCGAGGCTACTCGAGTATAGGTCCAGCTGCAGCTCCGGAGAATCCTGGCCGTAGCTAGAGGCTACTAATGTACACACAGACAGTGGAGCTTGTTGCGTGGTGGCGATGTCTCGCAGATAATACAAGTACAAGTCTAATTATATAATATATATATTTTATATAAAAAAAAAAAAAAAATTATATAAAATTAAAAAAAAAAATTTAATCAAAAACGATGATACCGTGATATATACCGTTACCGTCTATGCTTCAAATTATACCGTGATATAAATTTTAGACCATACCGTCCACCCCTACTGTATACTATACATCATAGCCTGCATTAGTTAGCCCAGACTGGAAGAGAGAGGAGAGAACTACTGTATACTATATACTAGGGCTGCAACGATTAGTCGACATAATCGACGACGTCGATTAAAAAAAATCGTCGATGAGGAATTGTTGCGTCAATTAGTCGTTAAAAAAAATTATAATTTTTTTTATATTTTTTTTGCACTACCTATCTTTGTGAAAGTGGCTTCTCAGCTCTGGTCCAGCTGAAGACTTCTTAGCTTAACATAACAGACCGACAGTAAGTTTGGGGAAACTAATGGGATAACTGGGGATGTTGTTTGGTCCTGACAAGAGTCTCAAAGTCTGCGGTGATGGTAGACCAGGGCTGTACGCTAAGCTTTTTCACTAGGGGCTAGGGGTGGACGGTATAAACGGTATACGGTATAAACGGTATGAATTTGCTCTACGGTATGGATTTTGACTATACCGTCTAAACCGGTAGTGCAGCTCTAAAATACCAATGACGTCATGTAACCACAGCGCGACTATTTCACTCGCATTTGCCCCTAAAAATAGATAGAATTAGTCATAGATAATAGATATGTGCGAACTGGAAAAAGTTATTTAGGAGGCTTTGCGCAGTGGGCGTGCCAGCCCCTACCGCACGCATGTAAACACGGATCTAGTAGTCTAGTGGGACGGGACACGGGAGCTCAGCTGTCGGCGGCGTCTCCCTGAGCTAACGTTAGCTTAGCTACCGTTACAAAATGACCCAGTCAACTATTCACTTTTAGTTTAATACATAATGAGGCATTGTCTAACCGAACGGTATCTAGTCGGCCAGCTACCGATAGCTCCTGACAACAAACGCTCCACAAAGTCTAGTAGAGAGAGACGTGTGTGTGCTACCTGTTAGCCGTTAGCTCACGTTAACGCAAGTTAAGATAAGATAAGATAAGATATTCCTTTATTAATCCCCTTGGGGAAATTCATGACACACACACATACAGCTCAACGTCTCATAAATGATATTAAGTTAGTTCACCGTTCAAAACGAAATGTCCCATTGAACTAAATAATTCACTGAGGCGTTGTATTAACGTTATATATCCGGCTTAGCCGGATAGCTCCTGATATCAATGTCTTATAACACTGATTCGATGCGTATTCGAGCTGAGGGCTTGCTAACGTTATTCCAATATAATAGGGTCCAGGTGCAGCGCCGGAGAATCCTGGCCGTAGCTCTGCTCGAGGCTACTCGAGTATAGGTCCAGGTGCAGCTCCGGGGAATCCTGGCCGTAGCTGGAGGCTACTAGAGTACACACAGACAGTGGAGCTTGTTGCGTGGTGGCGATGTCTCGCAGATAATACAAGTACAAGTCAAATTATATAATATATATATTTTATAAAAAAATATATATATATATATAAAATAAAATAAATTTTTTTATCAAAAACGATGATACCGTGATATATACCGTTACCGTCTATGCTTCAAATTATACCGTGATATAAATTTTAGACCATACCGTCCACCCCTACTAGGGGCACACTTGCCCCTAGATGAGAAATTTAGGGACAAAAAATATTTTTTAGGGGCAAATTTTTAAATAACAATTTTACCATTATTAAAAAAATATGTTCCTCCTGCCTCATTACTGTGGTCCTTTTATTTAACATTTAAGTGAGTTTGTTTTCAGGTTTGTATCTTTTATAATGAACCAACTGAGAAAGTGTGTAAATCACTAATAGAACAAAAACAACAAACTGTGTGTGTGTGTGTGTGTGCGCGCGCTTGTGTAGTGCTCCTTGAATGAGATCACCACAACACACACACACCATTGCATTAATCAGGAGGACAAGGAACTCTGCATACATTTGTTTCACAATGAAAAGTGCTTTAGAAATCAAATGAATTATTATTGTAAATAACCCCATGAAAGGTTTATTTGTATGGGTAATTACCTGCTTCATATTTGTGATGTTACTGGTTTCAGTGTGTGCCTAAAGTGATCAATGTGTTGGGCCATTTATAGAGATCTATGCCAATTAATGTTTATGTATATCCGGGACTTTTTTAAATAAGAATTGAGAGGTATTTGTATATGTGACCTTTATTTTGAAAACCGTGTTGCGACGCAACCTTATTTACATTTGCGCTTTTGACAGTGAAAAGTTCAGTCCAACTTAGCTGGAAGGAAAGACTAATCAAAAAGGTTTAATTGACCCGTATGGGGCTCTTACGGTAGGACTACTCACCTAATGCATAGCTGAACCTGAACGTTAGAAGTGTCCGTGTCCCCGTCAATCAATCATCACATCATCACGTCAATCATCATCATCTTAACATCTCTCCACATCGGACGTGGTTGTCATAAGATGGACTGATATCCACTCCGTTGTTCTTTTTTGCGTCTTAAATGTATTGAAATGAGGTGCTTCTTTGGCGATGCACCAATAGCCCATATTGAAAGGAAGAGAGCCCACATTCAGTTTCGTTTTGCTAGGAATTATGGGATTTGGTGTTGGATGTATAGACTACGCAGATAGGGACATGGTCTTTAATCGCACGATAGACTACAAGTACCAGGTACTGTATATAGCGTGACCCAGATTCACTCCACACGCAAATCTTTTTTTTCACTCAGGCTATCGGTGATCGCAGTAAGTTCATTCATTGCCGACAGATTCTTTCATAGCACCACGACATTGTGTCGCACTGTACAGCCCTGGTTGTAGGCTAATGTTTTTAAAAAAATGTATCCAATTTGTATGGATTAATTTAGGAGTGAAATGCGAATGAAGGGTTGAAATAACAACTCGCAACGTTGCTCCCAAATAATATTTCCAACTCGCAACGGCCAAATTAAGGGGCAATTTGCGACGAGATCATCGCACTGTACAGCCCTGTAGACAATGTCCAATCTGTTCCTCTGCTCTGTCTTCAGCTGGACCAGAGCTGAGAAGCCACTTTCAAAGATAGGTAGTGCAAAAAAATTAAAAAAATAAAAAATAACGTTTTTTTTTTATATAATTTTTTTCCGATTAGTCGACTAATCGAAAAAATAATCGACAGATTAGTCGACTACCAAAATAGTCATTAGTTGCAGCCCTACTATATACATCATAGCCTGCATTAGTTAGCCCAGACTGGAAGAGAACTACTGTATACATCATAGTAGGGGTGGACGGTATAAACGGTATGAATTTGCTCTACGGTATGGATTTTGACTATACCGTGTAACCGGTAGGGCAGCTCTAAAATAGCAATGACGTCATGTAACCACAGCGCGACTATTTCAATCGCATTTGCCCCTAAAAATAGATCGAATTAGTCATAGATAATAGATATGTGCAAACTGGAAAAAGTTATTTAGGAGGCTTCGCGCAGTGGGCGCACTGGGCGTGTCAACACGCAATTGTCATTTCATAACAAACACATATCACTGCGGCGCACAGCAAGTTTCAATTTCAGTTCCTGGCATTTTTAACCAGTGGAGAAAGGTAAGAGATCTTACCTATCGTTTTTCTTATATGAATTATTCTACGTTAATAAAACATACCTGGTGATCAACTACAGTTTGCTGTAAACATTATGATATGTGTGTAGTGTTATGATAACGACGGGAGGACGGCTGCTGCAGCAGTGGATTTGCGAAATAGCATGCAGCTGCAGAGCCGCAGAGCCAGTGGCTCTTTCATGTCTGGTCACAGGCCCGCTCAACAGCGCCCCCCCACCAAACGGCTGAACGACCTGAAAGAGCCACTGGCTCTGCGGCTCTGCAGCTACATGTGCTTCTAGCAAAATCCAGCCCCGCTGTTTGCAATGGGAGCAGCACGGAGTCTCGACTCGGGACTTATTTTATTTGGAATATAATGACTTTATACGCAAAAGTAGCCTAGTTTTAAGTTAAAATATTATAAATCTACATGCCTTGAGGATGTCATTCTTTATATAGCCTGCCTATCAGGCAAAACAAATTATTCTAACGGAAACACTGATACCGTGATATATACCGTTACCGTCTATGCTTCAAATTATACCGTGATATAAATTTTAGACCATACCGTCCACCCCTACATCATAGCCTGCATTAGTTAGCCCAGACTGGAAGAGAACTACTGTACATCATAGCCTGCATTAGTTAGCCCAGACTGGAAGAGAGGAGAGAACTACAGATACAGACATGGATGCAATAGGCCACTTTGTGTAAATAGGACGCCATTTTTTGGCCTGACAGGAGCAGCTGACTGCACTGAACCCCCTCTCGCTCCTTCTCTACAGCGCTGTCCCCCTCTGTCTCTCTCTCACACACACACACACAATAGGCCTACCTACCTACACTACACAAGCTGACACTGAGGAGTAACTAGAAGTATCTGTGGCGGGCAATACAACACCACCACAGTGGACATGCCTGCTAACAAGCTCAACAAGCTGGTGAGGAACTAAGGCTAGCTCCGTGGTGGGAGTCGAGCTACCTAGACTAGAGGTGATGGCAGAGAGGGGGATGAGAAGGAAGCTGGCTGCCATCCTGGAGAACCCCTCCCACCCTCTCTACGACGAGCTAGTCAAGATGAGAAGCACGTTCAGCCACAGACTCATAAACCCCCCCCCCCGACACTCAACTAACCGCCTCGGACAGTCCTTCATACCAGCGGCCATCAGGCTCCACAACAGTGGGCAGGGACTGCTGCCAGACATCGACCTAGAACTAATAGGAACCCAAGGAGGACAATAACTAGGGATGGGTACCTTTCACATTTGAACCGATACGGTACCGGTACCTGTGAATCGATACCGGTACCCAACGCTACCTTTTTTCTGTACTTTAGTCTCTAAAAATGTAATCATTATCTACCTACCTCAGTTGTGAAAAAAAAATCCAAACTTCAAATAACTACACTTTCAACCGTTTTCGGCTTGCCATTGCCCCGACTGCTTTTTTGTTTAATCAAGTCAAATCCTAGGTAAGCGTATATTGTGCGTGTGAACGTTGACATTTATCGGTATCTCACGTGAATCGATACTCTGTAGTACCGACGTGTTTCGGTAAGTACCTTTAAAAGTAACGAATTCGGTACCCATCCCTAACAATAACACTACCTTAGGCATACTGCACCTTATGTGGATACTGTGAATAATGTATATTTCAGTTAGTTAGATAGTAAATTATAACACTACCTTATGCATACTGCACCTTATGTGACACTGTGAATATATATTTCAGTTAGTTAGATAGTAAATGATATTGACCCATTTGTTTACACTGCTTGTGTTGTTCTTACTACCTGTACCCCCCCCCCCCTTCCCCCTTGCTGCTATGATGCCTGAATTTCCCCAAGGGGATCAATAAAGGAATATCTCATCTCTTATCTTATCTTATCTCACACACAGACAATATACCTCTACTCTACACACACTTCATCACTGTTCTCAAGCCATTACACAGGGTCTGGCTCCTATTATAGATTACAGCACTGAGGTAATTTAGGGCTTTTGACTGTAAATGGTGCATTTATATAGCGCTTGTAAGCACTTTAAAATGTTTTGTTCCTCACATTCGCTCACACCGACAGCAGAGGTGACCATGCAGGGCCAGGGTAGGGCCTAACAAAAATAATGGTTGGTTTCAGGTTGCCGACCGACCCTGCCGATTTAGGTGCGACCCAATATATTTTATGAGTTTTTAAAAAAAATTATATATTTATATAAAAAAAAAAAAAAAAAAAAAAAAAAAAAATCCGATTTTTTTTTTTTTTTTTTTTTTTAAGAATAAAGTTTCATAGAAATCTTAGTCAAACATTTAGTATTATGGATATTAAACATGCTGGCAGAGTACATGCATCCATGTTGTTGTGAACATTTTAATTAAATAAAGAAATTCCCTATCCATAGTCGCCGTGGGAAAGAATAAAATAAAAAAATAAAATAAAATAAATTCCCTACCTACCCATGGCCAAACTGACAACCAACCTGAAACCAACTATTATTTTTGTTAGGCCTAAGTGTCTTGCTCAAGGACACTTCGACCGGCTGCCCAGGAGAAGGGGAAATCGAACCAGGAACCTTCCGATTACTCCTGAGCCACTGTCCCTTGATTGAGAGACTATTAGAGGAAAGGCATTCACTGCCGCCTTTGTAGAATGAAGCGCCATCAAAACCCCATCTCTACATGATTCTGTTGTTGCCCTGCTTTCCTGTTTTTCATATTTATTTGCATGAAGGAATTTGTAACGCTTTGTTTTAAAAAGCGCCATGTAAATAAAGCTGTATACTTCCTTACTGGTAAGCCTACTTGCTTTCATACTTACTACTATTAGGCCTAATTCCAATGAATGAAAGCACCCACATCATGAGTAGCTGGCATCCCGTATAGGGTTATTATCACTTGTATCATCCACTGACCCAGTCGAATCCTATGTCTCGTCTCCCAACATGTGATCAAGAGACCCTTACAACCCATTGGTTATGGATTTGGCACAAGTGGGCCAATGTGTAAGCAAGTATTTGCTCTTCGCTAATGGGATGTCTGAAAGAATGAGCAAGAAAACAAACGGTCACTGCTCTGTTATAATTCCTTTAATTAGCTCAAATTCTTGGCAACCAGGTCACATTGGACTAATCCAAAAACATCTAGCCAATTACTTCCTGCAAAACAAATAACTATTTCACCCAAAATCCTTCCAGTATCAAATCTAAATCCGACCTAGACTGTCCCTTATATTCCAATGTACAGTGTCCCCCCCCCACCCCCTACCCAACCCCCCCCCCCCCCCCCCCAATGTACAGATGTGCAAATCTGGTATGTCATAAATGTATAGATGTAGCAGTACTGTCCATCTGTATGTTGTGTATGTCATATATGTTATGATTAATTGAAAATGGGGGACCTGATGTAAACAAGACGAAAGTCTGTCTGGTCTGCATCCCCTTAACAATTGTATGTATTGAGCTGTACTGTACCCATTCTGAAATCTGTTAAAGTTTTTAATCAATTCAATCAAACAGGTCTCTCTTAGTCTCTTCATCACGTGACTGTCTGCAGGAGGGAGCATGTGCCCTCCTGTATAGATACATAGCAGCCTGCCCTCCATGTGATACTGTACAAATAAAACATGCAAAAGCAACATGAGGAGAGAAGAACCCGCGAGACTTTAGACCCAAAACTCTGGTCGATGATGGTGCTTGAAGAAGCACGGGTTAATAACCACCACAGCACAAGCTATGGCCCATCATCGACTAGCCGGCTAACTTAGCATGCTAGCAGCTTTAGCACAGAGCTGGCTGACCTTGTCACGGCTATACTTCCCCACCACGCCTGTGTATACCTTAGCATGCAAGCTAATGTGAATGGTTAGCCGGCTGTGCTAACTAGCCAATAAGTTTGCTTATACAACAAGAGATGGCCAAAGTAGCTATAACGTTAGAGAATATATTTCTGAGAGAACAACTAGGTGGAGACTCAGAGTAAGCTAGCACGCCAGCTAAACAACATCACGCTGGTATACCAATTACCTTGACACAGTCGATGGGGAACATGATGCAGTGCTCCATGATCCCGGCCACGGCTCCGGCGAACATGTGTGTGCTGGTGGAGGCGCCCTGCGGCAAGCCCTCGTAGTCCGGCCCGGTGGTGTCCTCTACCGTGTCCTGTGCGGCGGCACCGGCACCACCGCCGCAGCTGAAGTGGACAGTCTGTAGCTCGGTCCTCCCGACGATACTCTCCGACACTCCCCAGAATCGTCCCCCGAGCCATCGCACTTCTGCCCCGGCGGAGGCGCCGGCAACCCCGGGGTCGTTGTGGTTGTTGCCCCCCGGCGTCTCGCCTGTCATCCGACGCCTCCTCACGAAACCATCCGCTTCCATTAGAGGGGAAACCGTGGGTAAAAGTCTTTTCACGCGCGTGTGGGTAACGGGCGCCCGTTGTTGGTTTCAATTTACATTCCCTCTCTCAAGATGTCTCTCCGACCGCCGGTTTCCTTCACCGTTCCCCCCTCTCTCTCCCGCCTCTATATGCGAGCCAAGGCCACGCTTATTATTGTTGGGAAGTACAGGCACCACTACCTAAACATTTGGTATCTCGTGTATAAACCCGCCTCCTACCGTAAACCGAACCGTAATCTCATTGGACCTCGTGTCACACCTTAAACGCCCATTGGACGCGGTGCATGACGCGATATACACGAGACACCACGTTTTTAGGGACTCGGTTTAGGGACGCATTGCCCCGCCCCTTCCTGGTTCCGGTTAAGAAAACCTCTAGAGACGGAGGTCTGTCAAGGAAACTCTAAAAAAGAAGGGTTATATTATCATACTGTCATCGCGTCTCGCTCTTGCCATTATGAGATAACTCTTATCTCCTAGCACCTACTGTGCTCATGAACAAAAATGTGCACCCATGCACGTGACCAGGCCACGCCCCAGTGTCCTCCTATAAGACACCGGACATGGTCACACTCTACCTTCCTATTTTTTTGTTTCCAACATGGACGCTGCAGTGCACTCCATGAACTAGTTGTTATGAAATGCAGAGAGAAATTACACAATGTTGGGTTTTCGCCGGAGATTCACCAGCCCCTGGAATCTTCTCGGCACATCCTAACAGCGCATCGGGCCTGTCCTGGGGTTTCCTCATCTCGTGACAGCGGATCGAGGGACGTCGCCCGGCGGCTAGCTGTCGGGCTAGGTCGCGCACAGGTAGGGCCTGCGCTGCCAGGCATTAATGCTAGCATTTGTGATACTGCTCGTTGTCCTGTGAGACAGCCGAGTCGTGTATTGGCGCGAGGGGCAGGATATTTGGGAAAACATGGTCGTCATGACTCTGTTTTGGGTGTTTTCCTAGCTATCCTAGTGCGCACGGCTAATTCTAATGCTACAATGCTGGGTCTACGTTCTTGTTCCCCGCCGAGGACTGTCTTTACTAAAAGGTCTTCCCTCCTCTTAACCATTCATGCTGACGGTCAATCGGTGTCTAATGTTGGGAGTTTTGACGGGGGCTTGTTTACCATTTTCATGGGTGGATGGGCTGAGGCCTAGGGCTGGTGTGCTTTTTGTGAATCTATGAATTGTGTGCAGGACTGGTGTTTTTCTCTGGTCTGCATCCCCTTAACATTTGTGTGTATGGGCTAGCCCATTCTGCAGTGTGTTAGTGGAGTTTTCGTTCATTTATTCATTTACCCCTTCATGGGTGCACACCACAGTGGAGGTTGCTGCATGCCTACTAATGAGGCAGTGCTTCACTAGTAGTAGTTTTTTGTCTGCAGCCACCACTGGTGCTCCGTGCTTGTGAAGCAGGTGGCATCAGTCCTTTGCCTCTGACATGGTGGAACGGTGTCCCGCCCGGCCGACGCCATGAGGCAAGTCGGCCCGGCAGGTGGCTGGTGGGCTGTTAAAGCCTATACCACCGCGGTATAGAATTAGCAGCGACTAGCAACATTGTTCGAATTGCTGTTTTTTCTGTCAAAAATGGTGTCGGGTGGTGGGGCCCTAGGGCCAGCCAGCGTCGAAACATTGCGCAAGGTTTTGAGGTTATTAGCTTTTGACCTAGCCGCAAGCTATAACCGCAGGGAGGGCTAGGATGCTGTCAACGATTGTTTACAGACATCTTGGTTGGATCAGTCTCCCCTTGAGGAGGAGAGACGTTTTTTCCCTCCTCAGGGCTCCCCTCTCCGCAGAGGGACTTTGGTCTTTCCGCAGGAGCGCAGGCGGTATTTGACCTAGGCCCCACACCGCGCAGCCAGAGGTGAGGGCGCGGCCTTGCCAGAGGCTGTGGCGAGGCCCTCAACCAGCGGCTGTGTTTCCCCCACCTGAGGTAAACTGGACACAAAGAAAACAGGTGATCGCAAGGCCGAGGGATCGGCTACATTAGATGAGCACGCCCTAAAAAAACGTCGCCGTCTAGCTGTGTCTAGCTCGCTCTCCGGCCACCCCCCAACACCAGCGGGATAAGGGCTCTGATTTGTTTCCTTTGGCTCCCACGCCACACGTTCTGCGTCTGTGTTTGGTGAGCCTGGTGTTGTGTCTGTCAACAACAAAGGTTGTCAGCGGGGGAGCTCGAGGCCCTTTGGGTCGCAGCGCGAGTTCCCCCAGCCCCGCCCTCGCCAGGCCGGGTATCACGTTAGTGCCTCCCATGGCCGGAAGACCGGCGGTGGTCAGGCAGGCGCGCGTGAGTTGGGTGGTAGTAATATCACTGCAGGGCTATGCTGTGTAGGAACCCACCCCATCGGGCAGTGTGGGGACCTCACGCCTTGCATGTCCAGCTGTAGAACAGTTCCTCAGCAATCCATGCCGGGGAGGTGTTCAGTGGGGGAGCTTTTGTCACCCAGTGTGATGTCAGCTTCCCCCGTATCAAACCGGCCCTTTCTGTCGGCCTTGGGTGCGATTGCCTCGTTGGTAGTGTCAGGGTCCGATATCCTGACTCCGCGAGACACCCTGCTTGCGCAGTTGGTGGGTCCAGGGTTGGCAACGCACAGTGGGTGGGACCGGGCCACCTATCTGCGGTTCCTGGTGGACCAGCGCCAAGTGGCGGCGGGTGCGCTTGGGATTATCATCATATATGGCTACAGCAGTGCCATATGTCGATGTGGATGGAGAGAACGCTGAGGCGGGGACTTGTGTTTACACAACCCCACCCGTTTTCAGGTTTGGTACAGACCCTATTGTCGGGGTCGACAGCAGTGACAGCTCTGGCCGACGAGATCCAATCTCTGTGGGCGAAGCAAGCCATCGTTGTGGTCCCAAAGGAGGACGCGATGCATGGCGTTTCCTCCCGGTATTCTCTGGTGCCCTAGAAATAAAGGGGGGGGGGGGGGTGTCAGACCCATTCTGGACCTGTCCCATGGAAGGTTCAGAATGTTGACCGTCTCCCACCTGTTAGACGCTGTCAGGTGGGGGCCTGGTTCTCCTCCATAGACCTGTAGGATGCGTATTCGCATCCCGATCTTCCATCCTAGGGCTTACCTACGCTTCCTTTGCAGGGCTTAGCGTACGAGTACCAGAGGCTGGCGTTCGGCTACTCTCTGGCTCCCCGCATCTTCACCAAGTGCGTGGAGACCGCGCTGGGGCCTCTGCGTCGTCGGGGGTTACGAATTGTATTCTGCCCTGGACGACGTTCTGGTCCTTGTCAGGGTAGATCGCCAGGTCTCATATCAGCAGGTGGTGTCTCACCAGCCTGGGTTTTGCTGTAGACTGTAAGTAGAGTTCTCCTCTTCCCAGTCAACGGGTGGAGTACTTGGGCTTTTTCTAAGCTCAAGGTCTATATGGGCATCCCTCTCGGAGCGGCGGCGAGTGGTTGGGTTCTCGGCGCGCTCGGGAAGTTCCGTCCTAGGACGGTTACGGCGCTGTCCGTGATGCTCCTGCTGCTGGGGTCCCTCTTGGCCTCCTCTTCATGGGGAGGATGCAGAGGTGGTTTTTTCCAGTATGGAAATGGACCCGGTGTGAGACATATGGAAGCGGCTGAAGGTTCCCATGTCAGTACTGGGGGACCTCGTCTTCTGGGGAGGGTCTGGTGCCCTCACCTGCGGGGTCCCCTTGGGCAGCAGGCTGTCACACGTCACGGTCTTCACCGACGTCTCCCTCATGGGATGGGGGGGGGATGTGTCGGACCAACGCAGTAGGGGGCAGCTGCCATGCTGCCCGGTCTGCGCTACATTCAATGTGTTGGGATTGAAGGCAGTCCTTCTGGTCCTCAAACGGCTCGACCACCTTGTGGTGGGCAAGCGTGTTTTGGTCAGGACGGACAACACGACGTCAGCGTCGTATATTGTCGGACAGGGAGGAGTGTGCTCCCCCCGTCTGCACCGGGCGGCGGTCGAGCTCTGGCTATGGGCGTTCTCCTTCTGCTCTGCCTGAGGGCTCTCCACATCCCCGGCAGGGTGAATGTGGGTGCAGGTGTGATGTCGCGGGGCGGTCATCACCCTGACGAGTGGGGACTACGTCCAGACATAGTCGGGCAGGTCTGGGACCGATTCCGTGGCCGTCCGGGATTCTGTACGCTTTCCCCCCCTTACACCTAATAGCTCAGCTGTTGGGGCGGGTACGTCGGGAGCGCGGGACTTGGTCCTGGTCGTGCCGGGCCGGGGCTCAGCTGTGTGGTCCACGGCCCTGATTCAGCTCTTGGTGGCCCCGCCGTGGCCTGTTCCGTGGTCACCGCGGGCCCTCTCTCAGGCACGCGGAACTCTGTTCTGCCTTCCTGTTCTGGGGCAGCCTCTAGGCTTGGCTGCTGACAGTGTGAATCTGGTGGGGATGCGTCTTGACTATTCTGTGGTTAACGCTATCCGGTACGTGCACGCTCCGTCCTCTACCGCGGCTTACGCTGGGGAGTGGCGTATGGTCGAGTGTGGGGGCGGGACGTTGTTCAGCCACCCTCTCGTGGGACGTTCCTGCTTGGCGCTCTGCGTCTCAAGCCTGTGGAACGTTCTCTGTCTCCGAGTGAGACCTCCAACTGGTCCTGCGCCGGTTGTCGGAGGCCCCGTTTGAGCCTCTTGAGCAGGCGCCATTGGATCTGCTGACCTGAAGACCGCTAAATGCGTGGGTGAGCTGTGTGCTCTCTCGGTGCGGCCTGAGTGCCTGTCTATTCGGGCCAATAGCGGTGCGACTCTGAGGCCTAATCCAGTCTTCATGCCAAAGAATATCCTGAGCTCTTTTCGCTCCAGGGATATTGTGATTCAGGTGTTTCATTTGCCTCCTCACACTAGTGGGTTAGAGGCGAGCCTTCATCTGTCGTGTCCTGTCCGTGCTTTGGGGGTTTATCTCAGTTGGACGCAGGATCTCAGGGCTGCCGATCAACTGTTGTTTGTTACGGTGGCCCTCGCGCAGGTAACGCACTGTCCAAGCAGCGCCTGTCACATTGGTTGTGCAAGGGCATTGCCCTTTGCTACACGTTGGCTGGACAGGTCCTCCCTGGGGGTGTCAGGCCGCACTCCACTCGTGGAGTGGCGGCCTCTGCCGCCTTGTTAGGGGGGGCCTCGGTGGAGGACATCTGTGCTGCGGCCTCCTGGTCCTCCCCGGGTCCCTTCGTTAAGTTTTACCTCATGGACATGACTGGGGGTTCTGTCTCCCAGGCAGTTCTGAGGTCTGGGACCTCCCCTGCGTCCCGCCAGTCGGTGGGCTAGCAGGGGTGTGTGGGTGTGTGCCACGGGGTGCTGTGTCACACGTGGTCCCGCCTGTACTATGCGCTTTTAGGGGTTTCTGGTTCCCCTTTTTTCGCACTTTGGTGGAGTTGACTGCCTCCCCCCCTTCGTTAGGACGGGCGGGTGGACGGGACTCCCCTCCTCCCTGGTAGTGGGGCTTACGGTCCCTCAGGGGGTACACTTGTCGGGTCACGCATCTGCTCTGCCCCATATCTCATAATGGCAAGAGCGAGACGCGATGACAGTATGATAATATAACAAAAGGTTATCCTATAACCTAATTATATGAATACTGGCAGAGCGTCTCGCTCTCAGCGCCCTGAGGTCCCTTGGTTAGGTTTTCAATGTTGGAAACCTTTTTTCCCGAGGAAGGTAGAGTGTGACCATGTCCGGCGTCTTATAGGAGGACGCTGGGGCGTGGCCTGGTCACGTGCATGGGTGCAAATTGTTTGTTTATGAGCACAGTAGGTGCTACGAGCGAGACGCTCTGCCAGTATTCATATAACTAGGTTATAGGATAACCTTTCGTTATCAGTGATCAATCATCATAAAACTCAAATAGCGTGTAAATTTTTTTATTTGAATATATAGGCTTCAATATAACCGGCACTAAGCACAGAATAAAACGCACGTCCGAATACCAGCGTTTTATTCTGTGCTTGGTGCAAGTTTTATTGAAGCCTATATATATTATAGGCTTCAATATATTTATTACAGAATAGGTTATTACCTCGGATATCAGATAATCATCAGCAATTCGTTGCATTGTTAGCTAACGTTTGATATATTGGCTGATGTATATTTGCTCAAATAGCGTGTATATTTTTTAAATATACACGTTAGTTGAGGTAATATACATCAACTAATATATCAAACGTTAGCTAACGAATTGCTGATGATTATCTGATATCCGAGGTAATAACCTGTTTAAATGACTGAGATGGCTGATCCCATTTAACTCAATGTCGGCCAAACTGAACGTTTGCACACTTGGCACCAATGTGCACTGAGTGATGTGATGACCTTTCCTTGTTTTATAGATTCCTTGAGGTCTATATAGCCTCTGTCAAAAAAATCTGACATAATTCATTAATAATTACATTTCGCTGCATGGAAACCCTATGGTCTCTGCAATTGTAAAACAGTTGGAATGTATATTCATGCTGTCCGGCAGCCTGGCTACATGAGTAGAGCTCCGGACTCATGATCGGAAGATCACCGTTTCGAGCCCCGGTCAAGGCCGTTGTCGGAAAGTGGTGATGTTGTCCAGGGACTCTGTCCTCTGGACTTGTCAGTAACAATGTCCCTGTTACGTGATAGGGACACTGTACAGCTGCGAGTGCCATCCTTAGGATGAGACGCTAAACCGAGGTCCTGGCTGAATTTGGTCGTTAAAGAACCCAGGGCGCCTATCCAAAGAGTAGGGGGTTCCCCCAACGTTCCTGGCCAAATTCCCAATCAGGTCTCTGACATCAAGGCCACCTAAAGGCCACATCCCTCCCCCTTTAATTGGCTGATATCAATCCCATTCAGCCATTGTGTGTAGTGTGCTGTGTGCCTGGTGCCAGTGTACAGTATGGCAGCCATTGAGCCTGCGTAGCCTGAGGTTGGGTGCTACCAGAAGGAGGCAATTTCCACCCTACATTGTGGGGAGCACTTTGAGTGTCTAGAAAATCGCTATATAAATGTAATGATCATTCATTCATATAGATTAACACCAGGAAAATGGTTGATTTTAAGTAATTGTATCTTTTTTTTTAATCCACTTTTTCTCCTTATTTTCAATTTTTTTCTCCCATCCCAATTTCATATCGCCAATTATTTTTCCCTTCAATTCTCCCCTCCCCTATCTTGAATGTTGCTAGACTATGCCTCCCACTGGTTGGCTGTAGTGAGGATAGAAGCCTTGCATCACGTGTCCCCTCCAGTACACGAGGAGGCAGCCTTTCGCATCTTTTCACCAGACAGCGCGGTCTCTCAGTGGCGAGGAGTAACGCGTGGGAGGCTCACGCTGCCCCAGATACTTCCTAACTCTGCTGTACAGGCGTCACCCAACCGACCTGTAGGAGTCGCTGTCCACAACGTCCAATCCCCACCCATTGACTTTCCACCCGCTACCTCTGCCAATTGAGATAGTATGACGACTGGCCCAAACCGCACGCAATGCTGACTCCGGGAGTCGAGACCACAGCCTCTTGCATTGGTGACGAGCGCAATCTCCGCTACGCCACCCAGCCGCCCAAGTAATTGTATGTTTAAGTTTATAATAATAATAATAATAATAATAACTTTATTTGTATAGCACTTTTCATACAGAGGTTGCAGTTCAAAGTGCTTCACAACAGTAAAAAATACAGGCATAATAATGATAAATGTAAGTGACTGTTAGTCATGACATCCAGACGTGGCATGAAATTATGGGTCATTGTAATCACGAGGATTTACTAAAGCTACAAGCAGTAACAGACGGTATGCACATTAAGGGTGAAAAGCATAGACCTGACAAAGAATGTGAAGTTTGCATAAGGGGGAAGTTTACTCAAACAAGGAACAGGGACCCCACAGAGAAGGTAAAGAGACCACTGGAGCTAGTTAACACCGACCTAGCCGGTCCAGTAAGGAACGAGTCCATAGGTGGCTTTAACTATGTACAGTCCTTTACAGATGTGGGTACAGGCGTAGTGTTCGTCTATTTCCTTAAAGCAAAGAGTGATGCACTCCAAGCCACGGAGAAGTTCCTTGCCGATGTCGCCCCCTATGGGGACGTAAAATGTTTGAGGTCAGACAATGGGACCGAGTTTACAAACAGAGAGTTCCAATCACTGTTGAGAAAAAAACAGGATCAGACACGAGACATCATGTCCCTACTCCCCACATCAGAACGGGGTAGCCGAGAGGGAATGGCGCACTCTTTTTGAAATCGCCAGGTGTAAGCTAGACGATAGTAACATACTGAAGAGCCTGTGGCATTATGCGGTACAAGAAGCCGCCTACACCAGAAACAGGTGTTTTAACAAACATACGGGCACCACCCCATATACAGCAATGACAGGGAAAAGATGTAATCTAGCCAGAATGCACAAATTCGGATCAGTGTGGTATGCTTACCAGCAGGACAGAGGCAAGCTTGAGTCCAGATGTGAAAAAGGACTCTTTGTAGGACACGACAGAGGGAGCCCCACACTCCTAGTCTACTATCCCGGTAAAGGGAAGGTGCAAAAGCACAGACTAGTGAAATTTGTCACCAAGACAACGTGCGAAATCGAGACACAGACAGAGGAGCCATGGCTGGACTCCGGGGTAAGGTATGGAGGGACAGAGACACCACAGCCTAGTGTACTGAGCACAGGCGTGCAGGCAGACCTCCAGACACCCCCAGAGGGCGATGACGAGGAGCACCCGAGGGTGACGTCAAGTGCCCCATGCAGTGGGAGATATCCCTCAAGGGAACACAACCCCCAAGATATCTGAAAGATTATGCCCGGAGGGGTAGTGACGAGGATGACAGTACACTCGCCAGTATTGATTACTGCTCCCGAGCGGTGTGTGGCATGCCTCAGTCCTTTAAGGAAGCCATAGTGTCCCCAGAGTCGAGTAAGTGGGAGAGAGCGACGGACGAGGAGATGAGGTCCTTAGAGGACAACCACACCTTTACCCTCACAAAATTGCCAGAGGGCAGACAGACAGTGGGAGGAAAGTGGGTGCACTCAATCAAGGAAGGGATCGAAGGCCACGAAAAGTACAAAGCGAGATTTGTAGCTAAGGGTTTCAGTCAGAGGGAGGGGATAGACTATGGTGAAACATTCTCCCCCACAGCCAACCTGACCAGTGTAAGGGTAGTGGTTCAGAAAGCAGCTGAGGACAATCTGATTTTACATCAGATGGATGTGAAGACAGCCTATCTGCATGCACCCATAGATAGGGAGATATATATGGAACAACCTGAAGGTTACGAAAAGAAAGGGGGAAAGCTAGTGTGCAAGCTAGAAAAATCCATTTACGGCCTGAAACAGTCTGGGCGAAATTGGAACGAGATGCTTCACACATGCCTCATCGAGGATCACTTCCTACAGAATCCAGTAGACCCCTGTGTTTACTCAAGGGAGTCAAAAGAGTCAGGAAAAGTGATAATAGTAATTTGGGTGGATGATTTGATCATCGCAGCAGACAACTCTAGGAACCTAGTAGGGCTGCACGATTTTGGGAAATAATCTAATTGCGATTATTCTGACAGATATTGCGATTGCGATTTGCGATGCGATTATAACATATTTTAAATTTTTTTACAAGAAGCATGTTGCTGTTTTCTGTAGTCGGGTCCCAACTGCAAAATTACTGTATTACCCTGTATTATACACTTTTACTATCATGTAGACTATTCTGCTTTGTGTTTACATGTGATGTATTGTATACATGCACATTTATTATGTTCTTGTGTGATGTATCGCACATTTTATTGCTGTGTGATGTATTGCAAATGTTATTGCTGTCATCTTGGCCAGGTCTACCTTGCAAAGGAGATCTTGTATCTCAATGGGACTTCCTGGTAAAAAAAAAAAAAAAAAAAAAAATTAATTGCAGGCTTGGCGATTTGATAATTGCATCATTCCAAATCGCGATTTCGATTAAAAAACGATTAATCGTGCAGCCCTAGAACCTAGATCAGGTGAAAGGTATGCTCTCTACCAGATTCAAAATGAAAGACCTTGGCAGGTTAAAGCATTTCCTAGGCATGGACTTTGAGCAGTCAGAAAATTGTGTAACTGTATCCCAGAAGAGATATGTGGAAAAGATCCTGAAACGTTTTGACATGCAGGAATGTAGAACAAGGGAAACACCATGTGATCAGAAACTTGATTATCAGGAGGATGCTCAGAAACTGACAGATGTAAAAATTTACAGGGAAGCCGTGGGTAGCCTCATCTACTTAACAACATGTACCCGCCCTGACCTATGTTTTGTAGTAAGTAGTAAGTAAGTAAGTAAGTATTTATAAAGCACCTTTCATACATGTCATGTAGCTCAAAGTGCTGTACACAAACATAGGCATATATAACGATAAGTTGTCACAGTACTTTGCTGATCCCACAGAGGAACACTGGATCACGGTAAAACATGTTTTTCGTTATCTCAAAGGTACAGTAGATAAACTACTTTGTTTCAGAAAGAGCAGCGGAGGCTTAGGGCTTAAAGCCTACAGTGATGCAGACTGGGCTGCTGACATCACAGATAGAAGGAGTACGACTGGATACTGTGTTAGTTTAAACACAAACAGCTCACTGGTTTCATGGAAAACAAAGAAGCAGCCCACAGTGGCACTGTCAACTTGTGAAGCCGAATACATGGCTCTGGCCATGACGATACAGGAGTGTATTTATCTAGAACAACTGCTCGGAGGGATGGATAACTATGTATATAAGAAAACTGTTGTTTATGAGGACAACCAGGGTACTATTGCCATTGCGAGAAACCCTGTATGTCGACAGAGGTGTAAGCATATGGATATAAAGTACCATTTCATCAGATCTGTCATCAGAGAAGAAAGGCTGACACTGGTTTATTGTCCAACAGATGACATGGTAGCAGACGCTATGACGAAACTGAGGAGATTTGCAGAGGTCATGTTTGGTGTGTAAATATTGACTGCCATACTCTTTTTGATGTTCTAAGACTATTATTTTATTTGTAAATTGTTTTGAAGAGTTCATACAGTGTACTAAGTAACCATAAGTGGGAGTGTTGAATCTAGAGGGTGTATGTATGGTTGTAACTAACTGTAACTGTCCTCTACTGCTCCCATGACTGCATATATATCTGTGTCCACTGGAGGGCACTATAGGCGGAGCTTCTACAGTCTACGCCAGGTTGGGAGTATATAAGACTTGGCTCCCTCCTATTTTTTCTTCTTCCCACAAATGCCTCTCCCGGAGAGGAACACACATGAGCTGTTGTGGTATGAGTCAATGTGAATAAAACGCTGCCAGCAGAGCAAGGCCACAGATGGAAACCATGCCTCATGTACATATTATTGTCGCCCCATAGCCATTTCTGTTAACAGGTACAATACAGTACGGCTCAATACACACAATTGTTAAGGGGATGCAGACCAGAGAAAGACTTTCGTCTTGTTTACATCAGGGTCCCCCATTTTCAATTCATAATGAATTGTAAGTAAGGGTGCAACTAGCACCATGCAATCCATTCTTTGTGGATCTAGCCCAGAGTGTGCGTACGACCTGTGCATGCACGGTTGATAAATGCCGATTTTTCTGTGCGTAGAGACATTCTAAATTCCGTGCGTAGTAACGGAAATAGAACACTTTCTAGTTTCTACGCATTATTGATAAATGAGGGCCCAGGTGTTATTCCCATCTTTAGATCTTTAGTCTTCCTCTCCTGCCTCAGCCCCCCTCTCTCTACTCTCAGCCTCTTTCTCTCTAGCTCACTCTCTTGCCTTCATTTTTTCTCTCTCTCTACACTCATTGTCTCAGACAATTAAATTAAAATAAATAAATGTATTGATATGGGAAACATATGTTTATATTGCCAAGGCCAGTGTTAGAACAATCAAAACAATCTAAACTTATCAAACTTAAGCACTCATCACAACTAACACTATGGACAATTCAAAATATAGGTATACTGTTGTGGCTTCCACCTCATCACCTCCTGTGGAGGCTAATCAAGCGCAATGTGGAGCAGCTGGACGCGTCCTGAGGCAGAGACACCTGCTGCATAAAAGACCTGACAACTCATCTCTCAGTGCTTGATCGTACTGACCATTGTGGTTAGTGTAACAAAATGTTAATTCAAGTCTTAGCATAATTTATGTATCTCCTGTGTTTGATAATTTTCCGTTTTCCATTGTTTGCTTTTTCCCGTGTTTCGTTCTTGGACTAACGCCCGTTGTCTTCTCCTCTCTCCCCATCAAGGAACCGTATCTCCACCCTGGAATTCCCTGCGTCGCTCCCCGTTCATTTCACACGCACATCAAAACAACAGTCTATCACATTTACATTCAACACCACATTGCATGCTAGACACACGCACCCATACACATACTATAATTGAAACACACACATCTCATTCATATGGACCGTGGGCAATTGTAACGTTTGGGGTTTTGCTCTCCTCAGGGAGCAAAGCCCTAGCGTTACCTGGTGGTATTTGACCTTTGATCACTATGAATTGAAAATGGGGGACCCTGATGTAAACAAGACAAACGTCTTTCTCTGGTCTGCATCCCCTTAACAATTGTGTGTATTGAGCCGTACTGTATTGTACCCATTCTGCAATCTGTTAAATAAAGTTTTCATTCATTCATTCACACCTGTCTCTTTGCCTTAATTGCTTTCATTGGTACCTGGTGTGTCTAGTTAAAGTGGCTTTATATGCTCTTCCGTGTCACTACAGTACTGAGTCGATCACCAGAATACCCATGAGTAATGCCTTTGTGAGTAAGACTTAAGGGGAATAAGTCTGTTCGCCATTTGTTTTGTTGCCGTGTGAAATAATTATTGAAAGTGTATCTTGATGGGTGTTTCTGCAGCACCGTCGTTTGCCGAGTTTAGTATTTAGCCTCTTAACAGGTGGGGACGATTTGCCCACCTGCACTTTGGCGACCTCTAGTCGCTTGGGTGTGCATATCTTTTAATACAATATATATGCAATTAAAGCCCTATTTGTTGCCTGTCGACAGCCATTTCAGGTGCCAAAATCCGTTCAGCGGTTCTCGAGTTACATGCCGATATGTGAGGCGTGCGCCGAAGTACACAGTGTTGTACAAATACAACACCGACTGCCGGGGCTCTAGCTCCGTCAATCATTTGGCGATCTCGGGAATTATTAGACAGGGTTGTAGCCAATGAGTGTGGCTTTCCACTGATATCCGACATGGGGAGGTACGAATCAGGGATCTAGGTGAAAAGTCACAAGCAAAAACAGGAAGAGAAAAACCGCAGAATGAATTGAAGTCTATGAGGAAATTAAAACCAGGAACGCTACACAGTTTACCAAAATTGCTCCTAATCACATATTTCTGAATGGATTTTTGTACTACACAAGACTTTAGGCTATGGAGCCAGGGTGTCATTTCAGCCATACGAATTTCTGGGGAAATACTACTTCTGTACTACTAACTACTACAGAAAAAACGTGAGTAACAAGTTTTTCTACAACTCAAGTTCAGACCTATGTTACACTATTTCATTAGCACTAAAAGTGAATTATCTTTATTGTATCGGAAACTCCGGGATGTCATCTTTCAAAAGAGACCAGGCTCATGCATGTGCTATAAGTATAAAGTATAGTGTTTTGGTTTGCAAAAAAAGTATGCAGTCCTCAAAAACTAAAACTAAAATGGCCAATATTGTGAGTATTGTGTAGTGCCCGGAGGAAAGAGGAATAAACGGAGGTAACGTAATGCTTGTTTAATGTACAAAGCCACGTCAGTCAACACAGAACAACAGCACATGTAATCGCTAGCACAGTAATGAATGAAAACAGCGAGTGCCACCGCAATAGATGTCCCCTCTGGCCACGGTGCCAGATTAGTAGTTCCCTCCCACTACACAACACGGTCAGAGGAGAACACGAACCAATAATGTAGTCACTACACCAGCCCCCCCAGTGTTCACCTCAATATACGAAATCCTCATGGTGAGGAGGGCGTATGGCCCGGCCCCTACGATTGTAGGTAAAGTCAGGAGGTGCGGGAGGGGGTGTGACAACGTCCGTCACATCCTCCTGCCGAGCAGGATGGGGGGCAGTGACCAGACGCTTGCGAGCTGCGGGGTCTGAGGGGTCGCATGGGGGAATGGCCACGGCATGGCAGGGGAGGTAGGACCGGGGGCCGGCCTCTGCGCGGTGGCAGGGCCAAGTCCAGGGGCAGTTCAAGGTCCAAGTGGGCCGGCTTGAGGCGATCCACGGACACACACTCAGGCCTACCCCCCACATCGACCACAAAGTTCTTGGCCCTGGCCTCGATGACGCGGAAAGGCCCGTCGTAAGGAGGACGCAGCGGAGTCCTGTGCCCATCGTGACGGATGAACACGAACCTCGCCGAATGCAGCTCCGGGGGCATCCTTGCCGTAGGGACCCCATGCTGCGTAGTCGGGACCGGGACGAAAGTCCTGGCGCTGTCCAGCAGCGAGGTGCGCTGAGCAGCGGCAGACCAGGGCTCTGTCGACCCGGGAATAAAGTCACCAGGGACCCATAGCGGCTGTCCAGCTCGGCCAGCTCAGCCGACGACGACTGGAGGTCCTCTTTTAGTGCCGTCCTGAGCCCCAGCATGACCCACGGGAGCTTGTCCAGCCAGTCGCCGTCCGTGAGGCTGGCTCGAAGGGCGGCCTTCATGGAGCGATGAAAACGCTCGCAGAGCCCATTCGCCTGCGGATGGTAGGCGGTCGTGCGGTGGAGCTTGACCCCCAGACTCTCCGCCACCGCCGCCCACAGTTCCGAAGTGAACTGTGAGCCACGGTCAGAAGAGAGATCAGCCGGGGTGTCGTAGCGGGAGACCCACACCGCGATGAACACCCGGGCCAGGTCGGGGGCCGTCGTTGAGGAGAAAAGGTAGTTGTATCCATGCGAGGGGGGCAGCGGTCCTACCAGGTCCACGTTGACATGGTCAAACCTCCGCTCGGGCACGGAGAACTGTTCCAGGGAGGCCTTGATGTGCCGATGCACCTTGGCGCGCTGGCAGGCGGTGCACGTGTCGACCCAGGCTCTCACATCCCTCTTGAGCCCTTGCCACACAAACTTCTCCGACACCAGTTGCGAGGACGGCTTCCTGCCAGGGTGAGACAAGCCGTGTATGGCCTCGAAGTCAGGGCGTCTCCAGTTGGCGGGGACTACCGGCCGCGGCTGACCCATGGAGACGTTGCACAAGAGCGTAACCGCGTCACCGAACACTACCTCCTCCAGGCGCAGTCCAGTGTCCGACGACTTGAGAGCTTGGACGGCAGGATCGGCGGCCTGATCCGCAGCCATGCTGATGTAGTCCAAACCCAGCTGCACCGCACCGACCACCGCCCTGGAGAGACAATCTGCCACCTGGTTGGACTTCCCAGCAACGTGCTGGATGTCCGTGGTGAATAGCGGTTAATGGAGAGAGCAGTAGGTGACATGAACTTACTCCAGGTGTTGGTGTACCTTGACGACCTGATTGTCTTCAGGAGGTCTCTAGAGGAGCACGAAGAAAGGCTGCTCAAGGTCCTGGATCGCCTCGGAGAAGTCGGACTGAAACTCTCCATAGACAAGTGTCAAATCTGCCTGCCGAGAGTGAAATACCTGGGTCACATTGTGTCCGCCGAGGGTGTCGAACCTGACCCGGAAAAGATAGAAGTTGTTACCAACTGGACTCGCCCGACGAACCTGAAGACCTTGCAATCCTTCTTAGGGTTCTGTGGCTACTATCAGCGTTTCATAGCCAATTACGCTGCCATTGTGCGACCACTGACGGAGCTGACAAAGGGTTATGCACCCACGCAGAAGAGCAGAAAGAACGCCCACGATAGGAGTAAGGCGTACATCAAAGAGTCAGAGCCTTTTGGAGAACGATGGGATCAGCCCTGCACAGATGCGTTTCACCAGATCATACACTGTCTGACGCATGCACCTGTGTTGGCATTTGCAAACCCCCAAAAGCCTTACATCCTACATGTTGACGCTAGCTTGAAGGGACTTGGAGCAGTGCTCTACCAAGAGTACACAGAGGGCCCGCGACCAGTGGCTTTCGCAGGCAGAAAACTGAGTGCATCTGAGCAGAACTATCCAATCCACCAGTTGGAGTTCTTGGCGCTAAAGTGGTCTGTAGTAGACAAATTGCATGATTATCTCTACGGAGCCAGATTCACAGTACGTACGGATAACAATCCCCTTACCTACATGCTCACCACAGCAAAGCTCAGTGCAGTAGGGCATCGATGGCTGGCTGCCCTGTCCACCTATGAATTTGATGTACAGTACCGCCCGGGCCGACACCATATAGATGCAGACCTACTGTCCCGGATCATGCCTGAGGAAGAAACCCGTAATGAATGGGTGACTCTATCACAGACTGGAGTAAAGGCCATCGGCCAGCGAATCTCTATCCCTGAGACTCACGGCTGCCCACAGAGGTGTGTCGACCAGTTGGGAGCTTCCCCTCAGTGCATCCCAGACATCTATGCGTTTCCAACCCACTTGGAATCCGAGTCGTTGAGACAGATGTCAAAGCAAGAGCTTAAGAGAGCTCAGGAAAAGGATGTCGATATAGGACCTGCTATCAAGGCCGTGAAGCAGGGGAAATGGCTTGAAGATGAGTATGCAAGTCCAGAACTCTCTAAGCTCAAACGAGAGATGGGAAAGTTGACCATGAAAGAAGGTATGTTGTATCGGTTGAGCAAGCGACCTTCTGGAGATGTTGTCACTCAACTTGTACTCCCAAAAGAGTTCAGAGAAATAGTGTTGAAGGCCATGCACAACGATTTAGGACACCTTGGCATTGAGAGAACTGTCGACCAACTGAGGAGCAGATTCTTCTGGCCGAAGATGTCTGTAGAAGTGGAACAGTACATTAAGAACTGTGGAGAGTGCATCACTCGTAAGTCCCTTCCTCAGCGAGCAGCTCCACTACACCAGATCGTGAGCAAAGGTCCAATGGATCTTGTGTGTATTGATTTTCTCTCAATGGAACCCGACAGTAAAGGCATAAGCAATGTGTTGGTGGTCACAGACCATTTTACTCGCTATGCTCAGGCTTTCCCCACCAGAAGCCAGAAAGCACATCTTGTCGCAAAAGTACTGGTGGAGAAATACTTTGTACATTATGGGCTGCCAGCAAGAATCCATTCGGACCAAGGCCGTGACTTCGAGAGTCGACTGATCCGGGAGATGCTGCAAATGATGGGAGTACGGAAATCCAGAACCACTCCGTATCACCCACAAGGAGACCCACAGCCCGAACGCTTTAACCGCATGCTATTGTCAATGCTGGGCACGCTGAGTCAAGAAAAGAGGCGGCAGTGGAGTCAGCAAGTACCTTACTTAGTGCATGCATACAATAGCACCAAGTGCGACTCCACCGGATACTCTCCGTACTTCTTGATGTTCGGAAGAGAAGCAAGACTTCCCGTGGATGTGTGTTTTGGTACGTCGCCGGATGGCAAGGAAAGAGGTCACCACATCAAGTATGTGGCTAAGCTGAAAGACGACCTGCAAAGAGCCTTTAAACTAGCTTCTGCCGCAGCTGACAAAGTACACCAGCGAAACAAGAAGTCCTATGACAAGAGAGTGACCTGCCAAACCTTGGAACCTGGTGACAGAGTGTTGTTAAGAAACCTGGGGTTGAGAGGAAAACACAAACTCCAAAGCCGATGGAGTGCTGTTCCTCACGTGGTGGTGAGCAAAATGCCCAACTTACCTGTTTACAGAGTGAGTCCTGAAGATGGACTAGGACGCACAAGGACCCTACACAGAGATCATCTCCTACCCATTGGACAACTGGTACGGATGCCAAGAACGGAGAGTGACCACAACACACCTGTGAAACCAAGAACTAGGGCAGGAACTATCAAGAAGCAACACCGTATACCGTCTCCTCCTACAACAGAAGAGAGTGAGCCGAGGTCTGACTCATCCTCTGAAGTAGAGTATGTAAGGGAGCGCAGACCCTACAGTACCTACCTGGAAGGGATCCTGAAGAAAAGGACTGTGCAAGAGCCAGCTGTCGTCATCCCTGATGAAGAACCAGTCAGAGCTCCTGACACATACGAGGATGAACAGAGCGGAGAGGAGCCATCTCCTGAGTCAGAATCTCCTGAGTCAGAGTCTCCTGAGTCAGAGTCTCCTGAGTCGGGGTCGGACATACAAGGAGGGCACGCTAGCAGCTCTGAAGAAGAAGTTGTGCCTGAGACACAAACCAGGCCTAAACGAGCAGTAAAGCCAATAATTAGACTCACCTATGATGAGCCAGGTAAATCCAGAGACAAACCGTTGACCATAGTGCACAGAGGTATGGTTATAAAGATCAAACAACGTTAAGAAGCGAATGGGTCAACTCCTTAGTCTGT
The DNA here is from genome assembly GCF_963971535.1 of Notolepis coatsorum. Classification (NCBI taxonomy): domain Eukaryota; kingdom Metazoa; phylum Chordata; class Actinopteri; order Aulopiformes; family Paralepididae; genus Notolepis; species Notolepis coatsorum. The sequence goes on along the minus strand of NC_140173.1, from coordinate 56,667,578 downwards.
TAAATGTCGTGTCTTATGGGGACATACAGACCTTTGGAAGGGGGAGGGTGTAACCCTGGTAATATTAACTAACCCTGGTAATATTAACCCAGTGGTTATCCTGTTAATATAAACCAAGTTGTTGTCTTATATAAATATATGTTATTATTTTGTATTTTGTATATCTTATTTACCTCTGGGTAATATGTTCTACATATACCATTATTTCATGTATGGGTAATATGTAGAACTCCTGTCTATGTGAACTGGGAACTGTGGCTTGGCCAATCAGGAGAAAGGTCAGGGTTGATGGGACTGGGTTTAACCAGGTGTGGTGATTGAGCTCTCGAGCACCAGAAAGTGAGAGGGTGAGAGAAGCAGGTGGAAGAGTATGCAAATGTTTGACACACCATTGCTAAGTTGTATCCAGTATAGTGTTATCAAGTGTTCTGGCCTAGAACACACGCTGAACATTATATGTGATGTCGGGGAATTGTGCATGTTAGATAGGCATGCCTAATCAATTGCTCCACATTGGACTGGGTGTTGAGGCTAGCTGGCTAAGCTAGGTAAACAGTAGCAGGCCCCGGATAGCTAACCCGGAAACCCACTACATTCAAGAACAGGATAAGCGGTCTGTGCTACCAGGGCCTTTACAGACTTCGAGAACAGGATAAGCGGTCTGTGCTACCAGGGCCTGTACAGATTTCGGGAACCAGATAGCAGTCTGTGCTACCAAGGCCTGTACAGACTTCCTCTGGCAGCGTGGGAGGCGCACCAGGACTTGACATTGCATCGTACTCAATCTCCACTTTCTCCTTTCCCCCCACCTGAACACTGACTCCGGACCGTGAGTACTTTGGCTCGTTAGAGCTGAAGATTAAATGGGATTGTGAGTTTCCCATCAATCAGGCCTGCAACAGGGGTTTTTGTTTGTTTGTTTTTGTTTATTAGATGCCGGCTTAGGTATATTAGTATATTGTATTATTGTACAGGATATTTCATTTGTAATTAGCTGTATCATTAATGCCATTTTGGATATAGGTTTTCATTTATATTTCCTTTTTTGATATTGAGCACATGGTGCCTTTGAGTTTGAACCGGAGTACAGAGTAACAGCTCTGTTATTTTGTTTTCCTTTTTTGATATTGAGCACACGGTGCCTTTGAGAGACAATACTCTATTTATTAACTAACTAACATTTTCTTTATTCGGTAATGTGTATATACACACGGTGTATGTAATATATAACACTATATGTTCAATACAGATTATTTTTATATTTAAAGTTAAGTGTCTGGCTTGATCATTTCTATTTCAAATGTATTGATGTTATATCCCAAACAGATATTCGTATATTTGTATTATTAGATTAGTAAGAGCTAGGTGTTACGAACCTAGGGCCCTGCCCTCTAAGTCAACTGGGGTAAAAGGGGCTACAAACGGAAGGAACAAAACCCCTGTTACAACCCCTAATATCACGGGGTCAAGAGCAAAAGCCCAACCCCGTGGGAAGGCCGTAGCAGCGGAGCGTGAAGGAGGACCCAGACCCAGGAAGGGACTGGACCCCCTCGGAAAAGGGGGCCTGGAGAGGCCAACGACGCCGCAGCATCGAGACCCCACCAGGCGGTCACTAGTGACACCACCCCCCACATTGCCAGCGTATTCGGACAGGGCCCATCCAAGAGCAGGCCCTTCCCCCCTACAGCACGCCGCCCCGAAGCACTCAAGAGGCTACACCCACAGTGGGAGCAGGCAGCGCACCGGGGAGACGACCCCCAAAAAAGGTCGATCCCTCAATCCAGGCAACAGGCCACTCGACCTGAGCCTGGAGCACTGCGGACTAGACAGGCGCCAAAGGGGTCTGCTGAAACAGCACCCCGGTAGAAGGGGCGTATGCTGGCATGTTGTGCACCATGTCGCAGCCTCCACAAAAAAAAACTTGACTCTCTAGAGGCGCCGAGGCAGAGAAGGCTGACATGATTGGCAGACGTCATGAAAGGTGCGGGGGCACACTCACAGGTAGACAGGGCCAAACCCGGCTTACCCCGAGAGTTGACTCCGCTACCAACACACCAGGGAACCAACCACCCCCTTGGTTCTAACATGAGGCGGTTGTTCCTATAACCCCCCAAGAAAAAACTCCAAAACACAACTGCAGGCATACACTGGCTATACCGCAGTACAAGTGTTTCAGTTTTCAAAAAGGGGTTAACCCAGGCCAACGGGTCAACGAAAACAATTTCGAACTCGTGCCCGGCGGACCGGGACATACACAGGGATGCCAGAGGAGTTCTACAAGAACCACCTCAACAGCCCCCTCCCAGCCCTGCCTAAGCAGAAGAAGAGAGGGGCGAAAAAGAATGGAGAAGGACCAGGCTCCCTCAGCACAGCGCAAGGTACAACACAACATGGACCAAGCAACAGTGAGGGGTAACACGTAGTAACACAACCACGAACATCTCCATAACGTCAAACCCTGCAACACCCGGGCCGACCCGGCATTTTTCCCCCCGAAAAAAGCACAAGTCCCTCAGGGTACCAGAACAGCAGATCTGCGCCCCGGCGGACAACGGGTTAACTGGCCTGGTCCAGCGTGACCAGAATCAGTCCCGTGCCCTAATCACGCCGCCATCCCCAGTCCCAGGAGGGGGGTAGGTACGCGTGTCGATCCAAAACATTATAGAGGGCGCCACCCAGACGGTCCCTTTCGTACCGCACCCGGTGGCCCACCCCAAGGGCGTGAGACCCCTCTACCAATGCTTTGATCTATTCTGTTAATCTCCCAGATATGAACCAGAATTCGTCGAGACAAGCCTAGTACACTGGCGCTTGGAAGAGACAAACTCCATCCCAGTTGCCCCATAAAAACGCTGTTTCAATGATGAGCAACCAAGGCGCGCAAGCCCATGCGTGGTTCCTATCAGAAGCACCCAGGGCCAGCACTATGAACACGTCGAGACCCAAAACATATCAATGGACATTCTAACAAGAACCCAGATACCGTTCCTCCAAGCCGCCTGGGAGAACGACAAGAAGCCACTTTTTTCACAGAAAAAAGTACGGAAATGGGTCACATACAACGCGGCTGAGGGAAAACAACACCCCGTCAACCATGCTCCATAAAAGAGGGGACGGGGAGCGACGTACCCTATGACGGGGGGAAACCCATGACTCAACAGACCATTACAGGTGAGGAGTCGGGAACTCCCTAAACAATACCCCGTCAACCTGCTCCATAAAGGAGGGGACGGGGAACCCCCAGAGAGACTTCCCACGTGAGCAATACATTGAAAAGACATATTGCAACATTGATCTATGTAACAATTGGACTAGGACTCTCCGAGGAGGAGGCTCTGAAACTCTGAGGAGGCTCCCTCACTGAGAGGGAGGCTCTGAACTCACAGAGGAGGTTCTGAAACTCCCTGAGGAGGAGGCTCTGAAACTCCCTGAGGAGGAGGCTCTGACCCAATATACACACTACTAGTAGGGAGCAGAGCAGAAGAACAAATCGTCTCTACTGCGTTGCATCACCCACCAAGCTCAATACACATACAACAGAGCAGAACTTCTTTTTAAGTTCTACTCACCTTGACAATCTGAGGAGGAGGCTCTGAAACTCTGAGGAGGCTCCCTCACTGAGAGGGAGGGTCTGAAGTCACAAGAGGCTCTGAAACTCCCTGAGGAGGAGGCTCTGAAACTCCCTGTAACAGAGGTCCACAACATGGAGCCTGAATAACTCACGGAAGTCTCACAACCAATAGAAACGCACCCAGTGACGTTCCTGATGAATTGAAAATGGGGGACCCTGATGTAAACAAGACGAAAGTCTTTCTCTGGTCCGCATCCCCTTAACAATTGTGTGTATTGAGCTGTACTGTATTGTACCCATTCTGCAATCTGTTAATAAAGTTTTCAATCAATCAATCAATCAATCTCTATGGCGGGGGGAATTCCATGGCCCACCGCCCAATATGGCGTGGGACCAGGAAACTCCCTCCCCCCCCCTCCCTACCCTGTGATGCGCTGATCCAGCAACGTGACAGGAAGCCCGAAGGACAGGAGGTTTTGACCCCTGACCAATCAGAAAAAGGGGAGGAAGGTTTTACCAGTACACCCCCTCATGACCCCTCACCCCTGATACGATGCAATGACAAAGCAGAGCCATGACACCAGTCATAGCGTGCTACATGAAGCGTTAACAGCTTCACATAGACTCATGTGCGAACCTGCCATCTGAATTTTTACACCTTTCCTAAAGGAAGAAAAACACAGACCAAGAGAGGGCCCCTTTAAGGGCCCTGGTACAAGAGCTTACACATGTGACTTCTGTAGGCCAACACCTAACCCAGTTGTGGACCTTAACGACACACACAACCCTCCATCACAACAAAAAAGGCAAAAGTACACTCTCACTACCGTAAGAGGAACGCCGTTTTTCATAACGAGAGAAGACACAAGTCCTCGATTAAGTACTGGCCACAGAGTACCGCGCTGCGTCGCGGATCGGCTGACCCGAGTTCGATTCCCGGACCCGCCGTCATTTGCCAAATGTCTTCCCCTGCTCTCTCTCCCGTTTCACCCTCACTGTATCTGTCGGTCATGTTTGACCAGGAAAAAGCGATAAACGCTAAAAAATAAAGTAAAAAAAAAAAAAGGTACTGGCCATAGGCCTTGCTAAGCAGGAGCACAACCCCGTGGGAAGGCCGTAGCAGCGGAGCGCGAAGGAGGACCCAGACCCAGGAAGGGACTGGACCCCCTCGGAAAAGGGGGCCTGGAGAGGCCAACGACGCCGCAGCATCGAGACCCCACCAGGCGGTCACTAGTGACACCACCCCCCACATTGCCAGCGTATTCGGACAGGGCCCATCCAAGAGCAGGCCCTTCCCCCCTACAGCACGCCGCCCCGAAGCACTCAAGAGGCTACACCCACAGTGGGAGCAGGCAGCGCACCGGGGAGACGACCCCCAAAAAAGGTCGATCCCTCAATCCAGGCAACAGGCCACTCGACCTGAGCCTGGAGCACTGCGGACTAGACAGGCGCCAAAGGGGTCTGCTGAAACAGCACCCCGGTAGAAGGGGCGTATGCTGGCATGTTGTGCACCATGTCGCAGCCTCCACAAAAAAAACCTTGATTCTCTAGAGGGGCCGAGGCAGAGAAGGCTGTGGGATATTTGTGGATATCCTGAAGAAGAATGTTCTCAGTCAACCGAGGTTTGGATAATAACAAGGTTTATTAACCAAACAGTATAGTACAGAAGAGAGAATGGCTGAGGGGCTCTCCCCAGGTGATCAGCTGAAATGACCCAGGAAAAAGACCTAGATTGATCTCGGGAGGAGACTTATATAGTTAACAAGGGGGGGATGTGGTCCCATTTGATAGGTCAAATGGGGGGGGGGGGATACAGGTTTGGGGAGAGGGGCACAGGATTGGGGAGAAAGGGGGGGGTGGCACAGGATTGGGGAGAAAGGGGAGGGGAATGTCTTATTCCACAGAGAGGGGGGGGGCACAGGTAAGGGGACACAGGGGAGGGGAATATATTTACATGAGAACATTATATTATACCACAATTATACCACAATACTCACTTTTCTCTATTATAATGTGGGTGAGATTAATGTATAATATACCAGGGTTGTTTGGAACAGGTAAAAGTGAATAGGTATGGTAAAAGAATGGGACCGATGTAATCCATCGGTTATCAGAATGAATAAAATAGAAAACAATTAAAATAATGAAAATGTTGGCCAATGTGATCTGTTGGTTGGCATAATAGTTTAAAATAGTATTATTTATATACATGATTCATGACATGATCGACTGGACTGCGGTCTGTTATTTTGATATCAGAGATGTGGGAATAGATATCACCCTTTTCTTTTATTAATATTGCACCACCTTGCCACCCTTTTCTTTTATTAATAATGGTCTGATTTAACTGCTCAAAATACCTATATCAATGATTGGTCCTCAACTCTGATATCAAACAACAATTAACATAATCATTAGAAGCTATAGCTGTGCACATATCTTGGCATACCTTCAGTCGTTCATGTCGTGACTCAGGGGAGCTAATGTCATGGTTGTACATACAGGCATAGTAATAAACCAATTAAATACATGTGAGCACTGTCTCTGTCTGGTCAGAGTGCACAGGGTGAAAACACAAAATCGTGTGCATAATTATTAGGAATAGGATTTACACATAAGCATTAACCTAGTGGCTAATGTGTACAAAAACATTTAAAACCGTTAATCTAGTGGTTTGTATAAAAAACTGATATAAAAGGTGATTATGATAATCGTTATGCATTGTTCTGTGGTGCATACTATCAATGGTCGAAACAACTTGGTGTCTTGGAACATCCCAACTGGTTCTGCCTTGTTTAACAATACCATTTTGCAATGTGACTCTGTGATCATTTCTCATTGCCATTATAAAATTGGTTAATGCAATCTTACTGATTGTATTTCATCATATTCCTAGTCAATAATTTTCCAGATACATATGAACTCTGTGAAACAGTTCTTGTTTGTGAATCTGACAGTTGCTGTGTTGTGTTGATCATCTGTTCTCGGTCTGTCGTGTGGCAGGGCCAAACAGTAACACAGTAAAAATTAAATACATACATAACAATGTGGACAATGTGTGTTCAGAAGTCTCTTGGTCCACAGGTCTCTGATGATGTGTCTTGACGATGCAGTCGGGAACATTCACTGGTCGCTGTCCATTCCCTGTCAAGGATCACCTGTAGCAGTGGCGGTCGACTATAGTGGCCTTGCAGACTCTTTTCCTGGAGCCTGCGCTGCTCTCCATCACCACCACACATCCGTCCCTGTGCTCACGCTTGGCCCCCATCAGGGCTAGAGACATGGTGGTCAGGGCGTTTTTTAATGTGTTGTGCTGGTTTCGCTGTCCTCTCCTCGTCATTGCGGTACCACTTGATGGAGGGCGAGGGCTCGCCGGTGTAGTGGCTAGTTAGTAGGACGCTCTCTCTCACACGGATGGCAATCTTGTCATCGGAATCCATCTTGATGGTCAGGGCTCTGGTTCCCTTCTGTAGATGGTCTGCCGCGGGCCGCCGGGGTGAGGCTGCATGTCGTCCTTTCTGTCTCTGCTCCCCTTCCTTTGGGGACGTCTGTGTTGTGTGGCTGGGTTGGATGGCGGCTCTCCCGCGGTTGCTGTCGTCGTCCTGGTTGTGTCCGCAGCTCCTTGGCGGCGTCCCTGGTGGTCCTATGCTGTCGTGGGTCGCTCAGGTCGCTGGGTTGTGTTCCTCTCTGCCTGGTCCTGCCGTCGTTCGTGGTTCAGGTCACGCGTCATCTCACTCCTCCTCACTTGTCGTGTCCTCTCACCAATATGATCTGAGGATGATAAAATTGCCTTAGAAAACCTCCTCACATAAATGATTCAACGCCTTTCTGCTAAAGAGGAAAATCATTTTGGGATTAATTCAATTCATTGTAAATAAAATCACTTAATTGAAAATAGGAAATGCAAGCCAATTGCATTAGCAGTGATTCCTTATGTCAAGAAGGTCACATTCACTACAATCTTATCAGATCTTGTATCTAACTAGATCTTACAGCATTAGGCTTTAAATAAAAATTTAAATGAATGGCCAAAGTCTTGAATAAGATAAAATAGCTCTTTGTCTTCATAGTCTGTGATGTTAAATTGAAGTTGATCTTACCTGTGCGATGGGTGTGCCTCAGGATACTTACCTCGTCACGCCTTCTCTGGCGTTCTTCACATCTCAGTGTGGCTCATCATAGTTTAGCATGGGGAAAAACATAAAATCTAGGCAGCCCGTTAATTTTGCATGAAAAACAATCATTCATTTTCTCGTCTACTCTTAAGTAGCATTCATTTAATTACCTCTAATACACCTTGTGCATTTTGATAATCATTGTGTAAATGATTATCCTGCTTCCAACTGATACAAATAAATCTAACCCTAGCTAACCTTACTGTCTTGCATTTGTCCTAATAAACTAACCTACACTGTAGCACTCAACACTTTGATGAACATTGTTACTCAGCTGATAGAGTTGTGCCCTTTTTGATGTTCTGTCATACAGAACCTGTGAGTCGCTTTTGGATAAAAGTGTCAGCTAAATGACCAATGTACGTGTATACCTTGTACATTTAGGTAATTGTGCTCCAATTTGTTGGTTTTGATATTTGCAGTCATGGAAATGTATTAGTTTGTTAAAAGAATAGTCATGCATGTTATTGGCTATAAGCAGAGAATAGAAGGAGGAGATTGCAAGTGAAGTTGTTTTCATCATTAATCTTTCATCTCGGGCACTTCTACTTTGTCTGGTTTCATTCAGAAATGATATCTCTAATTCGTGTGCCTTCTTGAAAATAGATGATGAAAACACTGGTTAGTTATTTTGTTAGTATGGGAATTAGGTAGACTTTCATGACTGCAAATTCATCATTTGTGTCTGATTCATGTTAAATAAGTGGTTCTCTGTTGTTATCCATTGTCAGGTGAGTCCACCAAGCCTGTGGTCAGAGTGCAGGCATTTGCATTGCTTTGTCTCCCTCACGCCATACCCTGTGGGTTTCAAGTGCTCACTCTGAATAGCGTCTGTTATCGTCTTCGTTCCTGTAAAAGAAATTTACATGTGGGTGTTTGGATGCAGATTTGTTTTAAATGGTCAATCGATTGTCTCTCAACTCTACACCATCTTCGGTTGAGTCTCGTGGTAACAAAGAGAAAATCTGCATCTAAAGCGATACTTCCTACTATACTAAGTATAGTGGAGATACTAAGTTGAGTCCCTATAGGTGTGGTCAGAGTCCTCTCTAGGCATTTGCATTGTCTTTCAACTCCACATCGTCCTCAGCTGGTTTGAGTGAGTGTTTAAACACTGCTTTGTAATTCAATTTAGAGTTAACTCAGTCTGCCTCTCCTGTAAACACAAAAAACATGTTAATTTTCCCACTCCTCTAAGACCATTTTTGAGTGTGTTCTCTTTGATTTTGAGTTCAAACACACATCATCTAGTCTTCATCTTATACTGGGAGTAAGTGTGTTACTCATAAATTGTGTTGTGTTCAGTTATGATGTATGATTTTCTATGGTACCCCGTATCAAAAAACTATAGAGAACGTGGGGGTTAAAACATATATATTTTTTTTTAAATAGAGATGATTTGTTGAATAAACATAGCATGTTTGCCTTATCACTAGCCTTGTGCACATTCTAAGATATAGAAACCTATTTATGATATTTTATACAGAAACCTATACAGATATGTTACAAATCTGAAACAGGCATTGAGGTTAGCTTTATGTGACTTATAACGTGTATAGTAATGAAAAACAATCACTCAAGCGATATGGGATAGCTGTAATTTACTGCAATGAGAAGATAGTTATGTCATGCATCTACATTAGGACTTCAAAACAATCGCTCAAGCGATGTCATGCGTCATAGGTTTGTTTCATACTCACCGGAAAAGGCTGCCGTGTTCACGTTGGATCCTCACAGTTCAGTTCAGTTATTGAATAACCATATTAACTTACCCCCTTTTGTGCCCATGTGTATCTTTAATCGAATAGTGGTTCCTGAGGCTGTAGCACGTTACGTGTCGTCAATGCAATGTTCGGCTCGTTTCTCCGGTGGTCTGGGATAATGCAACCCTGGAAACACTCACTTTCCAATAGCAGCGCGCACATACATATACAAATAAAACATATACTACACGTGGATTTTACGCACCCTCGGCCTCGGGCACACCAAACTTTACGTTCGCCCATGGATAGGCTCACAACAAAACCATAACTCCACGGCGCGCATAGCGTGACGTCATCGCTGCAAGCGACGTTCGTGCGTTCCCATTCGCCTCGGAAATAACGCTTTGCAATCCATGCAGTATTAGTTCCGCGAGCTCTCAATAGCCTGGAATTTACCTAAAACCAGCGTTTTGTAACCGAATGAACGTCACTTGTGCATATGTGAAACGGAAACAAATAGAAACGATAAAACTATAATTTCCAGCCGGACGTTGCATGTCGCGCGCGTTGTACCCCAATGTTATTCCCATAATGTTAACTCGTCTCTCAATGCTCGGCGCGATATCAGTCGGCATACTGTGCACATACAAACAAGACTTTAAACAGACAAACAAACGAAAATACATAAAAGTTAACGTGTGTATATACCTGGTCTGTATTGGATCGCTGTTCGTTTAGTCGACCAGCACTCTGCTGCGACAAGGCATTTATACCCTTGATCTAACTATACATCGTTATTAAAATCATAACGACCAAACCTGACTTCGAAATTTACCAGCGATATATTAGATGTGAATATACCGTTTAATCATACTCTCGGTCTCTTCAACCCGCGACTAATGTCCCGTTTAATGTAGTATGGCGTACTACACCGGGACATCGCGTAATCAGCTTCCCGCTATCTTATGATCAATTGGTTAATTTAATCCGAATACATCGTTTTCAGGAATGGAAGAGATTGTGGGCTTAGTTTGAGGTTGAAACAATGAATATTATGACGTTACTCTGGTAATTCTAATTATGATTCCATCAGCTTCTCGGTCCTAACTTCCCGCCTCTTTGCAGAGGAATCACAGAACGTTTTTAACAGAGTAGCGTTTTCAAGGATATCACATCTAATAAGCCCACGTTTCTTGCCTTGTTGCCTATATTTTAGTCTGCATCAGCTAGACTTGGGTTAGCAATCCAACAACCTTTATTTTGTTGCCTATATTTCAGTCTGCACCAGCTAGACTAGGGTTAGCAATCCAACAACCTTATTTTGTGCCTAAGCTTTCGGGAATAGCACATATAACCCATCCTCTCAGAACCGCCTGATAAGGACCCAGGTGCACGCGTTGCCCTGGTAACGATTTTCAATACAGATCAGATATATTAATGCACATTATTCTTACTCAGCCATGATCTCAATATTTGACAACATTCTGTAATATTCACCTGGCACAGAGAAAAGCGGGAAGGTTTTAATTCCTTGCCATACATTTTTGGTCGACCAGTCTATTATACTCACTTTTCTCTGTATAGCTGAAACAATACAGCACGCCGGTAGGACGCAAGAGTCCGTCACAAGTTCGTAGACGCCAATTGTGGGATATTTGTGGATATCCTGAAGAAGAATGTTCTCAGTCAACCGAGGTTTGGATAATAACAAGGTTTATTAACCAAACAGTATAGTACAGAAGAGAGAATGGCTGAGGGGCTCTCCCCAGGTGATCAGCTGAAATGACCCAGGAAAAAGACCTAGATTGATCTCGGGAGGAGACTTATATAGTTAACAAGGGGGGGATGTGGTCCCATTTGATAGGTCAAATGGGGGGGGGGGATACAGGTTTGGGGAGAGGGGCACAGGATTGGGGAGAAAGGGGGGGGGGCACAGGATTGGGGAGAAAGGGGAGGGGAATGTCTTATTCCACAGAGAGGGGGGGGGGGCACAGGTAAGGGGACACAGGGGAGGGGAATATATTTACATGAGAACATTATATTATACCACAATTATACCTATTGTGGGATATTTGTGGATATCCTGAAGAAGAATGTTCTCAGTCAACCGAGGTTTGGATAATAACAAGGTTTATTAACCAAACAGTATAGTACAGAAGAGAGAATGGCTGAGGGTCTCTCCCCAGGTGATCAGCTGAAATGACCCAGGAAAAAGACCTAGATTGATCTCGGGAGGAGACTTATATAGTTAACAAGGGGGGGATGTGGTCCCATTTGATAGGTCAAATGGGGGGGGGGATACAGGTTTGGGGAGAGGGGCACAGGATTGGGGAGAAAGGGGGGGGGCACAGGATTGGGGAGAAAGGGGAGGGGAATGTCTTATTCCACAGAGAGGGGGGGGGGCACAGGTAAGGGGACACAGGGGAGGGGAATATATTTACATGAGAACATTATATTATACCACAATTATACCACAAGGCTGACATGATTGGCAGACGTCATGAAAGGTGCGGGGGCACACTCACAGGTAGACGGGGCCAAACCCGGCTTACCCCGAGAGTTGACTCCGCTACCAACACACCAGGGAACCAACCACCCCCTTGGTTCTAACATGAGGCGGTTGTTCCTATAACCCCCCAAGAAAAAACTCCAAAACACAACTGCAGGCATACACTGGCTATACCGCAGTACAAGTGTTTCAGTTTTCAAAAAGGGGTTAACCCAGGCCAACGGGTCAACGAAAACAATTTCGAACTCGGGCCCGGCGGACCGGGACGTACACAGGGATGCCAGAGGAGTTCTACAAGAACCACCTCAACAGCCCCCTCCCAGCCCTGCCTAAGCAGAAGAAGAGAGGGGCGAAAAAGAATGGCAATGGAGAAGGACCAGGCTCCCTCAGCACAGCGCAAGGTACAACACAACATGGACCAAGCAACAGTGAGGGGTAACACGTAGTAACACAACCACGAACATCTCCATAACGTCAAACCCTGCAACACCCGGGCCGACCCGGCATTTTTCCCCCCGAAAAAAGCACAAGTCCCTCAGGGTACCAGAACAGCAGATCTGCGCCCCGGCGGACAACGGGTTAACTGACCTGGTCCAGCGCGACCAGAATCAGTCCTGTGCCCTAATCACGCCGCCATCCCCAGTCCCAGGAGGGGGGTAGGTACGCGTGTCGATCCAAAACATTATAGAGGGCGCCATCCAGGCGGTCCCTTTCGTACCGCACCCGGTGGCCCACCCCAAGGGCGTGAGACCCCTCTACCAATGCTTTGATCTATTCTGTTAATCTCCCAGATATGAACCAGAATTTGTCGAGACAAGCCTAGTACACTGGCGCTTGGAAGAGACAAACTCCATCCCAGTTGCCCCATAAAAACGCTGTTTCAATGATGAGCAACCAAGGCGCGCAAGCCCATGCGTGGTTCCTATCAGAAGCACCCAGGGCCAGCACTATGAACACGTCGAGACCCAAAACATATCAATGGACATTCTAACAAGAACCCAGATACCGTTCCTCCAAGCCGCCTGGGAGAACGACAAGAAGCCACTTTTTTCACAGAAAAAAGTACGGAAATGGGTCACATACAACGCGGCTGAGGGAAAACAACACCCCGTCAACCATGCTCCATAAAAGAGGGGACGGGGAGCGACGTACCCTATGACGGGGGGAAACCCATGACTCAACAGACCATTACAGGTGAGGAGTCGGGAACTCCCTAAACAATACCCCGTCAACCTGCTCCATAAAGGAGGGGACGGGGAACCCCCAGAGAGACTTCCCACGTGAGCAATAAATTGAAAAGACATATTGCAACATTGATCTATGTAACAATTGGACTAGGACTCTCCGAGGAGGAGGCTCTGAAACTCTGAGGAGGCTCCCTCACTGAGAGGGAGGCTCTGAACTCACAGAGGAGGTTCTGAAACTCCCTGAGGAGGAGGCTCTGAAACTCCCTGAGGAGGAGGCTCTGACCCAATATACACACTACTAGTAGGGAGCAGAGCAGAAGAACAAATTGTCTCTACTGCGTTGCATCACCCACCAAGCTCAATACACATACAACAGAGCAGAACTTCTTTTTAAGTTCTACTCACCTTGACAATCTGAGGAGGAGGCTCTGAAACTCTGAGGAGGCTCCCTCACTGAGAGGGAGGGTCTGAACTCACAGGAGGCTCTGAAACTACCTGAGGAGGAGGCTCTGAAACTCCCTGTAACAGAGGTCCACAACATGGAGCCTGAATAACTCACGGAAGTCTCACAACCAATAGAAACGCACCCAGTGACGTACTCTATGGCGGGGGGAATTCCGTGGCCCACCGCCCAATATGGCGTGGGACCAGGAAACTCCCTCCCCCCCCCCCTCCCTACCCTGTGATGCGCTGATCCAGCAACGTGACAGGAAGCCCGAAGGACAGGAGGTTTTGACCCCTGACCAATCAGAAAAAGGGGAGGAAGGTTTTACCAGTACACCCCCTCATGACCCCTCACCCCTGATACGATGCAATGACAAAGCAGAGCCATGACACCAGTCATAGTGTGCTACATGAAGCGTTAACAGCTTCACATAGACTCATGTGCGAACCTGCCATCTGAATTTTTACACCTTTCCTAAAGGAAGAAAAACACAGACCAAGAGAGGGCCCCTTTAAGGGCCCTGGTACAAGAGCTTACACATGTGACTTCTGTAGGCCAACACCTAACCCAGTTGTGGACCTTAACGACACACACAACCCTCCATCACAACAAAAAAGGCAAAAGTACACTCTCACTACCGTAAGAGGAACGCCGTTTTTCATAACGAGAGAAGACACAAGTCCTCGATTAAGTACTGGCCACAGAGTACCGCGCTGCGTCGCGGATCGGCTGACCCGAGTTCGATTCCCGGACCTGCCGTCATTTGCCAAATGTCTTCCCCTGCTCTCTCTCCCGTTTCACCCTCACTGTATCTGTCGGTCATGTTTGACCAGGAAAAAGCGATAAACGCTAAAAAATAAAGTTAAAAAAAAAAGGTACTGGCCACAGGCCTTGCTAAGCAGGAGCACAACCCCAGCAGAAGCTGAGGGGTTACACCGTATCCCCACAAACATAGTGAAACAATATATTGTAAACAAAATCATGTTTGAGGGGAGGGGGGGGGGGGCCCAGGGGAAAACCGGGGGGAGCACCCCTCACCACCTTACCCCTGATACGACTCGGTTGAACAGGTACAGCCCTGTTAATATGTGAACATGCCACCTGTTTATTGTCATCACAAGCTGAGAGAGGGACTCACCCCTCGATCACATGCCACTATGCATAGCATTGCAGGGTTATTAACCCAGCCAGTTGTGAGCTCAACTACGTTGCCTAACGTTACATGAACACACAACTTCTCATCATACAACAAAACCAGTTCATTTTTACTCACGTAAAAAACAACGCTGTTTTCTAGGTAGAGAGAAAGCTATACTAGCGATCAAGACAATTCACACACAACACATGTCGCATCCCCAAATGTAGTGAAGCAACATACGTTTTGGAAAAAACATCGTTATTACAAAACATTCAGAAGGGAAGGAAGGAAGAGGCGTCCAAAGGACCCTTACCTGCACCAACCAACGCAGGCTGAGAGGACCGCCACACTGGTCTCCACGTTGACGAAGGTCCTCGCTGGCGGGGCAAAAGAAGCTAAGACGCCCCCCTCCAACAGCCGATCATAGTGCAGGGCCGACTACATCCTCTGTCAAAGATGATGTCGTAGTCAGAGTGTTATGGCCTGCTATTCTCACGGCTAATGTTCAACGGTGAAGCATAAGCTAACAGCTAATTCCAGGTTAACTGGTAGCATCAGGCTAACGTTCCCAGCCGAGTGAGCATACAGAGCTAGCGTCGCAGCTAACAGCTAACTGGCTAACAGGTAGCACAACCCAGCTAGAACGCAAGCCAAGCAGCTATCACCGAAACTGTACAACGAGAGAACACAATATAGGCCAACACTTCAGACAGCCGCCGTCTGTCCCTCTCCTCATTGATTGATTGATTGATTTTTATTGTGGAGTAAAAGACAGCATCCAAGGGATAAAAACATGAGAAAGTGCAAGCACTTATTTCCATCATGGTCCCTGATTTTGGACATGGACAGACATCATAAAACATAGAGCATCATAATAAAACATAATAAAACAGAGCATCATAATAAAACATAGAGCATCATAATAAAACATAGATCATCATAATAATAAACAGAGCATCATAATAAAACATATAGCAACTAGAGTTGTTCCGATACCGATACCAGTATCGGAAATGCCGCCGATACTGCCTAAAATGTATCGGTATCGGCGAGTACACGTAAATTCTAGCCTCCGATCCCATGACGTCATTTATCTCCTGCGGAGAGTGAGGATTATAAAATGAACGTGTTAAAGTGTGATGCTGTTTGTCATTTTAACAGCAGATTTGTCCCCGACAGAGCGTGTGGCGGGGAGCTCGGACGGGATGTGTTTTGCTTGCTGGTGTTATGATAGCATTAGCTGAAAAGCTAGCTAGTTGGAACAACATCCGCTTTAACGTTACATCAAATCAGATGATCGCCTGTCCTTTCTACAGGACCTGACACTGGCCGTCTATCAACAATAATCACCTCATGTGACACTGTGAATAATGTGAATATTCCTCAGCTAGTCAGATAGTAAATTATATTGACCATATTGATCAAATTGTTTACACTGCCTGTGTTGTCTTTTACTACCTGTATACTGTGTTGTTTTACTACCTGTACCCCTCCCCCCCTCCCCCCCATGCTGCTATGATGCCTGAATTTCCCCAAGGGGATCAATAAAGGAATATCTTATCTTATCTTAATAATGCACCCACGGTGAATCGTATTTAAGTCAAGTAGCTACTGACTAGCGTTAGCTGACTAACGCTATCAAATGTCAATGCGGGGAAGACGATCTAGGTCAGCTAGCTTAGCTTGATAACGGTACCGTGGCTAAAGTTGGTGCTATTCATAATCCAGCAATAATGGCTGCAGACCTGCAAGCAAAGTACAGCAAGTTCCAAGTGCCAAAGGATAAGAGTCTGAGGCGGAGTCTCAAAAGAGAATGTTGAATATTTATTTTGCATCGAAAATCACAACATGAACGTTATTACTAGCCAGAGCATCTCCTACTAGCTTACAGACTGGGTAGCGAGTGCAACAACGTCTAACGTCCGTGCGGATCATTGGAGTAGGGTATATCTGCAGTGCCGCAGCCCCATACTCATTGATTAATGATACTAATACTAATCCATACAATCACCTGTTGTTGAATAAATACCATTACTTTCTAGTTATTACTAAAAAAAACAGTATATATAAAACAGTATCTGTAAAAAAAAAATTATTTATATAATATATTATTATTTTTTTTCTTTTATTTTTTTATGTATGCACTGTAGGGATGCACCGATATGAAAATTGGCCGCCGATACCGATACCGATTGTTAAACTAACACTATCGGCCGATACCGATACCGATACCGATATTTGTATATTTGTATATAAGTATTTGTAATTTTTTTTGTTTTTTTTTTATTTTATTTTTTATTTTAATGAAACTACTGTATATTTGTATGTGTATGTTTGTATTTGTAGGCCTCTTTACTTACTTAAAAAAGGAAACATCAAGAAATATGTTTATGGTATCACTATCTCTCTCCCAGTATCGTCTGGCGGCCTGCAGAGGGATACTATTTTCTCAACCAGAGCTTTCAACCAATGCAATGGAACCATTCTGGCGGCCAGCAGCGGGATACTATTCTCTCAACCAGAGCTTTCAACCAATGCAATGGAACCATTTTGATTGACAGTTGATTCGGCCAATTACGCCACACCGCTAGCACCCACCTCCTGCTGTCCTTACCACCAATCGGCAAGCGTTTATTCATTTTCTACTTTCGGGCATGCCGCCATTGTTCTGTTTGCGAGAGCAGAACACACTTAACGTAGCTACGTTAGCTGCCTGGCCCGCCGACCGGCGCTCCACAGCATGACCAAATGAGACATAATGATTTTACTGCAACAAATGTTATAATAAAACAAAGCCTTTCTATACATTTGTCTGGTTGAAAACTTTATTAACAGATTGCAGAATGTGTAGTTGGGTACGGAATGAGCAACGGAATGGAACCGAGCTATGAACGGACTAACGGAGTAATGCCTTGTTTACAGCTATCTTCGGGTAAATAATATGCTTGTTATTGAACGTGTAACACTAACTATATAACGTTAATGCCACAAAACGAATGTTTGTGTCATTTTAACAGCAGATACTTTCTTAAATGCCATCTTCCCGAGAGAGGGTGTTGACGGGGAGTTGTGTTATTAATAGCGTTGAACAGCTAACCGAAAGCTAGCGCTAACTATTGTTAAAGGTTTAGCCATAACGTTACCTTGGCTAAAGTTGGGGCTATTCATAATGCAGCAATGATGGCTGCAGACCTGCAAGCAAAGTACAGCAAGTTGGCAAAGGAGTATTCCAACGCAAATCACATTTTCACCAGTAACGTTAGTCTTGCATCTCCCGGTAGCTAATGAACGGACTCAGAGTAATGCCTTGCTGCTATGGGTAATAATAATATGCTGATGTTATTGTCCGTGTAACACTAACTATATAACGTTAATGCCACAAAACGAATGCCTTGTTAATCATAAGTAGTTACTTTGATGCAGTAGCTTGTGTGTGTGTGTGGGGGACGGCGGGCGTTGTGCAGGTAGGTCGCGAGTGAATTTTTTTTTTGGCCTTTTGACGCTACACAAATTGATGGGTATTTATCGGCGACTGCTATCGGCACATTTGAGGAAAAAATGGTATCGGAACATCTCTAATAGCAACCCCATAAAAACACTCCCTACCCTCTCCTTCCTAGACGTGGCTATTCTATACTTCACTGGCTAGCCATTTCTTTGTGGCACGTCTAAAACTTCCCCCCTCTTCGATGTTTTTCAGGGCCACTGGAAGCTTGTTCCACTCCAGTGCTGCAGAATATAAAAAAGTATTTGTGCCCATTAGGGAGTTAAATTTAGGCAGAATAAAATCCGTACTGCTCCTTCTAGTGGAGTATGAATGATTGTCACGGAATCGATTAAAATAATTAGATAGATATTTCGGACCTGTATTTTGAACTATCTTGTGTGTGAGACCTAATTTGATGTGAATTACCCTTTTATTGACCGGAAGCCAGTTTAGTTGCCTAAAGAAAGTTGGCCCTAGGTGAGTGCGTGGAGGTAGCTTAAGGACTACTCTCATTTGTTTTGAGCTGTCTGAAGTTTTTCAGGACCTGTGGAGTGCCACTAAACCAGGAGGTGGCAGCATAGTCAAAGTGACTCTGTACTAATGCGCCCGCTAGCATTTTAAGTGTTGCCTGGTCCAGTAGTTCCCCTTGTCTAGCTAGGAATTTTGTTTCGAAGAGAGATTTGATTTGATTTGATTTTTTGATTTTATTACGGATCCCCATTAGCTGGTGCCATGGCAACCAGCTAGTCTTCCTGGGGTCCACACAAAAAAACATACAAAAACAATTATTGCAAAACAGAATGATTAAAAGCCAGTACTCAACATACAATACACAATGAAACTAACAATTAAGATGGCTAAAATTACATGCAAGCAAAGAAACAGAAAACAAAAAAACAAAACAAAATACAGTGTTAAATACAATTTAAGATTGTTTTTAAAATTGAATATTTTTAAGAATTGCTTTTAGAATGCTCATCAATGTTACTAAAACATCAATTTCACCATACCTTTAAAAAGAAAAGAAAAAACACACAAAGTAATCAGAAGAAGTTTTGGATAACATGGCTACAGCTACACTCATGCATGACATATATTAATTTCCTTCCGGATTATGGCTCCTTTGAGTTTCTTTTTGAAACTGTCCTTGTTTTCCGTCCGTATAATATGTAATGGGATCCTATTCCAGTATGTTATGGCTCTATACATTGCAGTTTTCTTTAGAGCGTTGGTTCTAGGCAGAGGTAGGGAAAAGAAGTCAACACAGTCTTCAGAATGGTGATTAACAGACACAGCGGTGCCGGCACAATTCCCTCATGGGCTGCAGCCGACTAGAGTGTGGAGAAATTCTTATAACGAAACACCAAACCCACTTCCCTCGCGCTGGGTAACTTTCATCTTGAAAGGTGGGGCCTCGCATGGTGACAGAGAGTATCAGTTCGTCCAGAAATCCGGGGGTTTGAACCGCAGATTCGGACACGGTCCCAGGCAAAAAGAGCTCCCGATGAGGAGCTCATGTAGCGGGGGCGTCAAACCAGAACCCTCTCCACGCCGCTAAGAGGCAGCAAAAAGGGTACCAGCCTGGAGCCGGCTTTCGTAAGTCGTGTAGCCATTCCCCCCATAGCAACACAACTGGCGCTCGCATATCAAAACCATCACTCACCCGGAGAGGCAGCTAGCTCTCACAACAGCCGAGCGCCTTTCAAGCAAAGTCCAACTGCAGCAGCGGAGGTAATACCTGTCCAGCTGCAGCTTGGAGGAATGCAGGTGGGGATTAGGCCAGTGACGCGAGCCCCTAATACGAAAATGCCGGTGGAGGTCAGAATGATCATCATCTTCTAGACACCCCAGTGGCGAAGACATTATCACTGTATTTCCTCGAAAACAAAGATATAATGTCAACGTAGCTCGTTCATCATAGCTCCTACGAAGAAGCTAGTAAAGGGCTACATCTGCTCCTCCCTCCCCATCAACCTGGACCCCCTGCAATTTGCATACCGCCCCAACAGGTCCACGGAGGACGCCATAGCCCATGTGCTGCACACAGCAGCATCACACCTGGACAAGAGGCAGGGGAACTATGTGAGAATGCTATTCATCGACTACAGCTCAGCATTCAATACTATAGTCCCCTCCAAACTCATAGCCAAGCTCAGGGACCTGGGCTTGAACTATGACCTCTGCCAGTGGGTCTTGGACTTCCTGACAGGCAGACCCCAGGTGGTGAGAGCAGGCAACTGCACCTCCTCATCCATCACCCTCAACATAGGGGCCCCTCAGGGCTGTGTTCTGAGTCCCCTCCTCTACTCCCTGTACACACATGACTGTGGCTCAGCGGAATAACAACACAATCATCAAATTTGTTGACGACACAGTAGTGGTGGGCCTGATCTCTGCAAACGATGAGAGGGCCTACCTGGAAGAGGTCAAGGTCCTGGCGGGATGGTGCCAGGAGAACAGCCTCTCCCTGAACGTCAGCAAAACAAAGGAGATGATTGTGGACTTTAGGAGGTCGGGGGTCAGGGACTACAGCCCCCTCAGCATCGACGGGGCACCGGTTGAGAGAGTGAACAGTTTTAAGTACCTCGGAGCCCACATATCCGAGGACTTGACATGGACCACACACATTGACAGTGTTGTGAAGAAGGCATGACAACGCCTTTACTTCCTCAGGCGCCTAAGGAAGTTCCAAATCAGTCAGAAGATCCTTAAGAACTTCTACTCATGTACAATAGAGAGCATCCTGACTGGCAATATCACCTCCTGGTTTTGGAATAGCACTGCACAAGACCGAAGCAGACTACAGAGAGTGACACGTTCAGCCAAACGCACAATTGGAGGGGGGCTTCCCACCCTCCAGAACATTTACAACAAGCGGTGCAGGGGTAAGGCTAAGAGAATCATCAAGGACTCCAGCCACCCAAACAACTGCCTCTTTGAACTGCTGCGGTCAGGCAAGCGATACCGGAGTCTCATGGCAAGCACAGAAAGACTCAGAATATGCTTCTATCCCCAGGCCATCAGGCTGCTCAACGAACAATAAACACTATGCAACAACCATCAAATGCACACAGCACACACATCCACACGCAGACACTCACTTTAAACAAACAACACACTGCAGCACCCACTCTCCACACTTTAGAACACCTAAACACACTTTATATTGATTGGTAAAGGATTTGCACTACAACCCGTACACCTTACTGTAAATTGTACCTAAATTGTACCTCATCCCATTTCTGCTTTGCACTATATAGTATTGTATATTAGTACATTGCATAGTATATTGTATATTGTATGGTAACTAACTCAGTTACTTCTATTCTGCATCGAACATTGTACATATGTATATACTGAACACTGTGACTTCTATTTTTACTTCTATTTTTACATGCTATAATATTTTATTTCATACTTATCTTGTCTAGCACAGTCTCTGGAGCGTAACAGTAAGAAGCATTTTGTATAAAAGTATTCTGTACTTCTGTATGACAACTATTAAAGAAACTTGAAACTATTCCTTTCTTCAATATTTCAGCAATCTCAAAGTGTGGTACATGCAGGCACTTGATGTGGTGAAAACTAAAGAAGGAGCTGTTAGTATGTCCACACCCCTGCTTATGTAGAGGAGCGGATGGGGGGGTGGCCAGGCAGATGAGGTATGTAAAGGTGCATGTGAAAATGTATTCAGTGCTAATACTGATATGGAAGAGTATTGCAGTAGACGCAGAGCAGAGCTATGCGATACATAACCAACTGTTAACCATAGCTACAGTTACACTCCCACCAATTACACATACTAATAAAATGTGGAATGTCTTATTGCACATACTTATAGAATGTGGAATTTCTTATTGTGGATACTTCAAAGGATATGTCTCTAAGATCAATTGGATTCAACCAGGTAAGTATCTCTTTCCAGTGTAAGACAAAACAAAAAACTCCTATTTCAGAGTAAAGGTAAGCAGACAATGGGTAAGTGCCAAAACAGCTTAATGTTGAATAACTCACTGGTGCTCTAATCTGCTTCTATCAATGTAATGATCTTGTGTATTGGTCTCTCTAAATACACTGTACTGGTTGTAGCTTTCCCTTTGCTATCGTATGTGGTGTGGCTTACTAGCAGCTTCAACTTTCTGACTCTACCATCTTGTCCTGGGTAGATTTCAGTGACTCTTGCTAGTCGCCATTCGTTGCGTGGTGTCAGTTCATCTTGGAGAAGGACGATGTCGTTGACTTTAGAGTTCCTTCTGGTTTTACACCACTTCTGTCTCTGTTGTAGGTTGAGAAGATATTCTTTCCTCCATCTTGTCCAAAACTCATTGGCCAAATACTGAACTCGGCGCCACCTCTTTTGTAGGTACAAATCTTGTTTGATGAATTGTCCAGGTGGGGGCAGAATGATTGTAGATTTCATCGTTAGAATGTGGTTCGGGGTATACGGGTCAGGTCCGGATGGGTCATTCAGAAACTCAGCGGAGAGCGGCCTGCTATTGATTATGGACATGACTTCGTACAGGTATTTCCGGTGAGAGCTGTCAAGCCTTTGTGAGGACTTGTCCAGAATGGTAGTCAATATGCTTCTTATCGTTCTTATTTGCCTCTCCCATACACCGCCCATGTGGCTTGCCGCTGGAGGATTCATGAGAAACTCACATCCCAGAGCCTTCAGTCTTTCTTCATTCATTCCCTTCATAAGTTCTGTAAATTCTCTTCTCGCGCCAACAAAATTGGTTCCTTGATCGCATCTGAGTTGGCGAATGTTTCCTCTGATCGCAATGAATGATCTGAGTGCATTGATGAATGAATCTGTAGTCATATCGTCAATCACTTCTATGTGAACGGATCTTAAGCATAGACAGGTGAGTATAAGTCCATATCTTTTTAGATTCTTCGTGGGGTCGTCTATACATTCGGCACTTGACACATCTGTAGAGGTGCGACGAGACAGCGCTGCTGCATCCCATAATCCACCATCCATTAGCTCTGAGTGCGTTTGTTGTCATTCCACGCCCTTGGTGTTGGATCTTTTTGTGGTGGTGTTTGATGAGTAGGGATAAGATGTGGCCTTTCTGTGGAAGTATTGCCGGATGTTTTATGTGTGGGTGTAGCTCTGCTTGACCTAGACGTCCTCCCACCCTGAGGATCCCGTCTTCGTCCAGGAAGGGGCTTAGCCTTTGTAGCTTACTTTCTTTGGTCTTGACAAGTTCCTGCTTTTTCTTGAGTCTTTTTATCTCAGCCAGGTAGACCTCTTCTTGAGCAAGCTTAATGATAGAAAGCTCAGCTTCTTTTCTTTCTTCGATACTTGTATTTTCGTTGGTGCGTTCTTTCAGACCCTTATGTTCTTTGGCCATTCGCTGTAACCTTGCCACTGCCTTTACAGCTCTTGTCCAGTCAGAGAACTTCTTCAGGTTGTCTAGTAAAGATCTCTCTTCTTTTGTCTCAGTGTTACACACGAGAGCCTTGCGAAGTTCCGGATCATCTTCGTTGACCTCTCCCTTCTTGCATTCTCTGAGGAGTGGACATTTTTGCCAAAGAAACTTTGGGCCGGTGAACCAGTTTGAGGACTTAAGTTGATCTGCAGTCAAACCTCGAGAGGCGTGATCCGCGGGGTTGTCCTCAGAAGCAACATAGAACCACTGTTCAGGTTTTGTACTTGACTTAATTCTTTCGATGCCGTTGGCTACGAAGATTTGAAATCTTCTAGCATCGTTGTTTATGTAGCCAAGAACAACTTGGGAATCCATCCAGAAGGACTCTTGTAGATCTTGGATTTCGAGCTCATTCCGGAGCATGTTGCTGGTTCGAACGGCAACAACTGCTGCAGCGAGTTCGAGTCTTGGTATTGTTGTAACTTTCGTTGGAGTAACTCTTGCCTTTCCCATTACTAGACAGCAATGGACTTCATCAGACTTGCTGATTGTTCGAAGATAGGAACATTTGCTGTATCCTGTGACGCTTGCATCTGCAAAGTGGTGAAGTTCGTAGCCTT
This sequence comes from Notolepis coatsorum, assembly GCF_963971535.1. Lineage (NCBI taxonomy): Eukaryota > Metazoa > Chordata > Actinopteri > Aulopiformes > Paralepididae > Notolepis > Notolepis coatsorum. Next base: position 56,643,368 of record NC_140173.1, on the reverse strand, counting down.
TGACGTTGCCGAAATCTGAAGGTACGTAGCGTCTTTGTACGTGTGTCTCGGACAAGTTGAGGAGGTCTCTGAGCCATGACTCCCACTGAGGTCTTAGGGCTTCTGGTAGTTCATCATCCCAGTCGACTTTGTCTCTGCACATCTGCTGGAGAACTTGCTTCCCGAGGAGGACGAAGGGTGCCACGAACCCCAGGGGGTCATATATGGAGGCTACGGTAGAGAGCACACCTCGTCTTGTCAGTGGATGGGGCTTTACTTGGACTCTGAACTGGAAGGTGTCGGATGTAACACACCACTCTACTCCAAGAGCTCTCTCCACATATAGTTATCCAAAGTCCATGTCTTGTTCTTTAACTACAGCACATTCTACTTCTGGGATGCTTGGCATGACGCTTTTGCTGTCTCAACCTCCCAGTGCTGCAGAGTTCTCTTGACTCTTTGACAAGTCTTATGACCTTGTCTTCACGTTCCACGCTTGCCAGACCGTCGTCCACGTAGAACTGGCCTTTTCCATGCGCTGCCAGATGTTTTAGGCCAAAGTTGGCACAGCCTGGGGACGAAGCTGCCCCAAACAGGTGAACCTTCATTCTGTAGACTGATGGTGCTGTATCCATTCGGCCATTCTCCCACCATTTTGATCCTCTTTTCTTACTTGAAACTGGTGGGAAAAGATTTCGATGTCGCACATGACTGCGACAGGGCCCTTTCGGAAGCGGCACAGGACACCAACCAGTGCATTTGTTAGGTCAGGACCAGTGAGCAGATGGTCGTTGAGGGAAGTCTCTCGGAAGCGGGCAGAACAGTCAAATACGACGCGTATTTTTCCTGGCTTCTGCGGATGATACACCCCGTGATGAGGTATGTACCAGGCCGGGCTGTTGTCTATCTCTTCCTCAGGGACTTTTTCTGCGTCACCACGGGAGATGATATTCTCCATAAAGGTTCAGTAGTCCTTGTAATAATTTCCATCTTTGTTCAGTCTTCTTTCGAGACCCTTCAGGCGGTGAATTGCGCTCATCTTGTTGTTAGGTAACTCTGGTCGTTCCCTTTTGAACGGCAGGGGCATCTCATAGTGACCGTTTTCCTTCTGTGTGATGTTTTCTTTCAGCTTTGACAAGAACTTCAGGTCATCTTGTGAGATGGGATTATCTTCCTTGGACCTTTCTGAGAAGTCGGACTCTAGGACCTTTAGTATTTCTGTAGGGGTCACTTCTTTCACTTTGAGCCGATTTACATAGTGTACTTCTGTTCGAAGGTTGATTGAAGACTCAACATCTGGTGTCACTTGTTTTACTTCTATATGATGACTCGTTCCGATGGCATCTCCAAAATCAACACAGGGACTTCCACATCCCACGATGCTCCATCCTAGGTCCGTCCGTTGTGCATAGGGCTGGTTCAATTTGCCAGATACAACTTCCCTTGGTAGAAGCGCTTGGGAGCAGTTGTACCCGATGAGCAGGCCTACTTCACAATTCAACAGAGGTGTTATGTCATTCTGAAGGTGCTCCAGGTGGGACCAGGACTTTGCTTTTTCTCTCATTGGAATGTGAGCTCTGTTGACTGGGATGAACTCTCTTCTATAGGCTGGTGGCAGGGATATCGTCTTGCCTGTATTGTAGCCACAGACTTGTAGATTGCTCACTCTTAGGGAGTTTACTGTAGAGGTTGCAGTCATTGTGGTGAGTCGTAACTTGATCTGGTCTTTGTTGGCTTTCAACGTGTCAGCGACTTCCCTTAGAATGAAGGTCGAGTCGCTCTGGGAGTCCAGCAGCGCGTACACAAGGACTTGCAGGTTGTTGATGAGAGCCAGACTGGGATGATTGCAGAGGTGATCGCGCCAACATTACCAACAATAGCTCTGTGGGTCGTAGCCGCTGTAGTGGGTATTTCAGGAGGCGTCGATTTAGGTTCCTCTTTATCTTGATCCTCCCTTTCTCTGACTTGTGCAGGTTTCCTGTATTCCTTGGCTCTATCCGAGTGCAGTGATGTAGGGTGCCGCTTGTGGCACCCGTCGCACTCACTCCTTCTGCTACAATTCTTTGAGAGATGGCCAGGCTTAAGGCAACCGAAACACAGCCTGTTCTCTTTAACAAAGGTGGTTTTCTCTTGTTCTCCTTCTTTCATGAACCTTCTGCATTTGAGCAAAGTGTGTCCATCCTTCTTGCAGAAGACACATGTCATGACCGACCGTCTTCTCGTTTGAGCTTGAAGCCAGTACTTTTGCTCCAACGGTCCTATTCCTTCTTTCCTTTGGGTTCTCTGCTTCGCCTTGTTTGATTGAATGTATGGAGGTGATTGGGTGACAGGCGATCCTCACTTCGTAAATCAGGAATGCCATCAACCAGTCTGGAAGCTTGGAGATAATCTTCCTATTCTTGTTACAGTCGTTCAGGATTTCCAGGGCTTTTATGTGAATCATAGCCGCCTCACAACTGCGGAGAAAATCAATGAAACTTCTGAGCTCGAGGCTGTCTTTGTGTCCGATCTTGGGCCACGCGTTGAGCTTCTCTCTATAGGACTGTGCGATAGTGAATGGGTTTCCATATCTCTCGTTCAAAAGCTTCCACGCCGCAACATAAGCGTTCTCTGTGCCAAGTAGGAAATAGCCATCGATCGCCTTTCTTGCATCTTGCGGAGATAGTAGATATTTTCGTTTTCCTGGATGTTCTTCTGATCTATCAGAATTTGAAATGATAGTTTCCAGTCACTGTACAATAATGCATCCACTTTGAATACTACAGGTTCAGGGATGGGTATTCTGTTTGAACTCACTGCATCTGCTAGGATCCTGACTAGCTCTGAAGTACTTTCACCCAGGAGGGGGACTACAGTTCTTGGTGCAGAGAGCACATACGGGGAATGAGGACTTGTAGGAGCAGGCATTTGGTTGACTGTTCTCCTCTCACTATCCACTTCGATGTTTAGCTTCTCTCCTTCTGTTGTCGCCACTTGGTCGTACACTTGGATTCTCGCTTGGGCTGCATTTAGACTTTTCATTTCCTCCAGTTGCTGTACCCTTCTTCTCCTGTCCTCTAGGGCTGTATGCTGCGATACCAATTGAGCTTTGATTGTAGCTTCCTCTTCCTCCAGCCGCTGTATTTCTCTTTGTTCTTGGTCTTGCTCTTTTGTTAGCTTGAGAACAGCTTGGCCTGCAGCGACATCGGCAGCAGCTTCTTGACGTCTTACTGTGGACCCATTTCATCGTACAGAGGTCTTCTTTTAAATAGAGAAGAGAGAATGGTTGCTTCCTTCGAATAGAGAACCGTCTTCAGGATAGTCATCTTCTTCTTCAGGTGTATATCCATACAGTCGGCTTGAGGCTCTTTTGAAGATGAACAGGGATGTTTGGGTGCACAGATCGACTCTCCTACGGGTTTCCTGATCTGGCGTGTCAACTTGTCGTAATTCTTCATATGCGCGCTGGACGTCAGCGGAGAAACCACGGGTTTCAGTAATGACTGTTTCGAGTTCCCCAGTTACTATCTCAGTTTGTGATAGTATCTCCTTGGCGTCTCTCACATTATTTTTCCATCTCCTATATACGACTTGGAACCTTCGCTGGAGTCCTATAATTTTCTCCTCTTGCACCTCTCTGCCCTTCTCTGTCAGAGTTATGATTCTTCCACTTTTTCTTGTATTCCTTTCAGCAGTGTCGACGTCTTTACACCTTTCGGGCTGCTCTTGGGAATCTTCTTTGTTTCTGGGTTTCTCTTTAACCTGTTCCATAATCTGTTCCTTTTGAGCTATTGTGTCATCTTCTTGTTCTAGCTCAGTAATTTCTCCTTTACGTGACATGTTGAAGGCTATGTGTAAATGTCAAGTTAATATGTGAGGATAATAAGTGTATAAGCCTTACTATTATTACTTGAAGTGCGATTACTTAATTAATTGCTTAGTTATAACTGTAGACTTAATTAACCAAGCTAGTTTACTTATTTAACTAGGCAGGTTGACTTATCTTATACCAGGCTAGTTTACTTTACTAATGTAGGCTGAAATCCCCTTTAATCTATATGTATCAAATAGGTTGATCAATGAAATTGCACTTTTAAACCTCAAAGCTCTTATTTCAATACATGCATGAATGGGGATCTAAGCTACAGAAAGTAAGATACTTCAAAAAACATTACAAAATAAACACATGGACAAAGGCGACACCTTGTGGTTCTGTCTCACTTCTCTCACCCTTCTAGTACATTTACTATATTACCTTTTGTTAGAACACTACTTCTTATAAGTGTCCAACCTTATGGCTTTTGCAAATATATAGTGACGAACGCAGGTGCCGTCATTCCAGATGCTGTTGTTTGATGAGCGTTGACTTGAACACCAGCGCCATCTTGTGGTTTACACCGTGGTCCATCCCACGCGCTGCTTCATGACGAGCGAGACGAAGACCGGCGCCATCTTGCTTCCACTTGATTTCGTGTTGACAGTTAAGATTTTACTGTGACATCCTCCGGGCACGACGCAATTAACACAAGTAGACTTCTTGAACTGATTTTAATGAAGCTTGTTCATTCTCCATCCAAACCTTCATCCTAACCGTAAAATCTGTATAACATACAAATGCATACAAAAGATACCATTAACATTGAAAGTCCATTAAAACCATGGTCAGAACATCACTGTCACATATACCAAAATCATCATCCAAAACAATCAATACCTTATTGGAGAACATCGATGCGTTATGGTGGTATGTCTTTGATCCTTATCTTGGAAGATTGTCTTGTTAAGTTGTCTTGATGGATTGTCTTTTGCTTGTTAAGATTGACAGGTAAGTCAATAATCCACCCACAGCCATGTCGCAACTCAAGAGAAAGAAGGCGGAAACACGTCACCGGATACCAGGTGGACCAATTCTCATGAGATGAAATAATTGCACAAACAAATAGAAATAGTGCGCCACTAATATATCTTATATAAACCCATAAGAAATACAGTGAAATACAATTGTGTGTATTATTATTAATATACAAAAATAAGCATATAAATTGTAAACGAATATAACTATATTAACACTATAGGGACCAGCCACGAGTTAACTCGTGTTTCGGTGCCATGCGTTGTGGACCAGAGCCACGAGTTAACTCGTGGCAAGTTGTTATTGTTTTATTCCATATTAATAACGCTATTAACGTCCCCGATCGACTTGCAGGACCTACCCGCATATTTGATTTTCGAAACATGCAATACCGGCCAGATCCGCTTAGGGGCGCCATCGCTCCACTGCAGTATCATTGAGGGCGATTGAAAAAAAAGATTTTTTTACTGTCTGTGGGTGTTTCATATGAGCCTCGATCCCAGCCGAACATACTCCATCTTTGATCCCGTTACCGAACGCAGATTTCAGCCTGGAATAATGGGATTTATGATCAACCAATAGACATATCGATCTACCAGATTCCGATGACTAATGACGAAATGCTGCCGGCGATCACATGGACTGACGGTAGGATACTATTCGCCCAAATTACAGCTGGATTGGACATTGTTTTAAAACGCAACGTGATCGATTAGTGAAAATGGCTACTTGAACGCACACTGTATTGCTAATCAATAATAGTAATCAGCGTCCCCCGCCGCCCCCATTTCATCCATAGATGCTCTGTAATAGTCCGGATGCTACGCAGTTTGTTTTATTTCATTCGTATATATACAGCAGAAATGGCGTTTGATATAACGTGACTAGCCTTTAGCCTATTATCTAGCTCCCCAGAAAAAAGGGGAGCATGTCTATGTTCCCCGGGTCCTATGTTCCCCGGGTTCTATGTTCCCCGCTTCGATTGATTGATTGATTGAAAATTTTAGACCACCAGCCCTGATTCCAAACTCTAACCTTAACCAGTTCGAAAGAGGGCCTAAGCTTAACAAGGCAGACATTAATAATTAATAAAATAATAAAAATTAATAAAATGTTCAATCTATTAATCAATCAAAGCGGGGAACATAGAACCCGGGGAACATAGGACCCGGGGAACATAGGGATGATCCCGAAAAAAGACTAGGCGAAAACTGCGATAAACCTTATATTCACGGCGCTATAAAATGACAACCAACCGATGGATTTTTATTTTCTTTAAGCCATTATGAAGGCACGGTTTATGCACTCAAGTGACAATGAGAATGGACAGATAGCAATACTATAAAGTATATATATAGCTGTTAGAAAGTACATCGGTTTGTTGACAAAGCGTTGTCCTCCAGCCATATATTACACTGCAAGCCGTGGTCGTCAATGTGTTAACCAACTGTTAACCATAGCTGCAGTTACACATTCCCTTTTGTCCCTCGAGTCGTACCGTAGATCGCTGACGTCACTTTAAACTTAAAATGGCGGCCCCCATCAGAGCATTCGGCTAACAACATTAGCTTAGCGAACCTGCCACTGCACTTCTATGTGCGTAAAGTGTGGTAACAAAATATCACAGCCCCTAAGACTGGGAGCGTTCTAACTCTACTGAGCATATACCCAACATTATATGAAAAATAAAAAGTCATTACGATGTTTTAGTGCACTTCAAGCGCTAAAGGGATTCATAACTTATAGCAGGGTCAATCTCAGTGTTAGTTCTCGTCTGTTTCTTTTCTTTTCATACCAACATTACCTTTTTAAGTGAACGTGGTCTTGTCCTTGTTGTATCCATGTGTAATGTTGATAGTAGTGGGTGTACACAGATGAAAGAGAGCAAGTCTGTGTCTGGGATATAGGTCCCGACTCCCAGGCTATTAGCCGAGCCATCCTCTCAGCCTCTGTTGTCTTAAATGCTATGTTCTTTTGGTAGAACTGTTCGGCTGTCGCAGGAGTGTTGAGAGAGTAGCAGATTCCGTTCATGGTTATTGGTATAAGCTGTAGTCACGAGAGACCTGGGACACGGTTTTCGACAAGTTCTTTCGTCATCAATTTCGTTGACAAAATTAACACTGCACACCACACAAAATAAATCACATTTGTTGTACACATGTATTGTATTGTATTGTATGTATTGTACACATGTATTGTGTTTTTAAATGTTTAAATGTAAACATCTGGCCATCATCAGTAAATATTATCAAACTCCTCTGACCTCGTCTGGTCTTTCCAAAGACCCAAGAGATGGGACAGTAATATATATATTTGTGGAAAAGGCTCCCTCTTGTCTAGTATATTACACTCTTATAGTAAACGTACAAATGTACAGAAATCGGGTACAATTTGATCTAGCATGAATCTGTACTCTGTAGTACCGATGTAATTCGGTCGGCACCATTAAAAGTACAGAGTTCGGTACCCAACCCTAATATTGACATAGGTACTCCTTCCGGCTTCTCAGTTACAGTGGGTGACAATATTGTCACAAGGAAAGAAGATATTACCTACATGGGTTCCATCCTAGAGGCAAATCTTTCCTGTGACAAAATGGCATCCAATGTAATAAAAAAAGTCAACCAACGAACTCGATTCTTGTACCGGATCTCCTCACTGGTAAACAAGAATACCCTGAAGACTCTGGAAGGAGCACTCATTCAAGGGTACTACGACTATGCTTGCACCTCATGGTACCAACAAATGCAACAAAAAGATGCACCCGTCTTCAAATCCTTCAATAGGTTTTGTGATCTGCACGGCCTCAGCCAACTAATCACCCAACCCACAAGGATATGTGAATCAACTCAGACTACCATTGACCTCATACTGACCTCTGACAAGTCCAAGATATCCAATAAAGGGGTTATAGCATGCGGGTTAAGTGATCATTATATGATATTCTGTACCCGCAAAAAGCTAAAACTAAAGGCTGGCTGTCACAAAACAGTCACATCTAGAGACCTCAAAACCTACTCTAGCGAGGCCTTTAACCTTGAACTGGAGAGTCTGGACTGGTCAGATGAACTCAATGGTACACTGGTTGAAGAAACTTGGCTTGGCTTCAAAACCAAATTTTCATCAATACTAAACAACATGGCCCCCCTAAGAACCACCAGGGTAAAAAATCGCGCTGAGCCATGGATGCACACTGAAATACTGACCGCTATGAAAGCCAGAGACAAAAAATGCTCTGAGTTTCGTAAAAGTCAGTCAAAGCTTACCAAAAGCACGAGCAGTGAACTCCAAGACCACGTGACTGAACTCAAACTAGAAAGAAACAGACTAAGAAATGACGTAAACTCCATGATCAAAACTGCTAAAAAAAATTTCATCAATGACAAAACCGAGGAAAACAAAAATAAACCACGTGAACTTTGGAAATTACTCAACAATCAACTAGGCTGCAGTAAAAAACTCAAAACCAGGTTCTCAAACATAAACATAAAGACGGACAACACGCTCATCACAGACAAGCTGGATGTAGCCAATTACTTAAACACTTTCTTCACAAACATAGCCACAACACTGGTAAACAAACTACCCTCCCACTCAGGGCAGTATGGGGTAGAACACATAGTAGCATACTACAAGAACCTAGGCGTCCACAAAGACGACTTCAAACTGGAAATAGTAACTACAGATGAGGTACTCAAAAAACTGAGCGCCCTCCAACCAAACAAGGCCACTGGCCATGACAACATCCCCTCCAAATTCCTCAGAGACTCAGCAGCAGCCATCACCCCAGTCATCACACACATAATAAACCTCTCCATAAAACAGGGACACGTCCCCAAGGACTTCAAAATTGCGAGAGTAACACCCCTGCACAAAAAGGGCAGCAAATTAGACCCGGGTAACTACCGCCCTGTTTCTATCCTTACATCCATCTCGAAAGTCATGGAAAAAATAGTATACGAACAGATCGAAAAGTACCTCGCGGAAAAAAATCTAATCTACGAATTCCAATCTGGCTTCAGAACATCCCACTCCACTGACACATGCCTTCTCTACTTGAACGACCACATCAAACAAGAGGTGGACGCGGGCAAATACTGCGGCATGGTCATGCTGGACCTACAAAAGGCCTTCGACACTGTCAATCACACCATTCTGATTGACAAGCTAAAAGCAATTGGTTTTGATAGTTTATCAGTGAGCTGGATACAATCCTACCTGGAGGGGAGGGAACAGATGGTGGAAGTAAACGGTACACTATCCCCCCCCCTCACAGTGAGCTGTGGTGTTCCACAAGGAAGCATACTAGGACCGCTACTATTCCTAATTTATGCAAATGACATGTCGTCAGCTTGTGACTGCAACTTGTTCCTGTTTGCGGACGACTCAGCCCTGCTGGTCTCTGACAAGAACAAGTTACAGGTTGAAAAAGCCCTCAGCTCGGAACTAGGCAAAATCTGCATATGGCTCGCCGACAACAAACTATCATTACACATGGGCAAAACAGAGTCCATTCTCTTCGGTTCAAATAACAAACTCAGCAAGACCGACGGCTTCTCGGTTACAGTGGGTGACAATATTATCACAAGGAAAGATGAAATTACCTACCTGGGTTCCATCCTAGAGGCTAATCTTTCCTGTGACAAAATGGCATCCAATGTAATAAAAAAAGTCAACCAACGAACGCGATTCTTGTACCGGATCTCCTCTCTGGTAAACAAGAATACCCTGAAGACTCTAGCAGGAGCACTCATTCAAGGGTACTACGACTATGCTTGCACCTCATGGTACCAAAGCACCTCAAAGGCACTAAAAAACAAATTACAAACATCTCAAAACAAGCTAGTCAGACTACTACTTGACCTGACTCCTAGAACCCACCTCACCCCTGCCCACTTTGACAACCTAGGATGGCTTAGAGTAGACGACAGAGTACAGCAACTTGCAATGGGCCTGGTCTACAAGATACACTACGCGACCAAGGTACCCATGTACATGTCAAAATACTTCCCAAAGGTCAGTGAATACCACGATCACAACACCAGAGGGAGCTCCACAAATCATGTAAAACCCAGATTCGGATCAAACAAGGGACTAAACACGTTTCGCAATTATGCCACATCAATGTGGAACGCCCTGCCTAAAGCTGTAAAGGAATGTGAATCACTACCCACCTTCAAAAACACTCTCAAAAAACACCTACGTGAGACTGCAATTCGAAACTGGCCCCTACAAATGTCCTAACCTAGTTGTACAGTAAATGACCAAGTAAGGCATTGTCAATATTCCAATGTACAGTGTAAAATGTGTGTGTGTCCCCTTCCCACCCCCCCCCCCCCACCTCCAATGTACAGCCCTCACCCAACCCACCCAACCCCACCCCACCCAACCAACCTCCTCCAATGTACAGTTTCTATGACAAATGTATATACACTCCTTTTCTGGACACTTTTGTATCACAAACAGTACTGTATTTGCAAATCTGATATGTCATAAATGTATAGATGTAGCAGTACTGTCTATCTGTATGTCATGTATGTCATATATGTTATGATGAATTGAAAATGGGGGACCCTGATGTAAACAAGTCGAAAGTCTTTCTCTGGTCTGCATCCCCTTAACAATTGTATGTATTGAGCTGTACTGTACTGTACCCATTCTGCAATCTGTTAATAAACTTTTCAATCAATCAATCAAAACCAAAGCACCTCAAAGGCGCTAAAAACAAAATTACAAACATCTCAAAACAAACTGGTCAGACTACTGCTTGACCTTACTCCTAGAACCCACCTCACCCCTGCCCACTTTGACAACCTAGTAGATGACAGAGTACAGCAACTTGCAATGGGCCTGGTCTACAAGATACACTACACAACCAAGGTACCCATGTACATGTCAAAATACTTCCCAAAGGTCAGTGAATACCACGATCACAACACCAGAGGGAGCTCCACAAATCATGTTAAACCCAGATTCGGCTCAAACAAGGGACTAAACACGTTTAGCAATTATGCCACATCAATGTGGAACGCCCTACCCAAAGCTGTAAAGGAATGTGAATCACTACCCACTTTCAAAACCACTCTCAAAAAACACCTACGGGAGACTGCAATTCGAAACTGGCCCCTGTAAATGTCCTAACACAACCCCCTCCAATGTACAGTAAAAATTACCAAGTATGGTCTTGTCAATATTCCATTCATTCATTTCATTTCATTTAGTCATTTAGCTGACGCTTTTATCCAAAGCGACTTACAAGTTCTGTACGACAAGCCATCAGGAAGGGCACAACTCTATCAGCTGAGCAACAATGTTCATCAAAGTGTTGAGTGCTACAGTGTAGGTTAGTTTATTAGGACAAGTGCATGACAGTACAGTTAGTTAGGGTTCGATTTTTTTTTCTCAGATAATGGTTGAAGAAGTGAGTCTTTAGTCGACGGCGAAAGATTGGACGTGTTTCGGCTGTCCTAACTGGGGTGGGTAGTTCATTCCACCATTGTGGGGCAAGGACTGAGAATAGGCGACTTCTCTTTGATGACCCTCCCGGAACTTGGATAGGAGTAGGTCTGAGGCGGCCAGAAGATGCAGAGCGTAGGGGTCTTGAGGGTGTGTAGTTAGAGACCATTGGCCGGAGGTAGGCGGGAGCGGTTCCCTTTTCCGCACGGTATGCTAGGTCGAGGGCCTTGAAGCGGATTCGTGCAGCAATGGGGAGCCAGTGCAGGTCCCTAAGAAGTGGGGTGACATGGGCCGACTTCGGCAGGTTTGAGATCAGGCGGGCCGCTGCGTTCTCAATGAGTTGAAGAGGCTTAGTGGCAGTGGCCGGGAGGCCAGCGAGCAGTGCGTTGCAGTAGTCGAGGCGGGAAATTACTGTTGATTGGACGAGGAGTTGGGTGGCTTCTTTTGTCAGGAATGGGCGGATTCTTCTGACATTGCTCAGGAGGAATCGGCAGGTTCTGGTTGTCGCTGCGATGTGAGCAGAGAAGTTCAACTGGTCGTCGAGGACAACACCAAGGTTCTTGGCGGTCGGGGACACGGTCACAGCTGCATTCTCGACTGTGATGGAAAGGTCGGTCAGGGGGGAGGATTTGGCCGGCAGGTGGAGCAATTCTGTTTTGCTTAGGTTCAGTTTGAGGTGGTTGGTCGTCATCCAGGCGGAGATGTCGGACAGACAGGCCGACATCCGCTCAGAGATGTGGATATCTGAGGGAGGGAAGGAGAGGAAGAGTTGAGTATCGTCGGCATAACAATGGTAGGAGAAGCCATGTGACGTGATAATGTTACCCAGTGATTTAGTGTAGAGGGAGAAGAGAAGGGGTCCTAAAACTGAGCCCTGGGGGACACCCGTCCGCAGGGGGCGGGTGGCCGACAGGGTCCCTCTCCATGACACTTGGTAGGAGCGGTCATTGAGGTATGATGACAGCCATGTCAGCGCAGAGCCAGCCACTCCCATTCCTGCGAGGGCCGCGAGGAGGATCTGGTGGTTGACTGTGTCGAAGGCTGCAGATAGATCTAGGAGAATCAGGACAGAGGAGAGGTACAGTTTTGCTTGTACAGTTGTACAGTGTCCCCCACCCACCCCTCCTACCCAACCCCCCCCCCCCCCCACCCAACCACCTCCAATGTACAGTACCCCCCCCCCACCTACCCAACCTCCTCCAATGTACAGTTTCTACGTCAAATGTATATACTCTTTTTTCTGGACTCTTTTCGTATCACAAACAGTACTGTATTTGCAAATCTGGTATGTCATAAATGTATAGATGTAGCAGTACTGTCTATCTGTATGTCATGTATGTCATATATGTTACGATGCATTGAAAATGGGGGACTCTGATGTAAACAAGACGAAAGTCTTTCTCTGGTCTTCATCCCCTTAACAATTGTATGTATTGAGCTGTACTGTACTGTACCCATTCTGCAATCTGTTAATAAAGTTTTCAATCAATCAATCAATTGACCAGGGTTTGAAGACTTCAGATTAAGGAGGAACTCAGTAGTCAGGCTATGATACTGAAGAACATCTTCCCCTCAACACTAAGCAGTGAGAAGGATCTGAATTGCTTGATTTTCTCTTCATTGGGAATACAAACCCCTTTGAAGTCCAAAGTCCCCGCCACAAACACAGACAGCTCTAAGCAGAAGAACGCCTCTGGAGGTTTACTATAATCATCACCTTGGCCCAAGGGCCTGGAATGCTGTTCAACACAAATTGGCAAGACAAACTCACAGAGGATAGGTGATAATTCATCCTGGTCCCCACTAAGACTGGAAAACAAACACTCAAGTGTTGACGTTACACTAAGCCCACGTGTGTTGTCTGTTGCAGGCCACTCAAAATAGTTGTCTCCTCTATTTTGTTTGCACATTCAGAGTAGGGCTGGGCGATACGAAAGAAATTCATATCACGATAATATGTCTGGATGAATGTATCCATTGGCATATGCAAAATAACGAGAGAAATACTCAGATTGCTCATACTCATCACATTGAACTAGCTGATATCAAACCAAAACCCACCTCAAATATTGAAGATAATATGTCATTGTGAGAGATATTTTAGTTAATAATATGTGGTGTTATTGACATAATTGTGCACATAAATATCACAATATCATCATTTCATCACAATATAATAATAACAACAACAACAATACCTATGAAAACATATAGAGAACATTGACATAATACATATCTGTAGGATATTATGAACACACCAATAACTTATTTATAAAGCTACAAGTATTGAAATGTATGGACCTAGTGGATTTCAAAACTGCCCTCATTGTATACAAAGCCAGATACAAACGAATCCAGGCAACATTCAAAAATGGTTCAGAGACAGGGAAGGAGAATATAACTTAAGAGGGAGAGGGAATCTTAAACAACCAATGGTGCATATCGGTGTGTGGAGTGAAGTTGTGGAATAATTTACCTGAATACATCAAACTGAGTAAACATGTGGCACAATTTAAAAAGCAGCTAAAAAGATACACATTAGAGAAATACAAAAATGAGTAATGAGGATAAACAAAGTTATGCTATTGTGTTATGTAGTGCTGTACTATATTCACTGCTGTCAAGTGAATCAAGTTTTTTTTTAATATAAGTAAAAGTATATTCTATATTGTAATATACAAAATTATGTTATATCTAGTCAAATTAACGGAAGAACAAATATAAATATAAGGGGGTAGGGATCAATAAGGTTAGCTTCCCTCTACTCCTTTTTTGGACATGTCTGCTAATCAAACACATTGCTCTTGACCTTTTGTTTATAATTCCTTTTTTTATGTTTTTTTTTTTATGTTTTTTAATTTGTTGTTATGATTGTTTGGTTTGACGGAACAAGATACCGTGATTTTTTGGAGGAAATGGAGAATTACATGTTCAAAAATAAACTTTTCATTCATTCATTCATTCACATTGTGTGGTGACCTCCTCCTCCTGTATTGGACTCGAGTTCCTGGTCATTGATTGATTGATTGAAAAGTTTATTAACAGATTGCAGAATGGGTACAGTACAGTACAGCTCAATACATACAATTGTTAAGGGGATGCAGACCAGAGAAAGACTTTCGACTTGTTTACATCAGGGTCCCCCATTTTCAATTCATCAAACAAAAGTGTTATCTGTGCTGCAGTTGGGTTGAACACTTCCCCTTTCTCTGAATCCTCTGAGCTAAATGGGAGTTTACTTTGACTTACAAGCACATTCAGAGAGGCCTAAAATGATATCTCATCGGAATGGGGTAAAATGTTACTCTAGTCTTGAGGAAGACACTTGACATTGGACTCCCCCTAGTGTTCGCAACGCCTCATGACACCTTTCATAGGCGGTTAAATGATGAGAGAAGGGAGAGGGAGGCAATGACTTAATACTTGTTGCGAATGCTGCTCTCTACAGCCGCCCACAGAGAAACGTCTCTAGGCGTATGCATCCCTCACCACCGGACCTCTCTCTCTGTTGGGAGGGAAATTAGCTGATTTCTCCAAAAAGGAGGCAATTATATTTTAGTCCGGGGGCCATTTAACCCTAATGCAATTTCCCCCCTCGCCGCCTGAGTGAGAGCCTCCGGCGTGCGCAGTGTTGAATTTCTGCCGACAAAGGGGAATGAAGTGTTAATTTCTGCTTACAAGAACAAAATCCCATGCTCCTGATCTGGTTAAGGTTGATTGGGTCTTGTCCACAGACGTTCCTTAAAGGAAAGCTGAGCACACGGTCATTCCTCTTCTCTCGACCTAATGCTCCTCGTGTTGAGGCCTGGCGGGAAACCCAAGATCCCTAATAACGCCTCACTTCATTCCCTCTCCTCGAGAGACGGCACGATCCATACGGGGCAGAGGAGTTCTTTTACGCAGCCTAAGCAAAACGTGCCCCAAAAATTCACATATAAAACATAAATAACCTGCTCATGTTCTGCTGTGTTTGGTTGTTTTTTTTGTACATCGAGTTAATAACATCCCCTTATATCCCAGCGGACAAACTGCGTCTGCGTGTACATTCTACTGTACTGTATACCCCCGGCCAAGGCCAGATTAAGACTTCAGAAGCCCCTGGGCCAGATTCTTGTGGAGGCCCCCCCACACACACGTGCACGCACGCACAGTGGCGTTTTTATATGTCACTTTAAAAAATATATAGAATACCGTAATTCCTCTAATAGTAACCCCGGCTTGTATTTGTTTCAACTGTAGTGGATACCAGGCTTGTATTAGGAGGAGGCATGTATAAGAGAGAGGCCTATATTTCTAATTTTCGTATCTCTTTTATTTTTTTTACTGAATGAATGAATGAAAACTTTATTTAACAGATTGCAGAATGGGTACAATACAGTACGGCTCAATACACACAATTGTTAAGGCAGGGGATGCAGACCTGAGAAAGACGTTTGTCTTGTTTACATCAGGGTCCCCCATTTTCAATTCATATAGACATTTATGACATACACAACATACATGACATTTATGGCATAGGGACATATAGGTATTTAGTACTAGTACTAGTGTGTAGTGTGGAGGCCCCTAGTCGCGTTATTTCTAAACCTAGCCTCTTGCCTTTCTGGCAAGACGCTCTCTGATTGGCCGATGCCTGTTTCTACACTGGTTAAGCTTAGGCACTCTTTCGAAGTTGGTTAAGGTTAGAGTTTGTCTTAGAGCGTGACGGGCTGACGGCAAGTTCTTTCGACGGTTAAGCTTAGGCACTCTTTCGAAGTTGGTTAAGGTTAGAGTTTGTCTTAGAGCATGGCGATAGAACGCCAGGTAGTTTGCAGGCTGTTTGACGAGGAAATGGGCAAAGACACAGCTCGTCACGCGATTGGGCAAACATGTCAGTGGCCAATCAGAGAGCGTCAGTCAGTGCCAATCATTCAGTGTCACAGTATGACATCGATCTCCAAAATAAGAAGAAAAAAAAAATTAAATGTGGGGTGACGAGGGGCCTCCAAAAATGTTTAAAATAAAAGTTAAAAAAAAATAAACAAATATTTGGGGCCTCTAGTGACGAGGGGCCTCCAAAAGAAAAGAAAAAAAAAGTTAAAAAAAAAATAATAATAATTTGGGGCCTCTAGTGACGAGGGGCCTCCAAAAGGCCTCTAGTGACGAGTGGCCTCAAAAAATAAAAACTTAAAGTTAAAAAAAATGAAAATAATTTGGGGCCTTTTTTTTTTTGGGGGGCCCTCATCACTCGAGGCCCACGGGCCGCGGCCCGGTCGGCCCGGTCGGTAATCCGGCCCTGCCCCCGGCCGATCCTGCTGCTTAAACCCACTTATCTCTTATCATATTAAAACACGGGCCAATCAGACATCTTCAGTAGCCTAACTGCACGAGGAAAATAATGTTAAGAGATTACACCTCTCTCCCATAAGGTGCTGCTGGACAGTGTTGCTGTTGAATTGAAGATATGAAGCTCGCTGCCCCTCCTACCCACTGCGTCTATACCCACCCAGCAGAAGGGGTCCTAAACTTGTTGTTATTAATTCAATTTATCGTAATTAGAAATGGTAAAAAACATTTTTAAAGTATCAATGTAGGCGATCTGTCGACAGCAGAACACTTCAGGTCAAACAATACAAACTATATCAAATTGTGCATGATTTAAACTCATGTGCTGGATAATATTATGCCACAAAGAATCCATACAAACACGGAAATGATGGCACTCATCACATAAAACTACAACGTATCTCACTCATTATTGTGGTGTTTCGCTGGGAGAACGACAGGTAAAGTCTCCACCGGGGAGCGCATGAGGCGAGAAGCATCCATACATTCTTATTATTATTAGTGTGGGTGACCTGGCAAAGCCAGGTTGCCACCCACACTGTAGTTATTGTACGTCTTTTTCTTTCTTTCTTTCTTTCTTTCTTTCTTTCTTTCTTTCTTTCTTTCTTTCTTTCTTTCTTTCTTTCTTTCTTTCTTTCTTTCTTTCTTTCTTTCTTTCTTTCTTTCTTTCTTTATTCCACCGATTTTGCCAACACCACTCGTGCCAGAGCGTTCGCGCCCCATACACGTGAAATGTATCAAAACGACCGGCCTGCCTATGGCAACAGCGGTATTCGAACTCGTAAAGTTTCACCGCACCGTCTGGCTACGAATCGACTTTAAACGGTAAAATGTCGGCCCCATTGGAAATGCATTGCAATTTAGAGTGCGAGATCTGAAATAATCTTTTTTCCCCTACCTTGGGTGAATTGCGAGTGTGATCTCAATTTTGGACGTAGAAATAAAACAAACACAACAAAACGATGACACGGCTGTCAGCCCGCTCACAAAAGAAAAATAAATGGAATTGGACATTTATATCTCAACTGACGACCATTTCTTTGAAGGTTCTCCTCCCCATTGACTGCCATGCAAATCCACTCTAGGAATCTCTTTTTTCCTACACTTTTTTACCCTTCTGTTCCGATCGCCGAAGGAGTGCCACAATAGCGCACGAATGCCACAATATCGCACACAACCCTTCGCCTACTCGTAGTGCTCCTGTGCGAGTCACAACGCTTCATCTCTTATAGTTTTCTTTTAATCAACGTGACAATGCAGTCATGCAAAGAAAATGCAAAAATTGCAAGTCATTGTGATTCAAGTCATTGTGATTGCAACACCTGTGTGGCTCGTGGCTCACTCATGATTGGTTCAGCCTAACAGCTGTGTGGCTCGTGGCTGAGCTGCCAATGACCTCATCGACTTAACCCATCATTGCCCATCACTGTGTTGCAGTACTGAATTGCTGGACAGCGCCCTCTGTCTTGCGGGTTGTGTCATTGTACTCAGTAGGGATATCCTCTTTCATTTTTCATTGGTCCATGTTGACCACCTTTCATTGGTCGATGTTGACCACTCCCCCGATCCTTAGACCACGCCCCCTTAGGCCACACCCCCTCAGTGTATCTCTTGAACCGTTTGTCGTAGAGACTTGCGGATTGTGCCATTGGTCGATGTTGACCACCTTTCATTGGTCGATGTTGACCACTCCCCCGATCCTTAGACCACGCCCCCTTAGGCCACACCCCCTCAGTGTATCTCTTGAACCGTTTGTCGTAGAGACTTGCGGATTGTGCCATTGGTCGATGTTGACCACCTTTCATTGGTCGATGTTGACCACTCCCCCGATCCTTAGACCACGCCCCCTTAGGCCACACCCCCTCAGTGTATCTCTTGAACCGTTTGTCGTAGATACTTGCGGATTGTGCCATTGGTCGATGTTGACCACCTTTCATTGGTCGATGTTGACCACTCCCCCGATCCTTAGACCACGCCCCCTTAGGCCACACCCCCTCAGTGTATCTCTTGAACCGTTTGTCGTAGAGACTTGCAGATTGTGCCATTGTACTCGGTGTAATAGTGTAATAGTGTGTAATAGTGTAATAGTGTAATAGTGTGTAATAGTGTAATAGTGTGTAATAGTGTAATAGTGTAATAGTGTGTAATAGTGTAATAGTGTTATAGTGTGTAATAGTGTAATAGTGTGTAATAGTGTAATAGTGTGTAATAGTGTAATAGTGTGTAATAGTGTAATAGTGTGTAATAGTGTGTAATAGTGTAATAGTGTGTAATAGTGTAATAGTGTAATAGTGTGTAATAGTGTGTAATAGTGTAATAGTGTGTAATAGTGTGTAATAGTGTAATAGTGTGTAATAGTGTAATAGTGTAATAGTGTAATAGTGTGTAATAGTGTAATAGTGTGTAATAGTGTAATAGTGTGTAATAGTGTAATAGTGTGTAATAATAGTGTGTAATAGTGTAATAGTGTTATAGTGTGTAATAGTGTAATAGTGTTATAGTGTGTAATAGTGTAATAGTGTAATAGTGTAATAGTGTGTAATAGTGTAATAGTGTGTAATAGTGTAATAGTGTAATAGTGTGTAATAGTGTGTAATAGTGTGTAATAGTGTAATAGTGTGTAATAGTGTAATAGTGTAATAGTGTGTAATAGTGTAATAGTGTGTAATAGTGTGTAATAGTGTAATAGTGTGTAATAGTGTAATAGTGTAATAGTGTGTAATAGTGTAATAGTGTAATAGTGTGTAATAGTGTATTAGTGTGTAATAGAGTAATAGTGTGTAATAGTGTAATAGTGTGTAATAGTGTAATAGTGTAATAGTGTGTAATAGTGTAATAGTGTGTAATAGTGTAATAGTGTGTAATAGTGTAATAGTGTAATAGTGTGTAATAGTGTAATCGTGTAATAGTGTAATAGTGTGTAATAGTGTAATAGTGTGTAATAGTGTAATAGTGTAATAGTGTAATAGTGTGTAATAGTGTAATAGTGTAATAGTGTGTAATAATAGTGTGTAATAGTGTAATAGTGTAATAGTGTTATAGTGTGTAATAGTGTAATAGTGTTATAGTGTGTAATAGTGTAATAGTGTAATAGTGTGTAATAGTGTAATAGTGTGTAATAGTGTAATAGTGTGTAATAGTGTAATAGTGTGTAATAGTGTGTAATAGTGTAATAGTGTGTAATAGTGTGTAATAGTGTAATAGTGTGTAATAGTGTAATAGTGTAATAGTGTGTAATAGTGTATTAGTGTGTAATAGTGTGTAATAGAGTAATAGTGTGTAATAGTGTAATAGTGTGTAATAGTGTAATAGTGTGTAATAGTGTAATAGTGTAATAGTGTGTAATAGTGTAATAGTGTGTAATAGTGTAATAGTGTGTAATAGTGTAATAGTGTAATAGTGTGTAATAGTGTGTAATAGTGTAATAGTGTGTAATAGTGTAATTGTGTAATAGTGTAATAGTGTAATAGTGTGTAATAGTGTAATAGTGTAATAGTGTGTAATAGTGTGTAATAGTGTGTAATAGTGTGTAATAGTGTGCAATAGTGTGTAATAGTGTGTAATAGTGTAATAGTGTGTAATAGTGTAATAGTGTGTAATAGTGTAATAGTGTTATAATGTGTAATAGTGTAATAGTGTTATAGTGTGTAATAGTGTAATAGTGTGTAATAATGTAATAGTGTGTAATAGTGTAATAGTGTGTAATAGTGTAATAGTGTGTAATAGTGTAATAGTGTAATAGTGTGTAATAGTGTAATAGTGTAATAGTGTGTAATAGTGTAATAGTGTGTAATAGTGTGTAATAGTGTGTAATAGAGTGTAATAGTGTAATAGTGTAATAGTGTGTAATAGTGTAATAGTGTGTAATCGTGTAATAGTGTGTAATAGTGTAATAGTGTAATAGTGTGTAATAGTGTGTAATAGTGTAATAGTGTGTAATAGTGTAATAGTGTTATAGTGTGTAATAGTGTAATAGTGTTATAGTGTGTAATAGTGTGTAATAGTGTAATAGTGTAATAGTGTGTAATAGTGTAATAGTGTGTAATAGTGTAATAGTGTAATAGTGTGTAATAGTGTAATAGTGTGTAATAGTGTAATAGCGTGTAATAGTGTAATAGTGTAATAGTGTGTAATAGTGTAATAGTGTGTAATAGTGTGTAATAGTGTAATAGTGTTATAGTGTGTTATAGTGTGTAATAGTGTGTAATAGTGTAATAGTGTGTAATAGTGTAATAGTGTGTAATAGTATAATAGTGTGTAATAGTGTAATAGTGTGTAATAGTGTAATAGTGTGTAATAGTGTAATGGTGTGTAATAGTGTAATCGTGTAATAGTGTGTAATAGTGTAATAGTGTAATAGTATGTAATAGTGTAATAGTGTGTAATAGTGTAATAGTGTGTAATAGTGTAATAGTGTAATAGTGTGTAATAGTGTAATAGTGTGTAATAATGTGTAATAGTGTAATAGTGTAATAGTGTGTAATAGTGTGTAATAGTGTGTAATAGTGTAATATTGTGTAATAGTGTAATAGTGTAATAGTGTGTAATAGTGTAATAGTGTGTAATAGTGTAATAGTGTGTAATATTGTAATAGTGTGTAATAGTGTGTAATAGTGTAATAGTGTAATAGTGTGTAATAGTGTAATAGTGTGTAATAGTGTAATAGTGTAATAGTGTGTAATAGTGTAATAGTGTGTAATAGTGTAATAGTGTGTAATAGTGTGTAATAGTGTAATATTGTGTAATATTGTGTAATATTGTGTAATATTGTGTAATAGTGTAATAGTGTGTAATAGTGTAATAGTGTAATAGTGTAATAGTGTGTAATAGTGTAATAGTGTGTAATAGTGTAATAGTGTAATAGTGTGTAATAGTGTAATAGTGTGTAATAGTGTGTAATAGTGTAATAGTGTGTAATAGTGTAATAGTGTAATAGTGTGTAATAGTGTGTAATAGTGTGTAATAGTGTAATAGTGTGTAATAGTGTAATAGTGTGTAATAGTGTGTAATAGTGTAATAGTGTGTAATAGTGTGTAATAGTGTAATAGTGTAATAGTGTGTAATAGTGTAATAGTGTGTAATAGTGTAATAGTGTGTAATACAGTGTGCTATGCGACTTGCGGGTTGTGTCATTGCACTCAGTAGGGATATCCTCTTTCATTGGTCTATGTTGACCACTCCCCCGATCCTTAGGCCGCGCCCCCTTTTTGTATCCTTTGAACCGTTTACATTTACATTTACATTTAGTAATTTAGCTGACGCTTTTATCCAAAGCGACTTACAAGTTCTGTACGACAAGCCATCAGGAAGAGCACAACTCTATCAGCTGAGTAACAATGTTCATCACGTTTGTCATAGAGACTCGCGAGAGACCCTCTCCCGTTGGCCGGCGGTGCACAGGCGTCACCCACACTTTCACAATTTCCCCCGCGCGGAATTGTCTAGTTATAATTATTATTATAATATTGAAACATAGCAGATGCTCGGATTTCTACCTTGAGTTGGTACCTTGGTTATGATTTCACCAAATACTGTACACTGTGGGTGGGGGAAATAATTGGAGTGTTACATCTGTGATTTAGTATATACCATTACCATATATTTATATAATAATAATTCAATACTGTACCTGTTTTTTTATTTAAATTTTTTACTCTTTTTACTCATGCTTTCAGTACTGTATTGTTTGCACTTTACTGTTACATTTGCACTCTGGTTAGATGACAAACTTATTTTCGCTCTACTGCTGACAATACATTTGAATTTAATCGAATCTAATAAGTAAGGCAATTGATATAACACAACTTTAAACTAATGTTGGGCTAACAATTCGTTTTGCAGGGCTGCAAGTTAATACTTAGGCTATGGTACAGTAGCTCAAGTTTACGTTGAAGTCAGTGCCGTTAGTGTCAGGGTGGAGGTGAGTTCCAATTGTTGTAGGCAATCACAGAGACGGAGAAGGTATACTCTTGAACACAGTGGCGTCATTTAAGTAAAAGGCAAGGTATGGCAAGGAGGGGGGGGGGGGGGATTTTTTTGTCAAATCAGTTGTGCAATAGTCACTTTTGGTGAGTTGTTTCTATACAATTCAGTTATATGACATTTAGGTATGACACAGGACTACACAAGCATTGTTAGTATATAAATGTGTCAACAGACTAAAGCAGGGAACCACAATATTTTGCATACGAATTATGCAGAATGTAATATCATAACTGTCTATTACTTTTCTTGCAATTGAGCCAATTTTCCTTAGGTACGGTTTTGAGGTGTGTGTTCAACAGAATGTAGTATCAAAAACACATTCACAAAAAGTATGGGTTACTGAATGCTGAACTGCACTATTATAATCACTAAGCCAGACCATACCTGTGTGTGTGCCTGTATCACTTGTCTCTGCTGCCCTTTGATTAAAAAACGTCCCTATGTCCATTTTCCTTTTTTTGGGCATATTTCAGTTAGTCACAGTAAAAGTCACCTAGTAAAAGTGAGATAATTGACAATATCAAAACATGCTAGGGCTGTACCGAATAGTTCGAAGCTTCGTTCATAATGTTGACATTCGAATTCTAAATCAACATAAAAATTTTTAATACATTTCTATTTTTTTTTTTTTTTACATTTTTATTTGCCAAGGTATGGCGAGTGCCATACCTTGCCATACCAAAATGACGCCCCTGCTTGAACAGGTTCGACTTTAATAGTAAAGAACACAAAGAGTAATACTAGAATACTATGCCAAGGGCAAAGGAACGAGAGAATAGATAATGGAGCTTAGTGGTGGTCCAGAACTGGAACCGGCCGCGTTATCTCCGAACGCCTATAGTGAAGACCTGACGAATGACAAGCAGAGGAAAGGAATGTTAAATAACCACCAAATACCAACATTCCACACACACCCCTGTGACAGCCAATCAGAAGCCAACCCCTAAGTGACAGCACTAAATGACAGGGAAAAACAAGTGACAGCAGTCAGGTGACAGATGACAGAGAAGGTGGGTGGTCCCCGACCGTAGTCAGGAACCAGAATCGTAACAGTACCCTCCCCCGACGAACGGCACCAGACGTTCACCTGGGGGCCTCGGGATTCAGCAGCCGGAAATCAACGATCAGGCTGGGATCTAAAATATCCCTTTGAGGCACCCAAGAACGCTCTTCTATCCCGTACCCCTCCCAATCCACCAAGAACTGAAACCCCCTACCCCTCCGCCTATACAACCCAGTATCCTCCGCACCGTGTAAATGGGCTGACCACCAATAAACCGAGGCGGAGGAACCGTAGGCAGTGGCGGGGCCAAGGGCGATGAGAGGAACGGCTTCAACAGGGACACATGAAACGTCGGATGAACCCTCATAGAGCTCGGAAGCCGTAGCCTGTAAGCCACAGGATTCACCCGACGTACCACTTTAAAGGGCCCTATAAAGCGAGGAGCCAGCTTCCTGGATTCCACCCCGAGAGGGAGATCCCGGGTGGAAAGCCAAACCCGCTGCCCAGGACGGTAAACCGGAGCCGGACGACGCTTGTGGTTAGCCTGCCGCTGGGTACTAACCGAAACCTTCTGCAGCGCCGCCCGGACCCGCTTCCACGTCCTGCGGCAGCGAGCCACGTGTGCCTGGGCCGAGGGCGCCTCCTGCTCTTGCTCGGGAAACAGAGGAGGTTGAAAACCATACTGACACTGAAAGGGAGACATACCGGTAGAGGAGGAGAGGAGGGTATTATGCGCGTACTCAGCCCATGCCAACCTCCTACTCCACGTTGCCGGGCAACCGGCAACGTAACATCTCAAGACCCCCTCAAGGTCCTGGTTGACGCGCTCCGTCTGCCCGTTCGACTGCGGATGAAACCCAGACGAAAGATTGACGGAGGCGCCGAGACCGGCGGCAAACGCCTTCCAGAACCTGGAAGCAAACTGAGGACCCCGGTCCGACACGATATCCACCAGAAGCCTGTGGACCCGAAAGACATGCTGTATCACCAGATCAGCAGTCTCTCGGGCCGATGGAAGCTTGGGGAGGGGAACAAAGTGAGCCGCCTTAGAGAACCGGTCCATCACCACCAAAATGACGGTGAACCCGTCCGAAAGGGGGAGGCCAGAAATAAAGTCCAGGGATATGTGCGACCAGGGCCGTTTAGGTATAGGAAGCGGCTGGAGGAGACCTGCTGGTGCACGACGAGAGGTCTTACTGCGCGCGCACATCGGGCAAGCCGCCACAAAGGAACGCGTATCCCCCTCCACTGTCGGCCACCAGAACCTCCTACGGATAAATTCCAGGATCCTGGTGGCCCCAGGGTGGCTGGTGAGGGATGAGGCATGTGCCCACTGCAGCAAACGTGAGCGTGCCGCCTTGGGCACATACGATCGCCCCGGAAGGCCCCCGCCAGGATCGGGCTTCCGCGTCATCGCCGACCTTACCACCTTATCTATGCCCCAAGACACGGGTGCCAAAATCAAGGCCGGTGGAATAATGGGATGGGGCTGCTCCTCCCGACCAGGAAGATCAAACTGGCGCGATAACGCGTCGGGTTTGATATTCTTGGACCCGGGCCTATAGGAGATGGTAAATCGAAATTGTGTGAAGAATAACGCCCACCTGGCCTGGCGAGCGTTAAGGCGTTTAGCCCCTTGGATGTAAGCCAAGTTCTTATGATCGGTCCAAACAATGAAAGGATGTGCCGCCCCCTCCAGCCAATGTCTCCATTCCTCCAGTGCCAATTTGATAGCCAACAACTCCCGATTACCCACATCGTAGTTGCGCTCGGCTGGTGACAGACGGCGAGAAAAAAAAGCACACAGGTGCACTTTCCCATCCTTTAAGCACCTCTGAGAGAGCACCCCCCCCACCGCGATGTCAGAGGCATCCACCTCCACAATGAACGGAACCTCCGCATTGTGGCGGATCAATACAGGAGCGGATGTAAACCGACGTTTGAGATCGCAGAAGGCCGACTCTGCCCTAGGCGACCATTCAAAGCCAGGGAGAGAGGCCTTAGTGAGAGCTTTTAACGGATTGGCTAAGACGCTAAAGTTGCGAATAAAGCGCCTGTAAAAATTTGCAAAGCCCAAAAAACATTGTAACCCCTTGAGCGACGAAGGCCGTGGCCAGTCCAAGACTGCACTCACCTTGGCCGAATCCATGCGTAGATCACCCTTCGTCAACACAAAGCCCAGGAAGGAAACGGTATCAGTGTGAAACACACACTTCTCGGCCTTAACGAATAGTTGATGCTTGAGGAGACGTCTAGCACCTCCCGAACATGCAGTTGGTGTTGCACCATATCGCGAGAAAAAATTAGGAAATCATCTAGGTAAACAAACACAGACACCCCAATCAAGTCTCGCAGCACGTCATTAACCAGGGCTTGGAAGACTGCCGGAGCATTAGCCAAACCAAAGGGCATGACCAAATACTCATAGTGACCATTAGGCGTATTAAATGCAGTCTTCCACTCGTCTCCTTCTCTAATCCTTACCAGATTGTATGCATTACGTAAGTCAAGTTTAGAAAAGACCTGCGCCCCCTGTAAGCACTCAAATGCCGTGTCCATGAGAGGTAAAGGTCTAAAGGATATCGGTTCTTGATGGAAACGTCATTCAATCCCCTATAATCAATGCACGGACGCTGATCCCCATCTTTTTTATCAACAAAGAAGAAACCAGCGCCGGCCGGGGATGTGGAAGGACGTATGTGCCCTGCAAGCAATGCCTCCTCAATGTAGGTGTTCATGGCCAATGTCTTGGGGCGTGAGAGAGAGAACATTCGCCCGTGAGGCGGGGAGGTACCGGGTAGGAGATTAATGGGACAGTCGTATGATCTATGAGGCGGTAGTGCTTTAGCACGCGTCTTGCTAAAAACGTCCGCCAGGTCCCAATAGATCTCAGGAACCCCTATCAAATCGGGATTAGAGGGTGGAACAGAATCTGCGACGCTCCCCACCATCCTGGAGAGAGAAGAAGGAGAAAAAAGAGAAGAGGGGGAGGGAGACAAGGGAGTGGACAAACTCTCGCCGACGACCGACTTCAAGTCGACCTCCGTTGAGAGCTTGCCCGTGCTCCAATTAATATTATGTATTCATGAAGACAACCAGGGATGACCCAACACCATTACAGAATAGGGGGAGACAATGACAAATAATTGAACCCACTCCCACCCCCCACCCGCCACCCGGATGTGTATAGGAACAGTGCATTGAGTGACGCTCCCACTGCCCAGGGGCTGACCGTCCAGGGCGTACACCGGAATAGCAACCCCCAACTCTTTTACCGGGATTCCCCATTCTCTCACCAACCCCAAGTGAATGAAATTGCCCGCCGCCCCTGAGTCAATGAGAGCCTTCGTTCCCCTAACGTTACCCCCACAGTTAACCGCCACCTCCAAAAATGTACGTGTGTCTGATGGTAGTGCTGGGGTGAGCCCACCTGCTGGCGCCCTCTCGAGGCCCGGCGTAGCACCTCCTCTTCCCGACTGGCTCCGAGTTGAGCCAGCCTGTTCCCGACAGCTGCCAAAACGATGACCGGTGCGGCCGCACCGGAATCAGCGTTGCTCCTCGATGAAGCGCCACCGCTCGTCGTCTGAGAGCGACAGCGCCCCAAGCTGCATGGATTCATCACCCAGTGGCCCACTCGTGTAATGCGGGAAAGTATCAACAACGGGAGGAGAAGGGACACGTACCTGGGTAGTATCTTCACGCTCCCTCTCTCTCTCCCGATGTCGGTTGTCCATCCGTATGGCGGTGTTGATGAGTGTTTCCAGCTGCTTAGGGATCCCACGCACGGCGAACTCGTCCCTCAACCGTGCGGAGAGTCCCTTGAGGAACAGGACCACACAAGGAATTTCCGGCCAAGCTGCCTCCCGAGCCACGATCCGAAATTCGATGGCGTAATCTGAGACTTTTCCGAGGCCCTGCCGGCAGGCGAGAAGCCGCCCACCGGCCTCGAAGATCGAGAGTACTCGGGAAGTGTCGAATACCCTTTTCAACTCCCCGGTGAAGTCGTCCACACAGTCTCAGATAGACGAACCGCTCTCCAATTCGGCCGTAGCCCAGGAGAGTGCTCGACCGGTGAGGAGGGTGATAATATATGCGACTTGTGCTCTGGAAGAGGGAAATGAGCGTGGCTGCAGCTGGAACACGAGTGAGCACTGGGTGATGAACTCCCTGCATCCCTCCGGTGCTCCCGCGTAGCGGCCTGGTGCGGGTAGCCGTGGCTCCTGGGTCCGATCCTGGTGCCCAAGAGCTCCCTGACTCTCCTCGGTGTTGAACGTGGTGTTGAACGCCGCCTCTCCTGCCGCCGTCTCTCCCACCGTCGTCCTTACCCCAGCCACCTCGACTTGTGTCTGCTGGGCTGTGAGTAGCGCCCACAGCGCCGTCTCCTGCAACGAGCTGACGATCCCGCCCAGCCGAACCAACTCGGCGCTGACCAGATGTTGTTCCTCCATGCGCTCCTGTGCACTCTTCTGTGCCCGGAGCATCTCCATGATTGCCTCCATGGAACTCTGATGTTCAGGTCTTCTGTCAGGATGGAGGTAGGTGAGTTCCAATTGTTGTAGGCAATCACAGAGACGGAGAAGGTATACTCTTGAACAGGTTCGACTTTAATAGTAAAGAACACAAAGAGTAATACTAGGATACTATGCCAAGGGCAAAGGAAGGAGAGAATAGATAATGGAGCTTAGTTATGCCTTGCACTATATAGTATTGTATATTAGTACACTGCACAGTATTGTATATTGTATGGTAACTACGTCTACGAACATTGTACATATGTCTAAACTGAACACTGTGACCTCTTTTTTTTTTTTCTTCTAATTTTTACTATGTTTTTATTTCATACTTATCTTGTCATGCACAGTCTCTGGAGCGCAACAGTAAGAAGCATTTTGTACAAAAGTATTCTGTACTTCTGTATGACAACTATTAAAGAAACTTGAAACTTGAAACTAGTGGTGGTCCAGAACTGGAACCGGCCGCGTTATCTCCGAACGCCTATAGTGAAGACCTGACGAATGACAAGCAGAGGAAAGGAATGTTAAATAACCACCAAATACCAACATTCCACACACACCCCCGTGACAGCCAATCAGAAGCCAAACCCTAAGTGACAGCACTAAATGACAGGGAAAAACAAGTGACAGCAGTCAGGTGACAGATGACAGAGAAGGTGGGTGGTCCCCGACCGTAGTCAGGAACCAGAATCGTAACACGTTAGTACACAATAATTATTATATACACAATCCCTTGCGGTCAGTGCTGTCTGGGAGAAATGCGAGGCCCTGTGCAAGATTTAAACGCGAGCCCCCCCCCCCCCTAAAGGTTAAAAAAATAAATCAAAGAAAAATAATTTAATAATACTTTATTTTTTATTAAAAAAAAGTGCGCAACAACGTATAATGTCTGTGTGGAACCAATGTGCCAACAACCTTTCCGTGGGTGAACTCATTGAGATAGTTTTCAATTACTGATACTAATCTATACAATCACCTGTTGTTGAATAAATACCATTACTTTATAGTTATTACTAAAAAACAGTATATATAAAACAGTAGCTGTATAAAAAAAAATAGTTTTATAATTTATATACATTTTCTTTGTTTAAATTCTTTTTATGTATGCACTGGTATCGGATCAGTATCGGTATCGGTTGTATTAAATTAATTGATTGCTGTTTAACGTGTCCCTGTGTTCAGTCCTTTCGATTAGCCCACCGTTCATTGTAAACAATGATGCATGTAATTATATTAACGTTACTGTGTGTTGTTGTAGCTATGTTAACCCATTCTCTGCCACCACTTTGATCATCCAAAACCATTCTCTGCCAGCGCTATTTGTCTATGGAGATGTTCACCTTCTTTGCAGGGCTATAACCTTTTAAATTGTATTGCTAAATTGACATTACTATGGCCCATTCAACATCCATTATCTATCGTTCAGGATGTAGGAACGTTTAACTTTTTCATTCACACATTCATACGAAAATACCGTCTAGAGTAGAAATATGTTTTTATCGTTTTCTGCAGTATTTCATAGAACGTGAGATAAATAAATGCATATATTAGATTATCAAATGCAGTTTGATACCGATCCATGCTATATTAAAAATTTAAACTGTACATGGTCCTAAACATTATGACTGATCATCTGCGGGTGAACGGAGGGGGGGGGGGGGGGGTCGTTTATAATTCCGTGCATACAGTCAACGTATTCTTAAATAATAGCGCTGCCCGAGGCTGGGCATACAGTCAACGTATTCTTAAATAATAGCGCTGCCAGAGGCTGGGCATATGATACAGTCAACGTATTCTTAAATAATAGCGCTGCCCGAGGCTGGGCATATGATACAGTCAACGTATTCTTAAATAATAGCGCTGCCCGAGGCTGGGCATATGATACAGTCAACGTATTCTTAAATAATAGCGCTGCCCGAGGCTTAGTGGCAATGCACCTGTACAGTCGTACACCTGGCAGTAACAGGGACAATGCATAAAACACCCCTGGAACCTGATAAACAAGCTTAAAGCCAGGTACATTTTTCAAGCACGACATGCAGATTTGCAGTTTTGCCTTATTTTAATCGAACTCTATAAGCTTAGTACACACGTCAAAAAAACTGCACGATGCAACACACCGAGTGAGAGAGAGAGAGACCGAGAGAGCGCGCAAGAGAGAGAGAGAGCGAGAGAGAGCGCAAGAGAGAGAGAGAGCAAGAGAGAGAGCGAGAGAGAGAGAGAGAGAGAGAGAGAGAGAGAGAGAGAGAGAGAGAGAGAGAGAGAGATCCACGGCGGGAACAGAATAGATTGCATTAAAAACTCACCCTAACGCAGAATCAGGTCCAAGAGGAAGGAGATGACCGTGGAGATGACAAAGTTCACCAGTCCCATGATATTGTCCCCCCCGTTGGGATGAACTTGGGAGTCTGTTCCTAGTTTATCTGCCACACGTTAGCACTCGATAACATAGCTAACGCTAGCTAGCTAGGTTAGCTAATGCTAGTTAGCTGTCCCTGCCTTTAGCTAAGCTACTAGCTGACATGGCTAGCCTGACTGAACGTTCTAACACGCAACAACTTTCATCTTCAGTCCATCTGCCGAACGTCCTCTTCGTCTTGGCATAACCTAATCACTATACTTGGTATTGATAAGCTTACGGCACGCAGCGTTATTTCTTCTGCTCCGATGCTGCACATTTGGTTTTCAAAAGTAGGATGCTCTTGGCCAAGACATCCACTCGCTCCCGTGGATAGCGCCGAATAGACCCCGTACCTGTACCCCCTCCCCTCGTGGATAATACCGGTCTTCTTCACATCTCTCTACCGACTACCAGACCGACGCTAACCAGCTCCCCCTAGTGTTAGTCCTCCCACGATGCTTTGCACAAAAGTAAACGGGTCATTGAATGAAACCAATATTATATCTGCAGAGCCGCAGAGCCCGGAACACTATTCTACAAACGTGTCTAATGTGAAATATATAAGCATGTAAGCAAAACTAGATTTTAGGTCTGTGATGGAAAGTGATTGTTAACATTCTATTTATTTGAATTTTTATTAAAAAATAAAATGTTCCTTCTCGCGAGGCCCCCCTTCTCGCGAGGCCCTGTGCGACCGCACTGCTCGCACGCCCCTAGTGGAGGCCCTGCTTGCGGTCCTCACAGCACGGTCCTGAGACCGTTCTCCAAGTCTGCAGCTGGATACTATTGCATGAGGCAGAGAGACAGAAGACAGCATCACAGCCTAGGCCACGTCATAGATGGGAGGCACATGCCAATCTATCTGTTTCATCAACCTGATGTGACAGCACAGCACCTGCGTGAACCGGCTAGGTGTGGCTGAAGATACAAACAGCCATGCTCTCTGCCTCACAATGTGAAAGGCTCTCTCCGGTGGAGGACATGGGTGTCAGGCGGTAAGCGAGACTACCACTTATTTCACACCACATGTTATTCTGTGAAATTATACTTACCGTGTGTTTCTCTAAAACAGTAGGCATCCACGGGGCACATACCAAAGCTGGGAGGAAATGCATGAGAACAAGAGAATGGAGCTTGGACTCGGAAAAGGAAATTATGTGAAATAACCTACCTGAATGCACGTTGAATTAACCTTACTTACCTGAACGAACTATGATTTACCAGTACCTGAATAATGTACCATATGGGACATTCCAGAATTGGAGGACATTTTCAGTCCCACCCATGAAATTCCAAACAATCCATGCACAAAATACTAAAACATGCACTTGTTATGTAAATTGTACTTGTCCTGAGACTAAATGTAAATATGGTTGTGGAAAAAGTGGTTCCAAAATATTATTTAAAATACCAAATAGCTCTTGAACACCCCCTAAAATGGCACTTTTCTGTTGTCCCACCTTCTTGATGACCAACTTGCATGTCCAATATAACATTTAAATATATGTTTTAAATATACTTTTTTGATATTAGATTGTTGATATATGTCTCTTGTAATTATAAAAACTATTTGTTTATTCATCAACATATTTTAAATAATAGTAATTATGCACTGAAGTTGTGTCCCACAACATGTGTGCAACCCTGTTACCGAAACCTATTTCACCTGATAGAGGGGAAAAAATAAAAACAGTGAGTCACATGACACAGGAAATGACATCATCAAGCCATCTGCTAACAAAATGGCTAGACCAAAGGTAAGTCCTCTCTTCTACTTTTTATATTTGTCTAATCTTTTCAGCCTTGATTGACTGTGTCACTCTAGCCAACACAACCCTGTTACTCATATTATCACAATAAGACCCATTTATTTCAAATTTGTCTTTCTTTATTCATATAACTATGTTTAACCTTGACATTGACAGTAACTTACATTCCTCAGCTAGCATCTTTTCCTGAAGTAAAAGCTAACATTAGCATTGATTTGCAACCCTGTTACTTGCAACCCTGTTACTATAATTAGAGTAACAGGGTTGCACTACAGTAACAGGGTTGCATCTCCTTCAGTTCAGCAGTATGTCTTTACAGAAGTAGAACATGAACATGTGTAATTACACACATTTCTTTGTAATTATTAGATGTCTTGTTCCATCTGTAACTAACTGTACTTACGTGTACTAGTAACAACTATGTTATTAGTGCCCAATAGTAGTGAATGCAGACTTAATGTAAGGTGTTACCCAAATCATTATTTTATCAAAGGTTAATAGACATTTTGTTTGAAATGTAATTGATTTCTACAGAGTTCTTCCACACCATTGAGCACTGCTGAAAATCAGAGGCGCTACCGTGCCAGGCGTGATGCTGATGAACAGAGGAGACAGCAGTACTTAGAAAAAGAGAAAGATAAGTGGAGAAAAGATGTAGAAACAGGGAAGAAGAAGAAAAGGCTAAAAGACTGCAGTATGAGAGAGCAGCGTGCCCAGCGTAAAAAATGGAAGGAGGCTCATAAGAGGAGTGATGCCAGGAAAAGTGTACTTGAAGGATTGAACACTCCTCCAGTCAGCCCTGATGCCCCAGTCAGTCCAGACGTTCCAGTCAGGCCAGTATCCCCAGTCAGCTCTCAAACTGGGACTTCAAGGTAATTTAATTAAAAAAATATCATTAAATCTTTTACAAAACATTGTAAAGTGCTTTGGATAAAAGTGCTATACAGTAAATGCACCATTTACCATTTAATTTACTTGATACAGTATATGTACTCAGTAATTATTAGGCCCATCTAATCCTGGTAATTACTTTGTTTGGTGCAAAACTACAATTGGGAAAAAGTCCATGCAAGTGAAATGATTATGTGACAATGTATTTATGTTTATATCTTTCTTTTAGGCAACGTGATGCTGGGAGAAGAACATTGAGGGCTACCAAAGCAAAGTTAAACAGGGAGTTCCAGAAAGTACAGGATACGTTGAGGAAAGCTGAACAGAGGGCAGCAAAATACAGAAAGCGACTCCAACGTTTGAAAAAGAACAATCCATCTCCAAGATCCAAAGTCAACAAGTTGATTCGACACATCTCGGTCACAACCCTAAGGAGAACCCTGTTGTTCCACACAGCTGTAGCTGAGGAAGTACGTGACAAGTATGCACATTCAAAGAGAGAGAGTGACAAACAGGTCAAGTTTCAAGTTTCTTTAATAGTTGTCATACAGAAGTACAGAATACTTTTGTACAAAATGCTTCTTACTGTTGCGCTCCAGAGACTGTGCATGACAAGATAAGTATGAAATAAAAACATAGTAAAAATTAGAAGTAAAAAAAGAGGTCACAGTGTTCAGTTTAGACATATGTACAATGTTCGTAGACGTAGTTACCATACAATATACAATACTGTGCAGTGTACTAATATACAATACTATATAGTGCAAGGCATAAATGGACGAGGTGCAGTTTAGGTACAATTCACAGTAGGTGTACGAGTTGTAGTGCAAATCCTTTATCAATAAATATAAAGTGTAAGTGTGTTTGTGTGATCTAAAGTGTGGAGAGTGGGTGCTGCAGTGTGTTGTTTGTTTGAGTGAGTGTGTGCGTGTGGGTGTGTGTGCTGTGTGCATTTGATGGTTGTTGCATAGTGATTATTGTTCGTTTAGCGATTATTTTCGTTTAGCAGCCTGATGGCCTGGGGATAGAAGCTCCTTCTGAGTCTTTCTGTGCTCGCCATAAGACTCCGGTATCGCTTGCCTGACGGCAGCAGTTCAAAGAGGCAGTTGTTCGGGTGGCTCGAGTCCTTAATAATTCTCTTAGCCTTCCCCTTGCACCGCTTGTTGTAAATGTTCTGGAGGGTGGGAAGCCCCCCTCTAATTGTGCGTTCGGCTGAACGTGTCACTCTTTGTAGTCTGCTACGGTCTTGTGCAGTGCTATTCCCAAACCAGGAGGTGATGTTGCCGGTCAGGATGCTCTCTATTGTACATGAGTAGAAGTTCCTAAGGATCTTCTGACTGACTTGGAACTTCCTTAGGCGCCTGAGGAAGTAGAGGCGTTGTCGTGCCTTCTTCACAACACTGTCAATGTGTGTGGTCCATGTCAAGTCCTCGGATATGTGGGCTCCGAGGTACTTGAAACTGTTCACTCTCTCAACTGGTGCCCCGTCGATGCTGAGGGGGCTGTAGTCCTTGACCCCCGACCTCCTGAAGTCCACAATCATCTCTTTTGTTTTGCTGATGTTCAGGGAGAGGCAGTTCTCCTGACACCACTGTGACAGGTTCTCTACCTCTTCCAGGTAGGCCCTTTCGTCGTTGGCAGAGATCAGGCCCACCACTACTGTGTCATCAGCAAATTTGATGATGGTGTTGTTGTTCCGCTGTGCTACGCAGTCATGTGTGTACAGGGAGTAGAGGAGGGGGCTCAGAACACAGCCCTGGGGGGCCCCTATGTTGAGCGTGATGGATGAGGAGGTGCAGTTGCCGGCTCTTACCACCTGGGGTCTGCCCGTCAGGAAGTCCAGGACCCACTGGTCATTGCAGGAATAGTCACCAACAAAGTCCTGAAGAAGTACAGGCTGCAGAGATTGGCAGAGGAGGTTTATGGTTTTTCAATGAGAAGGTGGACAAAACTGGCAAATGAAAGTGTCTGCAAGTACCAGATGAAGAAACACAAGGGTTTAGCTGCTACACTGAGGTCAACGGTGAGATTGTTCTTTTCACGTGACGATGTCAGCAGGATCACAACTGGAAAAAAGCAAACGCTGACAAAAGAAAAAAAGAAAATGCAGAAAAGGTTAGTGATGGATTCAATGAAGAACCACCTCCATTTGAAGTTCCTGGCTGAGCACACCAACCTCCATCTATCATACTCACTGTTCTGCACGCTTCGCCCCTACTGGATTGTGCATCCAACATTGGCAGATTGTGAAACCTGCATGTGCAAACAAAATGAAAATCTAGGCGTTATTGCCAAAAGGCTTCACCAGATGCACATCATTGACACATCCAATTTGGAGAGCCTGACACAAGCCATCATGTGTGACACCACAAGCAAGCAATGTATGTATGGGGAATGTGAGAACTGCAGCAACAATACCTATACACTCACAAGCCACTAGTACAGAGCCACCGATCTGTCTCCTACCTTTAGTGGGCCACTGTGGACAAAGAGCACACAAATTATCCTGGAGCAGCCTCAAAGGTCACTTTGAAAAAAGAATTTGAATGCTCCCAAGAAGAGCTGGTGGAAACTTTTCAGATTTTGCTGCAGAAGTTCAGGCGCCATCTCTACAACATCAGGCAGCAATATGCTTTCTCACGGGTCCTGAAGCTGGACCTCCCTGCAAATGAATGTGCAGTCCATATCGACTTCTCAGAGAACTACAGCTGCAAGTACAGCACTGACGTACAGGCTGTCCATTTTGGTGCATCACACCAACAGGCCACTTTGCACACTGGGGTTTACTATGTGGGGGAGGCATCTGCCCCTACCTCCTTCTGCACTGTATCAGCATCCAGACTGAAGGGACCACCTGCAGCCCATCCTGAGGGAAATCAGAGAGAAACTCCCAGATGTGAAAACCATCCATTTTCTTAGCGACGGACCCTGCACACAGTACAAGCAGCGTGCCAATTTGTACCTGTTTTTTACTGAAATCTTCAAAAGGGGGTTTACAAGACGATCATGGAACTACTTTGAAGCCAGCCATGGAAAAGGTGCCCCAGATGGTGTGGGTGGCACATTGCAGAGGAGGGCCGACAGGCTTGTCGCCCAAGGAGTTGATATCCCTACGACACTATCCCTGTACCAAGCTCTGAGTAAGGAACAATCAAAACTGAAATTGTTTTACATTCAGGAGCAAGCTGTGGATAATGCAGTGAAAGAAATGCCAGCTGACCTTCCAGCCGTACCGTCCACTATGAGGCTCCACCAGGTGGTCACTCTTTCACCTGGGAAAATGCTCTACCACAATGTCAGCTGCATATGTTCTGCAACAGGTAATCTGGAGTGTGATTGCCAAAAAGCTTCAGCTTTAATCCCACAGATGACCACACAGAAGACCCCATACACAGCACACGTGTATGTGAAGAAGTGCAGTGGCTCAGTCCAGGCGTTGGGAAATGGTGTGCCCTGCTGTACGACCACACCATCTACCCTGGGATCATCCAGGAGGTGAATGAGACCCACTGCCAGGTGAAATGTATGCATAGAGTGGGGGCAAACCGTTTTTTTTCTGGCCATTGAGGGATAATCTCCACTGGTATCCCTCAGAGGATATGCTGACCCTCATTCCTCCCCTAGAGAACGTTACCTTGCGCCACATGGCTATAGCAAGAGAGGTATGGGATACTCTGGCCAGCCACGAAAAATGAAATCTGAACATAAAATCAGCTTTCTAAAAGATTGATCAGTTCATTACTATTTTTGATATGCTCATTCAGGTGAGGAATGCAGCAAGAATGCCAGGTTGTTGGCCTGTTCTGATCCAGTTTGTGGTTTTGTTGACATGTTTATTTTGTATTATTCCCAATATATCAGTTCATTACTATTGTTGATATGCTTATTCAGGTGAGGAATGCAGCAAGAATGCCAGGTTGTTGGCCTATTCTGATCCAGTTTGTGGTTTTGTTGACATGTTTATTTTGTATCATTCCTACTCATCCTGTTGAGTCCCAACATAAAATAATATTATTAAACAACATTCCTGTGGTCCTGAGTATGTATTTGTCACATATGTCATGATCTACAATCAAAAGTAAAGTAACTGTTACTTAGCGCAACCCTGTTACTCTAATTTGAAGGCTGTTGCCATATCATTTTTATTTAAATAATCATACATGATTTTCTCAGCTCACAGTGGTTTAACCTATTGTAAATGTAATAGTTTGCATGATTAAATGCATAATGTATTTGAACAAATATTTGAAATTAAATACTGAAATTAGTAAAAAGAAAGATGTGACTATTGAAAAGTTGGGCAAAATCGATTTCAAAGTAGCTTAAATTAATATAAGTGAAGTCTTATCTGAAATTAAATCAGTATTCAGTAAGCATGTGACTTTCTTTACTTAATTGTAAAGGATTTATTGAAAATATTTTTAAATGTACTTTTTTCAGCTTCCTGAGTATTTGTAACAGGGTTGCGGCAAACATAGCACACAACAAATAAAACGTATCATAAAAAGTGTACCTTTGATGCCTGAGCTGGACGAATCCAATTATTTGATGGTTTAATACCTGTTTTTATGAAATACATAACAGAAAATTATCAAATAAAGGGTCCATTTTTCAAAAGTATTGATGCCTAATTGTCCTCCAATTCTGGAATGACCCATATAATGAGTGAGCGAGAAAGTAGCAGTCAGGAGAATGAGGCTGGCAGGTCACTGCCAGAGACACCAAGAGGTGCCAGCCAGCCAGCAAACTTGTGCTGTGGGAGCCAACACATGGGCATCGATCACGAGGACGTCCCATATTAACCTACATGGACGTACTCAAGAGAGATGCAGGAGCAGGAAGTACCGGCGAGCTAGCCGGATGCATGGAGGATCGGGATGACTGGAAGCACAGATGGAGGGCCCGTCCGAGGACGACCTAGATATATATGAATGAACTAGTATTGACCAGTGCTTGCCTTACATTAACCTTACTTACCTGAAGAAATCCTACGTTGACTCACCCTTACCTTGACATTGCATTTCCACCCGTTTCGATTGGCTGTAAATGAATTATTGTGAATAAATTTGCCTGTTTGGCTCACATCCACCATGTCTCCTGAGTTTGGTATCTTATGTATACTGCAGGGGCGGGGCTTCAGGGGGGGCTGTAGGGGCGGTGCTCCCCGGGCCCGGGAGCGTGTATACTTTCGACAACAAATGTTTGTTTCCGTGTTCGAGTTTTGCACTCTGATTGGCCAGGTCATTGGCCATGTGCGCCAATCGTGGGACGGCAAGTTCAGCGCCTATTTCCGGGTCTAACAGCCTGCAAACTACCTAACGCCTAGTTTATCACTGGTTAAGCTTAGGCGACTCTTTTGCAGTTGGTTATGGTTAGAGTTTGGAATCAGGGCAGGCGTTCTATCGCCATGCTCTAAGACAAACTCTAACCGTAACCAACTTCGAACGAGCGCCTAAGCTTAACCAGTGTAGAAACTTGCGGTCTCACGAGGCGCACATGTCACATGACCTGGCCAATCAGAGACGCGGAAACAAACATTTGTTGTCTAAAGTTTCAGGCGGCCCGCGACGGTCAGGACCCAATGGGGGCCCGTCGCCGAGGCAGCAGGCTCCACCCCCGAGATATTCGCAGGTGGGCCCTGCTGCCTCGCGCCACTGAGTGCACTGACGTTTGTGGTCATATATTAGGTATAAAGCATCGTAGTCTATAAATATGAGTTAAACTTGTGCTGCTATTTTCACACTCACATTTAACATTAAAACATGAAAAATTGCAAGTGAATCCCTTCTATTGTCTCCATCTCCAAATGTATTTTGGGTAAAATCGTCATCAGCCGTCCATCAACATCATACGTAAATGAATGTCATCATCAATCACTTGTCAACAGAGCCCTGCCTAAGCATGAGCGGGAGCAGCAGTTATAAACACAAAAGTGGAGCGACAAAACGCAAAGAAAAAGATAAAAGGGACCAAGGAAAAGACAAATTGTCCAAGCTATAGAGATGTATATTTCTTCCGCCCTACTCTCCTCCTGCGGGAGAAACCTTAAATTGTTGAAGAGCCCCAGCCCGCCAACAACGTTAGTGGGGGTGAGCCAGATTTACAGGTAGGCTACAATCACGAACACACACTGTCAACAAGAAAACGTGAGTTTGTTGTAAATGTTGATATGGTTGTTGTTACTTCGTGTAGTATCACATTAAAACGCTTATGTCCCACTCGCTGGTCATCTCGCCATGATGCGCTTGTTTGCGAAAGACGCGGATATTCTCAAAGCATCTACTCTACTGCAAAATGCCATCAGTGTTTTGGTGGAGTAGCCCACCCACCACCAACCAGACCATTCAAACATATACATCTAATGATGGATGGTTGAACTAACACCCTCAGAAGGTAAAAATACTGCTTGGTGATGGTGGACGTATGGTCAGAATGGGTTGAAGCGTTTCCAGCATCAAAGCAAACAGCAAGTGTAGTTACAAAAGCCCTTTTAACTGCCCAATTGTACTAATGTGTATGCGGATGAGAAAAAGAACACGCACAGGTCTTTCACCCTTTGAAATTACATGCCACCCTTTGTTGGTATTGAAGCACAGAACATTTCCTTTCCGTCCACCCATATGTGTAAAGACACTGTTCTGTCATATTGTGCTAACCTCTCTCTCAATCTAGCGGCCATCAGACGACAGGTGGCAGCTGCCCTGCCTACTCCAGGTACAAGGCCTCTCCACAACCTCCAACCAGGTGACTACGTGCTGGTAAAAGACTTGAAAGAATTGGCAGGCCAAGCGCCATACCAGATCCTCTTCGTAACCTTGACTGCTGTAAAGGTTGCTGAGGGAGCCACATGGGGTGCACGCCATTCACTGATCCTGGCATAAAGCCAAACTCGTTTTTCCTCTGGTCTGTTGAGTGCTTAGTTACCGACATACGAACATAGGACCTGCCTGATTTCTGGTGAGAGATTGAAAATGAAACCATGTCCCGACCCCAGTAGCAGCCGGGGGTTCACGTTAGGTCGCGTTGAAAATGTAATGCTCTGAGATGCTCTGGAGCAATCTCTCTCTCTGTCTCTCGGATCAATCCAATAAAATAATTAACACATGTATGTTGTCATTTTAAACAACTCACCATTCATTCATTATGCATCAGCAGCAGCTAAATTAATGTTATAGTTCACAACACAGCAGCGCGTTTTGAATCGCTAACCTATTATCGTCTCGTCTCAGCAAGCACAGTCAATCATTTCCGTAGCCGCATTTCTCGGAGACAGCTGTGTAGCGAGAGAGAGAGAGAGCGAGAGAGAGAGAGAGAGACTCACTGTTTAGTCGAAACGTCCAGGGCAGGAGGGCTTGATAAAGTGTATAATCCACTGTTGATGTATTCCAGACCACTGTCCACTGTCCAGACTGCATCCGCCATATAGCTTGTTAGCCAAGTGTTAGCTGTTAGCAGTTAGCACCACACAACACAAGTACTTAATTTCTTTGTCCATTTCCGCGTCGAACAGACTGCAAACTACCTGGCGTTCTATCGCCATGCTCTAAGACAAACTCTAACCTTAACCAACTTTGAAAGAGTGCCTAAGCTTAACCGTCGAAAGAACTTGCAGTCACGCTCTAAGACAAATAGCTGCATCTCACAAGTCACAACAACACAACTATCTCTACCACCAAGCTAGAATTGGAACATAGAAAGTGGATTCGGATTGCTACGAAAAAAAAAACTGACGTCGGCCAATCAGAGAGCGTCTCCGTGAAATGCGGCTACGGAAATTCTTGACGCTGCTGCCTAGACCGCTTCAAATCGCGCCCGGATTCCAACATAATAGTCATATTTCAACGCACAACGCGTTACGCACAGATTGGCTGCGACGGATACAGCGATCAAACAGTGACGCGCACTCAGAGCGCTATTGCGTCTAGCCCGGGCCGAGAAATACAAAAAAATTAAAAAAATTAAAAAAAGTGAGTCACTTCCTGTTCAGGAAAACGAGTATTTTTTATTTTATATATTAACGTTATATTGTGCATTGGAAACACAAACATACTTAAAATGAGTAAATATTATTCATTTTAAACATGTTTATATTATTTATAGGGCTATAAAACAAAAAACAAAAAAGTTTTTCTTTCTTCTTCTCTGATTTAACAGGTGGGGCGGCGCCCTAGCGCCCCCGGTGGCGAGCCGCCACTGCCCGACCCCATTATGAGAAACCCTCTTTTATGGATGTTGATATCATTAAAATACTTTTCTATTATTTATTGTTCAAATTATGAACAAAAGCGGGGAGTATGGGGGAAAATTATTTATCTATGATATTACATTTATCATGTACATTATTCATAATTAGATGTATTTCATTTCAGAGCAGAAACTCCCTGTGTCTGTCCCAAAACAAGTACAAAGGTTCGCTTCTGCAAACAGCCACTGTTTGCACTAGCTGACTGGCCCCCACTCCTTTTTTGTTTTTCTACTTTTTCTCCCATTTTCTATTTTTCTCCCATCCCAATTTTGTATAGTCCAATTCTACCCCCCCCCCCCCCCCTGTCTCGAGCGCTGTTAGGCCATGCCTCCGACAGGTCGGCTGCAATGTGGACCAAGCCTTGCATCACGTGTCCCCTCCGGTACACGAGGAGGCAGCTGTCGCATCTTTTCACCTGCACAGCGCTCTCTCAGCGGCGGGGGTCTGCGTGCTTCCTGATTCTGCTGCGCAGGCGAACCAACCGACCTGTAGGAGTCGCTGTCCACAACGTCCGATCCCCACCCACCAGCTTCCCACCCCTAACACTGCCAATTGCGTTAGTATGAACGACCAGCCAAGCTGGTAGCAATGCCGGGAGCTGGGCTCGAACCCAGCATCTCCTGCATTAGTGGCGAGCGCCTTGCCCACTGCGCCACTTAGCCGCCCACTGGGCCCCACTCCTGTACACTTCTGTCTACCCCCACCTTTGTGTCATCATGCTCCGTCAAGCCATTTCTGTACCCTCGTCTACCCCTCCTCAATATCACACCACTATTACGCCTGTCCACCCCTACCTTTATGTCATCATGTCCTCAAGATGAACTGGCCCACTTGTACCCCCCCTGTCTCCCCCCTCGTGTAAACATCACCCCACTGCTTGAACAAGATGAAACTCCTTTAACGTGCATGTATCTGATTGGATAATAAC
This sequence comes from Notolepis coatsorum, assembly GCF_963971535.1. Taxonomy (NCBI): domain Eukaryota; kingdom Metazoa; phylum Chordata; class Actinopteri; order Aulopiformes; family Paralepididae; genus Notolepis; species Notolepis coatsorum. The sequence goes on along the minus strand of NC_140173.1, from coordinate 56,601,041 downwards.
ACTATCATGTATCTGATTGGATAATACACTGTCATGTCATCCTTTGCCCCTTTTCCTCCAAACTGCATTAAAATGTTTGTTCATGGTCCAACTCCGGACAGAGCATTTTGCATGCTCTGCCTCCGTGACTTGTCACCTGTATTCTGCAGAATATAATAATAAATCACTTTTGACTGTGAAGACTGCTGTATCCTGAAGCCATATTATTTCATGCACATCACCAAGGTTTAAGACGATCTCCAATTGCCATTGCAACGGTGCTAGTTGCACCCTTACTTACAATTCATTATGAATTGAAAATGGGGGACCCTGATGTAAATAAGACGAAAGTCTTTCTCTGGTCTACATCCCCTTAACAATTATGTGTATTGAGCTGTACTGTATTGTACCCATTCTGCAATCTGTTAATTTGATCATGGATGAACAAAACTTTCAATGAGAATGGTTGATTTGAATTTCAAGGACTTTTTAAGCACCTTTAAAAAAAAAAATTTAAATCCACCTTTTCTCCTTATTTTTCTATTTTCTCCCATCCCAATTTCGCCTCGCCAATTTCTCCCTTCAATTCTCCCCTCCCCTGTCTCGAACGTTGCTAGACTATGCCTCTGTGTGTGTGTGTGTGTGTGTGTGTGTGTGTGTGTGTGTGTGTGTGTGTGTGTGTGTGTGTGTGTGTGTGTGTGTGTGTGTGTGTGTGTGTGTGTGTGTGTGTGTGTGTGTGTGTGTGTGTGTGTGTGTGTGTGTGTGTGTGTGTGTGTGTGTGTGTGTGTGTGTGTGTGTGTGTGTGTGTGTGTGTGTGTGTGTGTGTGCGTGCGTGCGTGCGTGCGTGCGTGCGTGCGTGCGTGCGTGCGTGCGTGCGTGCGTGCGTGCGTGCATGCGTGCGTGCGTGCGTGCGTGCGTGCGTCCGTGCGTGCGTGCGTGTGGTCACACTTGCTCGGGGGAGTCCCTCTTGAAGAGATGAGCCGAGGAGAGAAGATGGAGGGAGGGAGGGAGGAAGAGAGGGGGGAGGAGGAGGAGGAGATGGCGATCTACACCTGGAAGTCGCTCCCAAAGTGTCTCCTCTGTTCCTCTGTCATATAGAGGTAGGTGGCTCTCATACTGGGAGAATACTGTGAAGGAACAGGAGCCACAGTAAGAACAGATAAATATTAAGAAATATCATATTAAACTGGTTCGTATAGATATGAATTATAGACTTAACAGGCCGGTTTTGAAACATATGGATTAAAGCCGGGAGTCCTGGAGTTACAATACCAGTCTCAATGGAGATTGGAGAAAGGGGGAAACAAAGAAGTATAGGACTACTATGGGCTCAAGCCATGCCTGTCAAACTGAGTGAGCCTGTTCAGAGAATGGTATGTTTCAATTTGAGGAAACAAATGTTTTATTGGGGAAGGAATTGCTGACACACAGGAATCACCAGGGGTGGTTTCTCATCGCATAACTGCTGTAGCCTGTGTGTGGCAAACGCCAGGTGATTGTGTATGTCAACATGAAAAGAAAGAGAGAATGAGAGAAAGACAGAGAGAGAGAGGGAGAAAAAGAAAGACAGAGATTGATTGATTGATTGATTGATTGAAAACTTTAATTATCAGATTGCAGAATGGGTACAATACAGTACAGCTCAATACACACAATTGTTAAGGGGATGCAGACCAGAGAAAGACTTTCGTCTTGTTTACATCAGGGTCCCCCATTTTCAATGCATCATAACATATATGACATACATGACATACAGATAGACAGTACTGCTACATCTATACATTTATGACATACCAGATTTACAAATACAGTACTGTTTTTGTAGGGTGATTATGGTTTATTTACATTGAGGTTCTGGGGTCACGTGGAGTGTATTATATACGAAATAACAACCGTCGGCTTTCCTTTTCTAAGCATTTTCGGTAATAGAAGTGATTTGGGAATAGTTGCGGGATGCAAAGATGTACCCACAGTAGAAAGCTTGCGTGGATCCTTATATTGGTTCTTTTAATACAGCGTTTTTTAAATCACGCGAAACAAATAACATAAGGCTATTCTATAACCCTAGTTATATGAGTATAGCGAGCGCTCTGCTCTGTTGGAACTATCACATTATCCAGTCTAATATTGAATAATTTTCTCCACATGCACACACCCATCCGCCTGGTCACACCCACATCCGCTCCTCTACATAAGCGGGGTCATGGCCACACCATCAGCTCCTTCCAGGGTTCTCAGTGAGTCAGAGCAGATCGCTCGCTATACTCATATAACTAGGGTTATAGAATAACCTTACGTTATATTATCATATAGCTTACGCTCTGCTCTGTTGGAACACAGGAGCTGAGCAGAGCGGAAGCTCGACAAATGTACCTGCTGAGGCCCCCCACAACCATCAGAACCGGGGAGGACCCGAGCCCCCAGGACCCCCCTAGAGGAGGACGGGAGGGAATCGGATCCGACTGTGCGAAGAGGCTGAGCAGACCGTGGGACTTACCTTCACACAGAAGGACCCGCGACCACTCAGGCGCGCATCCCACATGCCACTAGGGAACGGACGGGAAGCAAAACACCCCCGTCACAGTCCCCAACATCACGGGGTCGAAGGTCAAGAACCCAACCCTGTGGCAAGGCTGTAGCAGCGGAGCGAGGAGGAGGACCCAGCCCTAGGAACAACCTGAGGGCCAGGACCCCCCGAAAAAGGGGGCCCGGTGAGGTCAACGATGCCGTAGCATCGGGACCCCACCAGACAGTCACTGATGACACCACCCCCCACATCGTCAGCGTATCGGACAGGGCCTAAATCAAGAGTAGGCCCTTACCCCCTTTGGCACGCCGCTCTGAAGCACTCTAGCTTACTGCACCTGGTATTCCCAGGGGGTCCCCCATCCAAGAACTAACCAGGGCCGAACCTGCTTAGTTTCCGAGATCTGACGAGATCGGGCATGTCCAGGTTGGCAAGGCCGTAAGCCCCAAGAGGCTACCCCCCCACAATACTGTGGGGCCAGACGGCGCGCCGGGGAGACAACCCCAAAAGGGGGTTTATCCCTCAATCCAGGCAACAGGCCAGAACTCGACCTGTGCCTGGAGCACTGCGGACTAGACAGGCGCCTAAGGGGTCTACTGTAAGAACAGTACCCGGCGGAAGGGGTGTTCGGTATGCTGTGCACCATGTCATGACCTCAACAAACCCGACCCCTCCAGCGGGGTCGAGGTTCAAAGGAGAGGCAGACACAATTGGCAGACGTCATGAAAGATGCGGGGGCACACTCTCGGGCAGACGGGGTCAAGCCCGGCCTCAACCCGAGAGTCGACTCTGCTACCAACACACCGGAGAACCAACCACCTCCCTATGTTTAGTTTAACAGGAGGCGGTTGTTCCCTTAACCCACCAAGAAAACTTAGAACATAACTGCGCGTATACACAGGCTATACAAGCAGTACAAGTGTTTCAGTTTTCAAAGGGTTAACCCAGGCCAACAGGTCGACGAGAACGAGTCCGGACCTGGGCCTGGCGGACCGGGACCTACACAGGGATGCCTAGAGGGGTTGACAGCAACCACCTCGACAGCCCCCTCCCATCCCTGCCCAGCAGGGGGAGGGAGGAGTGAAACAAATGGAGAAGGACCAGGCCCCCTAACACAGTGCAAGGTACAACACAGTATGGACCAAGCACGTCACTGTTATGGGCAGTGGCATACATATGACACACACATCCACAACATCAATCCCGCGTCCTAGTCACGCCGCCATCCCCAGTCCTAAGAGGGGGGTAGGTACGCGTGTCGATCTAAAAACATCACAGAGGGTGCCACCAAGATGGACAGAGCGTGAATGCGCTGCTCCTGGTGGCCCACCTAATGGGCGTGAGACCCCTCTGCCAATGTAATGATCTACTCCGTCATCTCCCCCCGGAGATGCACGTGAGTCATCGAGTCTAACCTAGTGCACTGGCGCTCGGTAGAGATAAAAAATCTCCTTCCTAGTCGCCCGCATAAAAAATGCTGTTTCTATGAATTGGGCAACCAAGGCGCGCCGGCCCATAACGTGGTTCCACATTGGAAGCACCCAGGGCCAGCGCTATATGCACGTCAAGAACCCGAAACACATCAATGGTGAATTCTAATAAGAAACACCAGACAACGTTCCCTCCATGCTGTCTGGGAAGAGCAACAGGAAGCCGGTCAATAAGACACAGACACGCATCTGAGTGCAACCCCATCAATTCTGCTCCTCACATAAGAGGGGAAGACAGAAGTTCCCCCAGAGAGACCTCTACGTGAGTACAATTGAAAAAGATATATGCAATAATAATTGGGCCAAGTGACCAACGGCCCAATACACACTGTAATAGAGAGCAGAGCAGAAAACGAACAGTTTTCGAATGCATCGCATCATCCAACTTTGACAAAGACAGCGGTCTGCAACACAGAGCCTGTAACCTCACGGATGTCTCCTGGCCAATAGGAAAACGCGCCCAGTGACGTATCCCATGGCCGGGGAGAACCAGGAGTGGAACCAGGGAAAAAACCCAGTTAATTTTTACTCACGTAAAAAACAACGCTGTTCTTAGGTAGAGAGAAGACATAAGCCTTGGCCAACGCTAACCTAAGCTATACAAAGCGACCAAGACAATTTTCACACCACACGTCGTATCTCCAAATGTAGTGAAGTAACATATGTTCAGTGATGGGCAGTAGCTAGCTACAAGTAGCGACGCTACATAGCTTAACTACAATTCTCAGTAGCGTGCTGGTAGCGTCGCTACTTTTTAACCAGGGTAGCGGTCTCTGTAACAGAGCTATTTATAGAACGAAGTAGTGACGTAGCGACGAGAAACGTTACACGCTACTTTCGGGAGAAACAGTCTAGACTAGAAGATTTGCGAGGAGAAAAAAAAACTCCCCGTAAAAAACCCACTATGATTGGTTGGTTGGTTTAGATATGAGTATGACAACTCACGATTGGGTATGGTAGGCCAAAACATTACGTGTAGGCCAATCAGAGGCAGGATAGGGCGGGACTCCAGCCGCAAAGCAGGAAGTGAAAATCAAAACACAGAGCAGACGTACTGAATGAATGCAATTTAACGGATTACATGAACCAGTCCGCGCGAAATGGCAGAGGGGTTCGATGGCATTGATGAAGATGATGATGTCAATAACAACAATGCCTCTCCATGGCCCTATCTGGGACACATTTATGAGTTTGACTGAAAAAACGGCTAAAACATATGCTGCTCTCAACACGTCCAGCACTAACTTGAGAACACATTCAGGTGAGCTGATGAAAATCAACTGTTCCCAAACAGCACACAAGTCAGTACACTTTTTGTCAACAGCTTTAACTAACAGATAGCTGCTATCATGATGATGTTTCACTGTAGGCAGAAAATGAACAATATTATGGGGGTGGAGAAAAGAAAAAAGAGGGAAAAGCAGTGGTTCTCAACCTGTGGGACAGGACCCCCAGGGGGGGTCCCCACATGATTTTGGGGCCATGGAATGTTTTGTGAGTTACATATTTAAATACATTTGGTCATTTAGCTGACACTTTCATTCAAAGCAACTTACAAATTGTGTACAACAAGTCAGCAGGAGTGGTACATATCTAGCAGCCAAGGATAAGTAGTATTGTTTGTCAGTGTCAAGCTTGAGTGTTATACTCTGAGTACATACTGTAGTAGTATAGACATATTAGCATAGTTGGTAGTAGTATATACATGGTAGCATAATACTAGTAAAATGAAGTAAAACAGTTACAATTCAGATATTGAAGAAGTGTGTTTTTGGTTGATAAAGTGGGCAGGTTTCAGAAGATGCAGAGTTTAGGGATAAATAATACATAAAGATAGAATAGAAAAGAAAAAGACCATTACTGCATCAAAAGTAATCAACAAACTATACTATAAAAACTGATAAAACCAAATGGTCTCTTTCCTTTCTTTTGTAGAGGCTGCACCCAGCTAAACTTGCCTTCCTGGATTTTGTACATAATACAAGTTCATGTTAAAAGGATGACACAAAAAGCCAGACCGAGGGCTTGTTTCAGTTTTATAATAAACAATCAAACTGAGATTTTTTTTCCCTGCCTATTTGTTTGGTGGAAACTTGATCACGAAGTCAAAAAAAAAGAAAAAGAAAAGTAGTGCCGATGTAGCTAGCTATTTTTGCCATGTTCTTGTAGTGTAGCTTGCTACATTTCTCTGGGGATAGCTTCCATTGTAGTTGAGCTATATTTAATCGAGAGTAACTTGTAGTGTAGCTTGCTACATTTTCCAAGTAGCTTGCCCATCACTGCATATGTTTTGTTAAACAAAGACATCGTTATTAACCAAAAACATTCGGGAGGGGGAGGAAGGAAGAGTGGGGTAATGTCCAATGGACACCTTACCTGCACCAACGAACGCAGGACGAAAGGCCGTAACACAGGTTGGTCCACCACGTTGACGAAGGCCTCTCGCTGGCAAGGCCAGAAGAGGCAATGGCCAGAGCCTCGCTCCTGCGTGACGCCCCCCTCCTGCATCCGGTCATGGCGCAGGCCTGACAACATCTTCTGCCAGAGATGACGTCGTAGTCAAAGTGTCAGGGCCCGCTATTCTCACGGCTAGTGCCAATGGTTGTAGCACAAGCTAAACAGCTAACTCTAGGCTAACTGATAGCATCACGCTAACGTTTCCAGCCGAGTGCAGCCACCAGCTAACGTCGTAGCTAAACAGCTAACTGGCTAACAGTTAGCTCATACCGGCTATCGCTAGCCACTAGCTAACGCAGAAGCAAGCTAAGCGGCTACTACTGAAAGCTGTACAACGTGAGAAAAAGCAATACAGGCCAACACTTCAGACAGCCGCTGCCTTTTCCTCTTCTTGTCCGAAGAAAAAAGGGAAAAAGGCAACACACGCCCCTCTTCAGAACGGTGTTTACCAGACACAGCGGTATTGGCAGCAAGCCCCTCGTTGTACGTGGGCTGCAGCCGACCTGAGCTTGGGGATATTCTCATAACGAAACACCAAGCTCACCTCCCTCGCGCCGGGTGTTTTTCATCTTGAAAAGCGGGGCCAGCACGGCGACAGAGGGTATCCGTTTGTCCAGAGACCCGGGGAATTGAACCGCAGATTCGGAATCACGGTCCCAGGAAAACAAAGCTACGACTTCACTGAGGAGGAGCTAATGTTATCGTGGGGCATCAGACTAGAACCCCCTCCACGGCGCTAAGGGGCAGCGAAAAGGATTCTAGCCTGGAGCCGACCTTCGTAAGCTGTGCAGTTGACCCCCCACAACTGACACACCTGGCGCCCGCATCGCAAAAAACATCACCCGCCCAGAGAGGCCGTCAGCCCCTCATTTAACATTCTTAAACTACAACACGCTTGTCTATGGATACCTCTGCATTTTAATATACATTTCTTATATTTTAAGACAAATTTACTGACTAGGAGGTCATTTCTCAAAGTGTCCCCTGTATAATGTTTAAATATGATATCGTTCAGACTGTATCCTCTTGCTCTTTGACATAGAAAATATACACAATGATGTACACAATAGGCTGAGAGTTCATTCTGCACGCTACGAGTTGAATAATAATAGGAATCTGTAACATTTTGTTCTAGAAATTCTCTGATGTGTGAAGGATATGCTTTAGAATTCGGACTAAGCCCGAAGGAATAAAAAAAGACACCTTCTCGTTCGTTATCAAGACTCACAGCGAGCCAATGCACACCGGGCTTATTGCTAGGATCTGTATTAACAATAAAATAGAAAGGTCTAATCAGTGTATTCTGTAAATTAGAGACCCCAGCAAGGATGAACATAACGTTTGTAATTCTACATTATTCATTTTCTAATAATAGTCTACCAGCACTTGTCGCCGGTCATTGATTTCAAGAATTTAGTCAAAACAAGCATATACGATTAGAGTTGCAGTGATGTGCAAAAGGCTGTTGGAATCTCATCTCCAGATGTAGATTCCCTGTAGCTGCGGGTGAGGATGCTAACCCATCCTCGTCAGGGTCCAGATTAAAATAATACAAGCCATATCCGGCTAGAAAGTCACTTCGATCAAAAATCAGAGCAGAATCCTTCAGATGTCGGCCTGTGGCTGTGAATAAACTGTAGAACTCCCTAACAGCGTTCCCCTGTGCAAACTGAGGCTGATACGCTTTTGAAGGGATCTGTCTACCGTCTTGACTTAAGGCTGCATATTCTAAGTTAAAATGCTGAAAATTAAAAGGATTTCTAGTAGGTACACCGTTATAGGCCTCGTGCTCTACTAAAGCTAGTATTACGTACTTTGGCAGTAACCCCAGGAAAATATTCTCGTGGGTTGACACTCTCGAATGAATAGGAATCGAGAAAGTTTTTACATTAATACGTGATAATGGATATAGTGCATTCCCCTTCTGTAACGCTGATGCGTGACCTAACTGTACAGACGGCAATATTACAACCTTCTTGACGAATAATGTAGCACTAATAATATGTAGAATGTAGCCCCCATCGGCCGCTGACATACAGAAATCGTCTTTAGCCCTAGTGAGCTTTATTTTTAAATCAACTTTATTTAACAATAGACGATCGCTAGAAAATATATCTGAATGGATTCCACCCAGGAGATGAAACTCTCGGGATAAAGCACATTCGTGACCCCTGATTTTTAACCCCTTATTTCCCCCAACGCCTGTTAAACGTATATCCTCCATAGCTCCGGCAGTATCTTTAGCGAATAAACCAGCAGTAAACTGACTATTCAGACTATCCGGGGAGTAATTTAATAATGTCTCAATCATAGCTTGATAAAGATGTGTAGAGCTAGACTGACTGATTAAACGATCCTGCACGGTGACATCAACTTGACTGAAAATTGTATTTAGAGGGTAGTTGATTAGAGAGACGTTAACATCAACGGCCAGATTACTACCATCAGTATTGGTGATCTTGGCCTTTAAATATAATAACGTATTATTGAGATCCTAGTATCTTTCTCCTTCACCTGGTGGAAATTCTATAGGCGAATCCCTAGTTAGAGCTGTTATGGGTGATATTTCAATATAATCGCTTCGCTCGATCGATAACTGTGTATAAGGGGCTGCGAAGATATCCAGCTCGGATCTTGAGCATTCTTGGGACCGATGGTGAATCATTCTTCAGTTAGAATATATCCTTTACACGGACACGTTTCTTCGTCGGACGTCTCCTCTGACTAACGGCCCTAGCTCTACCTTTTTTCTTTTTATAAGAACCCTTATTCTTCCTAGCTGTCGATCTGCATCCAGGCGGTATCCTTCCTCTCGATGACCTCACACCATACCCTGAACCGCTTTGTTCACCCATCCTAGTGGTGACCTTCTGGATCACGTCATGTAAAACATCTTTTCCGATATTTTTAGCCGCGGTCTTCATATGTGGCTTAGCTATGTTAATACCAGTTTTAAAAAAAGGCATTACAAACTTGAATAATCTTGAGAAAATAGAACCCACCCCACGGCCATACTGTACAGGAGCACCGGCAAATCCTGCTAACCCGTGTCCCACCTGATTTATATAATAATTAACGAACCGGTTGGGTTGGCCATGGGCCTCCATAATGTCTTTACTTCTTTTATTATACGCTTACGTTCAATGGTTTAAAATGTAATTTTACGATCACATTCCCATACGTAAAATTAACTATCTGTCTTGATTTCTATTTGAATAGTATTTATATCGGTTTTTGAGACCATCGAATAATGCACCTTATCATAACGTATGTTCACTATGTCTCCATACGACCCTCTGATCTGCACCGTGGATAATAGAGGGACGAACGCATCGCCTATGAGTTGATGGTCTGAGAGGTTAGAATATATAAACAGATTATATACACCCGAACCTAGATCAGCAGGGTGGGGTGCAACTGTATTAGCTAAATCATACCATTGGTTGTAGCTTAACCCTAGAACATAACATAACTCTGATGGGAACCTGACCTCATACAAACCATAACCCGTAAACTCACAGGTATTGCTAATTTCGTTAAAAAAAAGCCCTGCCTTTTTATCACCCGTCAAGCGTAGACTATCGGTGATTCGTTTTATTAATTGTTTAGGGTTTCTATAATACCGTCCTGAACCTATGTGCAATCTTTCTACCGCCATGTTAGGTTGTTTTAGATGTATATACTCAAAATAGGCTGATTCGACAGGTATATTGTACCAGGTATGTGGATAGGTTATTTCTGCCAGACCCACTAGCCATTCTCCTTTTAAATGTAGGGCTTTAGCTAGATTAATATTGAAACTGGAGCACTTATTCTTGGGGAAAACTCTCATGCATGCGTTGGAAGGGAGCGTGACGTAAAACCCTTCCATTATGATAATATGATGAATTATGAATTCCTCCTTCAAAGTTAGGATTATATAAGGACATTGTTCATACAGCTGTGAGAGTACTCTTTAAGATATAAGAGTTAAATTTCGCCGGCCAACCTCTCCATTTCACCAGAGTGAATATTTTACCATCTATTTTCCTATCCCCCAGACAGTTCTCTATCATATACTTGTTCTTTGACTCTACAATTTTCTGTAACTCTAGTTCATAGAATGTGCCGCTTATAGTCTCACTGTTGTGAAGGGCCAGATTAAACCGAATATATATATTTATTTATATATATATATTTAATTGTATTTGTATATTCTCTAATATTCCCTGATATCCCTTGTATATTCCTTGTACAATATGCATTGAATATCCATTCTAGCCTACTGAACATCCCATAATAGTCTCCATTCTACTATTGGTCGAGACCTTGGTGCCAGGCTGCCATACCCCTCAGACCCAGTTCAAACGTACCGCTCCACATGTACGAACAAGTCCTAGTTCCGCGTAGGAATCTGGCTACCGCACCACTAATGGGACTATTTGTTCATAGTGCGTATATATACTGCGCTACTAAAGTAGGACTTCCTTTTCAGTCCAGTTTCTTACCCTCCAATAGAGTCACAGACGTAAAGCCTCCCCGCAACGCCACGTGTGGGAGTAAGGCCAAGTTCGCCTACCATCGGTATTGAGACATCGTGTATATTAATATTTGAATAGTCATATTTGGCACTATATCGTCGAGTTGGACGTAGTCTATTAAGCTAATAATAGTCTGTTAATATATAGTGCTTCGTGCGGTGAGAATACTACCGTAGTCAGTACCCCATCGTTTCGGGCAGAGAACTGGCCGCTTATCCAGGGTGGTTGACCCCACGTGAAGCTGCACCCGAGGAGCCCCAGAGCCGACGAGCGAGTGGACCTGTATACCGGATTATTCTACCGACGACAGCCCGCCTTCCCAGGCACGGATTATGCTTTGTATACTTTGATTATTCCATGGATAAAGACCCCTGACACTGCCGTGTGTTGGAACCCCCCCCCCCCTGGAGAGGACGCAAGGTGAGGAGACGCTCTGCAAGACGAGGTCGCTTCACGTCTCTCCTCCGTGGACCGGAGAACGCCGGCCCACAAAGAGTCCACCTGCTTTCATCTGTGGTCCAAGGATCGCCGGCGCATTGAACGGCACTACAGTGGGTTCACCTGGGATACCCTTGGCCGGATGAGGCAGCCGGATTCTACCCCCCCCCCCCTCCTACTCCTGTCGGCTTACAAGCGACCGGATTAACCCCCCCTAGTGTGTCCAGTATATAATCATTAAAGTATCATTGCTGTTATTCCTTAAACTATTCCAGGTCGTATATGTACCACCTGCGCCTTCAGAGATTGGACATTCTCTATTGATATACCGACGAATACTCTTGCCATAAAAGTGCATACTAATTTCCATTCATAAATGTGATTGATTTGATTAAGTGCTTGCTCTACACACCATCGCTGTGTAGAAATAAAGACCTATTTCTAATTCGTACATTTGTGTTGGATCCGTTTCATCTACGTGACAGTGTTCATCATAATATATTTATGCCGTGTACTGGGTGGCCGAATATTAAGTACAAAGGTAGTGGTAGTAAGTATCATATCTAGTAATACAGTCAGGGAATTGTACCCCTCAGTTACAATTGGTCCTTCGAGCCGGAGGGTAATTAGTGTAATATTAATATAGTGTTATTAATATTGAAATGGCCTATGATGAACACTCCACGAAACGATCCTCCTAACCAACGCCCGCAGCGCGAACGACGGCTCCCTCAGTACTTAGAGGCTTACGCTGTCAGTCAACAACCTAGTCTTCTACTAACAGTAAACGCGGTAAAACTAGAAAGTAAAAGTATGTCTAACCCCAACGCCCAGACTACCCCGACCATAGAGGCCCCTACGGGCTCTAATGTAACTGACCAAGTTCACGGTGGGGACCAGTGGGAACCAGACATGACTTCACACCCCGCCAGTACTGAAGAAGTAGTCCCCGATGAGTCCCGGGAGGAATACAACGCCACCGAGAGAGAACTCGGCACGGAAGAAGACGGGGAGAGCACCGTGGAGATAGAGCTCCAAGGCTCCGCAAGGAGTACCCCGAGGGAAGGCTCCCCTATACAACCGCCTTCTCCCAGCGAGGCAGAGAGGACCCTACAGCAGGCCTTCCTCATCAGCCTGAACGCCGCTGCTGAACGCGACCGACTGCAGATCCAGCAGCGGAGCGAAGAAGAGCATATACGTCTAGAACTAAGACGCATTCAGAGAGAAGAGAATGTGGCCTGAGACCGAGCAGACAGCCAGCGAGCAGCTGCTGGTGCTCTACGGGACGCAGAGCGCGACAGACAGCAAGCGCAACTAATAGAACAGCTGATCAGACGGACAACACCCTCTCCCTCCGCCAGAGGCTCCAGGAACTCGTCTAGACACACCTCCAGGGCGGCATCCCCTAGCCGAGTAAACAACCCTGAACTTGACCAACAGACGAGGTCTATACCCCCCACAGACCACCTCCCCCCACCGGTCCAAGCGAGACCTAGCAACCGGGAAGGAGCAGCATATCCTGTGGAGAGGCTAAACCAGAGACTACAAGCACTGGATGACCTAACTGAAGACGAAGAGGAAGAGGAGGAGAACCACGCCCGACGACAGCACAGTACTCTACCGGACCAGGAGGTCCGGTACAGCCCAGGCTATACTCCCGCGGAGCTGCGCTACAGACCCCCGACTCTATACCCGGGTGAGCACGACGCACGACCCGCACCGAGGAACAGCACCTGGACAAGCGGGCCATGGTACACTGCCGGTACCAGCCCATACCAAGGAGCGGGAGGAGACTCGCCTAGGAGGCCTCTCCCCCAACGCTCGCCGATGTATCCACAGTCAGCGTCATACATTGGCACGCCTATGGTACCCGACTTCACCCAAGAGAACCGGGCCCAGTATACAGAACTCCGCATGTGTCTGGAGACCATGTTGGTGGATGTATTGGATGAACGCCATAAATACGCCATCCTACTGAAGCACTTAAAGGTACCCCGCGCACATAATATAGCGCTCGCCTACGCGACTTCCACCACCCCATACACAGCAGCGCTGGTAGCATTGGACCAGAGGTATGGGCGCATATGGGATTACGTGATCCAGGAGATCCGACACATCGACCGCTTACCCCCAGCAATAGACAATCGAGCACTGGACGACCTGTCTATCAGAGTGCAGTCCCTGGTAGGGATGTTGGGAGCGCAGAGAGAGAAGGGGAGGCATGAACTTTACGCCAACTCAAATGTGGAAAGGATCTTGGAGAAGCTGCCGCCCGCTCGACAGGAGCGTTTTAGGCGACAGAGGGACCACCGAGACCCGAATGGCCCCGAACCGAACCTCCTCGATCTAGCAGACTTCCTGGCGAGAGAAGTCAGCAGCCTACGGCTAGATACATTCGGACGGAGCACCCCTGGCTCCAGAGAAGGAACCAGACGACTAAATGATGGAAGAAGATCGGTGACTGTGATGCACCAATCGGAGTCAGTACCGAGCAGCAGGAGCCACAGTACCCCCTCCAGAACGGAGAAGTGGAAGATAGTGTGCCCCTACTGTGAGAAAGAACACTGGCTAGCGCAATGTGACTCCTTCCCCAAGCTGAACGCGGAGGAAGCAAGTCAATGGATAAAGTCCAACAAGCGCTGTTTTCGCTGTGCGCGCTCACACATGGCAGCCGAATGCCGCTTAAAGAAAAGGTGCACCAAGTGCGATGGAGCCCATCTGGACATACTTCACGACAGTAACAGACGGCGCCCTTCACCCGCACCATCCAGCAGCAAAGCGAGCGTCATGTACATCGATCCCGCCAGCAGCAGTGGAGCCCGAGTACTCCTAAAAGTAGTGCGTGTGACACTAAGCTACCAGAATAAAGTCCTGGACACTTACGCCGTCCTCGATGACGGGTCAGAGAAGACCCTGCTGCTCGCCTCCGCTGCGGCCCAGCTAGGGCTGCGGGGAAGCGAAACCCAAATGACAATTCGGACAATAAGACGAGATTTGAAGACGATAAAGGGCGAGAATGTCTCATTCTCTATCGCAGCAAGCGGCCAGCCTGAGCGACGGTACCAGATTACAGACGCTTTCACCAGCCAAGAAATAGGACTGTCGCGGTACACATACCCCGTCGCCAAGCTGATGGAGAAATATGCACATCTGCGCAAGTTACCGATCCCGCTCATAGACAATGCTATGCCGACCCTGTTGATAGGCTCCGACCATGCAGACCTCATTGTCCCGATAGACCGGGTTCATACCGGACCCCGAGGCTGTCCTGCAGCAGTCGAGACCCGTTTGGGATGGACTCTCCAAGGCCCGCTCGCCAAATCTCTCAACCGAAGTACAGCCACTAGATGTCTCCACTCCCGAGTCACAGAGGGAGAAACTGCACTCCTGCAACACGTAGAGCGGCTATGGACCTTGGAACAAATGCCCTTTAAGAACGGAAAGAAAGACATTCGCTCTAAAGATGACATTTACGCCATTCACCTCCTCGAGACAGGGACCAAGAGAGTCCCGGTCAACGGCGTGTTGAGATACGCCACGCCACTCCTGCGGCGAGAAGGAATGCCTACTTTCCATGCCAAGACAGACGCCACAGAACGGTACCTGCTGAACACGGAGCGGCGCTTAGCCAAGAACCCCGCCCAAGAGAGTGTATACCGCGCTGAGATTGAGAAGCTCATCACAGCGGGACACGTCACAAAGATGGACATTAAAGAGGCTGACCAGACCACTGAATCGTGGTACGTGCCTCACCACAAGGTCCATCACAACGGTAAAGACCGCATAGTATTTAACTGCAGCTACCAGATCGGATCCCAAAATCTGAATAAAGAGTTACTGCCCGGTCCCACACTCGGCCCCTCCCTACTCGGCGTTCTACTCCGCTTCCGCCAGGAAAAGGTGGCCATCAGCGGGGACATTAAAGGAATGTTCCTGCAGGTGAGATTAGTAGAGGCGGACAAGCCCCTGTTACGGTTCCTATGGAGAGAGAAGCCAGGAGATGAGCACCCAGCCATCTACCAATGGGAAGTCCTCCCCTTCGGAACGACGTGCAGTCCCTGCTGTGCTACATTTGCACTACAGAAACATGTAGCAGAGGACCCAGCAGCGGACGAAGAGGTCCGACACAGCGTAAAGAACAGCTTCTACGTAGACAACTGTCTACAAAGCCTTTCAACCCAGGAAGAAGCCGAGGCTCTCCTGATTAAACTCCGCGCCTCATTGATCAAAGGCGGCTTTGATCTCAGGCAGTGGGCCAGCAGCGATCCGCAAGTACTGCGCAGCCTCTCCTCCGAGGACAAGGCAGCCAGCAGCGAGACCTGGATGGCTACAATCCCGGGAGAAGCCCAGGAGATGACCCTGGGATTGGTGTGGCGATTCAAAACAGATTCGCTTCACTACAGACACAAGCCCCTGACTACGGAGCAGGGAAGGCCGGCGGCGGCGCCGACCACCAGACGGAGTGTGTACACAACACTCGCCCGACAATATGACCCGCTAGGATGTATTCTACCGTACACCACCAGGGCAAAAATGATTGTACGAGCATTGTGGGACAAGGACCAGGGCTGGGACGACCCCATTCCCGCACACCTTGCATCCACCTGGAGAGAGTGGGAGATGGAGCTCCACTCACTCCCAGGCGTTAATATGCGCCGAAGCTACTTCCCACCCACGGTGAGGCCAGAGACATGTAAAATGGACTTACACATCTTCAGTGACGCCTCAGAGGTCGCATACGGATCAGTAGCCTACTTGCGGGCCCAAGAGAAGGGGGGAGAGATCTACACAGCATTTGTCCTCGCCCGCTCGAGAATAGCCCCACGCAAGCAACAATCTATCCCACGTCTAGAGCTCTGCGCAGCCCTAGCCGGAGCGCACCTAGCCACGCTCATCCAACGTGAGCTCACCACACCGGTGTCTAGAACAATCCTGTGGTCAGATTCCACGACGGTACTCGCCTGGATCAAATCGGACTCATGCAAGTACAAAGTCTTCGTGGGAGTCAGAGTCACCGAGATTCAAGACTTAACCGAAGAGTTAACCGGAGAAACAGAGTGGCGCTATGTTGATACAAAACAGAACCCAGCTGACGTCATCACCCGGGGGATGCCCCTGGATGACCTCACCCGTCGCAATGTCTACAGTGACGGCCCCGCATTCCTAACACTCCCGGAAGGACAGTGGCCCATGCCTATCCCGAGGGAAGCAAGTCCAGAGGAGGTGGAAAATAAGAAGTCTGTGTTCTGTGGATTGAGCACCGTAGCCTCCACCGACCCTAACATAGACGATTGCACGTCCATAGAGAGTGCACAACAAAGAACATTCCTGCGGTACCACCCGGAGTGCAAGTCCCCCGCTGATATGTCAGCAGCTAACTACGAGGAAGCAGAATTGCTTCTACTGCAGCGAGCCCAGAGAGACAATTTGACAGAAGGAACAGTCGTCATGATTATTGATCAATCACTGCCCAGAGCTATGTGGCCGGCCGGCCGCGTAAGCAAAGTGATCACCGGTGCCGACGGCAAGGTCCGAGCAGCTGAAGTGCTCGTCCAGGGTCGCACTTACACCCGTCCCGTGGCGAGGCTCATAGAACTGCCCCGACTCCCAGACACAATCGATGATGACCATGACCCTATAACCCTATGACTTTGTGAAGTTGACTGACCCCTACAGCAAACCCTTATGTGTAAATAGACAACGCGATTAATCTGTCTCTGTTTAACTGATTAGGTCTGGGACCAATCAGGGGGTGGCTGTTGTGAAGGGCCAGATTAAACCGAATATATATATTTATTTATATATATATATTTAATTGTATTTGTATATTCTCTAATATTCCCTGATATCCCTTGTATATTCCTTGTACAATATGCATTGAATATCCATTCTAGCCTACTGAACATCCCATAATAGTCTCCATTCTACTATTGGTCGAGACCTTGGTGCCAGGCTGCCATACCCCTCAGACCCAGTTCAAACGTACCGCTCCACATGTACGAACAAGTCCTAGTTCCGCGTAGGAATCTGGCTACTAATGGGACTATTTGTTCATAGTGCGTATATATACTGCGCTACTAAAGTAGGACTTCCTTTTCAGTCCAGTTTCTTACCCTCCAATAGAGTCACAGACGTAAAGCCTCCCCGCGACGCCACGTGTGGGAGTAAGGCCAAGTTCGCCTACCATCGGTATTGAGACATCGTGTATATTAATATTTGAATAGTCATATTTGGCACTATATCGTCGAGTTGGACGTAGTCTATTAAGCTAATAATAGTCTGTTAATATATAGTGCTTCGTGCGGTGAGAATACTACCGTAGTCAGTACCCCATCGTTTCGGGCAGAGAACTGGCCGCTTATCCAGGGTGGTTGACCCCACGTGAAGCTGCACCCGAGGAGCCCCAGAGCCGACGAGCGAGTGGACCTGTATACCGGATTATTCTACCGACGACAGCCCGCCTTCCCAGGCACGGATTATGCTTTGTATACTTTGATTATTCCATGGATAAAGACCCCCGACACTGCCGTGTGTTGGAACCCCCCCCCCCCCTGGAGAGGACGCAAGGTGAGGAGACGCTCTGCAAGACGAGGTCGCTTCATGTCTCTCCTCCGTGGACCGGAGAACGCCGGCCCACAAAGAGTCCACCTGCTTTCATCTGTGGTCCAAGGATCGCCGGCGCATTGAACGGCACTACAGTGGGTTCACCTGGGATACCCTTGGCCGGATGAGGCAGCCGGATTCTACCCCCCCCCCCCTCCTACTCCTGTCGGCTTACAAGCGACCGGATTAACCCCCCCTAGTGTGTCCAGTATATAATCATTAAAGTATCATTGCTGTTATTCCTTAAACTATTCCAGGTCGTATATGTACCACCTGCGCCTTCAGAGATTGGACATTCTCTATTGATATACCGACGAATACTCTTGCCATAAAAGTGCATACTAATTTCCATTCATAAATGTGATTGATTTGATTAAGTGCTTGCTCTACACACCATCGCTGTGTAAAAATAAAGACCTATTTCTAATTCGTACATTTGTGTTGGATCCGTTTCATCTACGTGACAGTGTTCATCATAATATATTTATGCCGTGTACTGGGTGGCCGAATATTAAGTACAAAGGTAGTGGTAGTAAGTATCATATCTAGTAATACAGTCAGGGAATTGTACCCCTCAGTTACACTCACCATCCTGGTCTTTCAGCACATACACCACCGGCACACGGGGTAAACGTTTCTCTATAATAAACGTCTCATGCGTATATGTTTGTTCATAGCGCTTGTCAAAGACAGCCCTATATTTAGAGACGCGTACCACCGTACCGATATCAAACTTAAATCTTTTTTTTTTTTTTTTAAGAGTTAGAGCTGTTGACCCATACAGGTTCTGAAATACCTGTAGTAGGTTATTTTTAGAAACCTCTATGGGTTTCATTTTAATGCTGGAGTGGTACGATTTGTTATAATTCTCTACCATATCCGGCAACATATCAATATAGCGAAAAACAATTTTTAGCTGTAAAAAATCTCCACATCCGATCCTTCAATGTGCGGTTCAGCCGTTCGATAACGCTCGCTTTTAATTTGCTTCCGGTAGCAAAGTGGTGGATGTTATGTTTTTTTAACAGCTGTTTAAAATTTTTATTAAAAAATTCTTTGCCTTTATCCGTTTGTATTTTTACCGGTGTACCACTTTCATCTAAAACTTTAGCGAATGCCTTTGTAACAACTAGACCAGTTTAATTTTTTAGCGGTCTGACATATACCATCTTTCAGAATACATCAATTACAGTCATCAGATATTTAAAACCATCGTTATCTTGCGCCAAGCTTTGCATATCGCATAAATCAATTTGAAATTGATAAAGAGGTCTCGGAACGAATACTCTATTTCTATAAAAATTTGTTCTAGCAGGTTTATGGAGGGTATAACTATCTTGTTTTGATAGCCATGTTTTGACAACTTTCGTTCCAACTCTACCTCCTGTAGAGATCTCCACAGCCTTTCGCTGGCATTCTACACCCCCATACGACCCGGGGTTTGATGGGTCATAATATATTTTAGCTAATACACTGTCCATATTTTCAAGCACCTCTCCCCTAGGATTATAATACAGGAGTGAATAAGTATACAGGAAACATTTATATTTTTTTAAAACACACCTTTTTATTGTTTGTACAGACGCATAAAAACATTTCATTCTCTATACACTTTTGCCAGTTTTGGCACTGTGGACATGAATACAAGTACAGAGTCGTAGACTGCATCAGTATCGATCTCGGGGTAATCTAAATGTATATCCTTAATCACTTCTTTCAGACATTCGCTATTCTTAAATTACTGAAACTCGAAGAGCAATCCTTCACAGATCCCCTGCATTCGTAGAGGGGACATGATGGGTAGACTCAGACGCCCCAGAAGGGCGCTGATTGTAGGGGTCAGCTGGCCACTTCATAGCATCGTCAACAAGGCCGCTTCATTGACAACGTAATACAGCGATGGTTCAAATAGACATTCGTGCTGCTTCTGACTGGGATGCTGTATGCTACAGCCATAGCATTGTTCGATGAGTACTTCGGCCAGAACTAATTTAATACTGGCTATCATTAAATGGTCGAGGAAGCCGGGTCTCTCGTCAATCACTACAGGTAGTATTGTAAGTCTTCTCCTCTCAGCGACAGGCATTTCTTCCGGATAACCTGATTCAGGCGTGTGTGATCGCCAGGGGCTATTTGGGGGTGTGTAGCCAGCCTCTGCAGCAAGGACGTCGACGATGGTCTCCTGTGATGACAGATCTGGTGTTTCGGTGGTATTCATCATTACCCCGCTCCAGATAATTGAAGACGCTTCACCCTGAGATGTTGATGGCTCCGCGATTCTGTATAGGCAGGCTGGTATCTGCACCCCGGGGGAGGCATTACTGGTTAGAGGAATGTAGAGTAGCGGTGAGCTGGATTCATCAGAATCCAGTTCGTATCCAGTGTAGAGTTCGTACGGTGAGTAGGTCATGATTACTGTCTAAAAGTATAAACGCACTGTAACTCTTTTTAAAAGGGTGCTTTATGGATAACACGCAGCAATGCTTTAATACGAGCAAGTCTGTCTGATGTGTGTAATACGGGTGTAGACATATTGTCAGCCATTATGTTCTAGGGTCGCTCTAAGAGGGGATTTTCTAAATATATAGTTTTTTATACAACGCCGACATCTATGTCACGCATAATATCACACACCCCCCATAAACACACACATATACCTATAACACTGCCTATACAGACGCCCACAAAGCCTACCCGTATCAGTAGCTTATTAACAGTATCTATGGAGATAATACTATTTTGATCACATTCTGAGAGATCAACCGTAGTCAGGTCTTCTCTGGTCTCTGTAAGCTGGGTTGTTGTTGATATATTAACCTTGATTTATAACTAAGATAATAATGCTGTGTCGTGAGAGATATTCGCAAGGATGATTATCTGGCGTGCTCACACCTCTGCCCGCTTTTAACAGTTTAACAAAATGTCGTATTAACGATACATTCAAGCCTATACCCCAGCTGTAAAAACATTATGGGTTTCAGATTGGCATCCTACCTAGAACCGACCATGTTTCACTTTGACACCTCCATGATCACTAAGGGAAACCATGATCTGTAACACCCATATATTTTATTTACACATTTGTATTTTCTGAACATAGACATATTGTAATTTTCTGAACACAAATGTCTAAACACACTCTTCCATATTCTACACACAATACTTTTGTAATTTTCTGAGCACAAGTGACATTCTCCAAGAATCAAACACACACACACACACACACACACACACACACACACACACACACACACACACACACACACACACACACACACACACACACACACACACACACACACACACACACACACACACACATACACCTTAGGGATCACGAATCCTTACTCTCTCACCCCCCCAGAAAAGGGGGAGTTAGACATGGTCGTAAATCTATTGGCACTGACAGAAGCTGCATCCCTGAAAAAAAGAGGAAGTCTGACAAAAGTGGCCCCGTTTGACAGACATTTTAGGATGTCTGATTCGCCGATCTCTTTCGTTTCTCCCGCCTTCTAAACTCGTAAATCAATACTCACCAGGGGGTCTGACAGAAGTTTCAGGCTGTCTGATTCGATGAGCTACGTCATTTCTCCCACCTCCTTCTGTGACAGCGAAGGGGGCTGTCACTTTCAGAATTTCAGAAACAGTCTACTGAGAAACAGCGTGGGGTCCCCGTTTGACAGAGAAGCTGCAGTTTGACAGAGAGGGAGACAGAAACAGAGGGGGAGATGCAGGCCACATGGGCATTTTCTGCTTAAACAAACTCGTCCATGCAGGCCACATGGGCATGGAAGAAGGCATTTTCTGAACACATTGTATTTTTCTTAAAAAGAAATGTGAAGGAGAATTGCTTAAAGATTGTGACATTCTCCAAGAATCAAAAATATACACACACACACACACACACATACACACATTGTATTTTTCTTAATTCCCCTACACACATTGTAATTTTCTTAAATCACACACACACACACACACACACACACACACACACACACACACACACACACACACACACACACACACACACACACACACACACACACACACACACATTTGAAATGTTTATTTATGTCCACATACATTTATTCTGAAACTTTGTTCTGAAACTTTTATTTACAATCTTACAAAAAAAAATATATATATATTTTATTTAGATTTTTTTTGAAAATTTTGAAAACCCCTCCCCTTCCTGAACCGGATGTCCCTCCCCTCCGAAACCGGAAGTCCCGCCTCCTTGAATCCTCGACCAATCAGAAAAGGGGGCGGGACTTAGGGACATAAATCATATCAAAGGGGGCGTGGCTACAATCAATCAAACTTTCCATATATGGTCTGACAGAAGGTGTATCCCCATTTTCTCTCACCTCCTCCTGCCTGCACCTCCAAAAGTAAATGTATATTTTCTTCCGAATTGATTTAACAATAATATTATAATTGTAAAAGTTATTTAATTCAGAAAGCCTTCTAATGAGTTGTGTAGGCCAGTTCCTCTCTGCACTTGTAGGGTGCTTTGGGGCCTTCTGAGAGGCGTGCCTTAGGTGGATGGACATGCGGAAGCTCCGGTATAAAGTCCGGCCATGCCACTGAGGTGCCCACGCGTCTCTGGGGCACTCGGAGCACCTTGCGGTGTGGGGTGGAGGTGGTTCACCTACTACTGGTCGAAAACAGCCTTGGACTGTGCAAGTTTAGGGGCCCACATTGCTGGTTCCGGGTCCATCTTGGGTTCCTCTCTTGTCTTCTTTCCCTTCATCTCTATCTCTCTCTCTCTCCCTTCACCTCTTTCCCCCTGCTTACTGATACCTTGACGCGGTCAGGGTGCTTGAGTGCTCAGATGAACCCAAGAATTAAGGGGGAGGAGCCAGACAAAAATCAGTTATTTACTTCTTTCTCGGGGTGAACTCGGGCCCTGCAAGTTGGCCTCTTTGCTTCGCCCCCTGTTCATTCTTCTCTGTTGGAGGTGCAAGGAGGTGCACGGGGGCCTCAGGGGGCAGGATGGCGTATGAATCTCACCTCCCTCACCCAGGGTTTGATTGATTGATTGATTGAAAAGTTTATTAACAGATTGCAGAATGGGTACAGTACAGTACATCTCAATACATACAATTGTTAAGGGGATGCAGACCAGAGAAAGACTTTCGTCTTGTTTCCACCAGGGTCCCCCATTTTCAATTCATCATAACATATATGACATACATGACATACAGATAGACAGTACTGCTACATCTATACATTTATGACATATCAGATTTGCAAATACAGTACTGTTTGTGATACAAAAGTGTCCAGAAAAGGAGTGTATATACATTTGGCGTAGAAACTGTACATTGGAGGAGGTTGGTGGGGTGGGGTTGGGTGGGTTGGGTGAGGGCTGTACATTGGAGGTGGGGGGGGGGGGGGGGGGGGGGGGGGTTGGGTAGGGGACACACACACATTTTACACTGTACATTGGAATGTTGACAAAGCCTTACTTGGTCATTTACTGTACAACTAGGTTAGGACATTTGTAGGGGCCAGTTTCGAATTGCAGTCTCACGTAGGTGTTTTTTGAGAGTGTTTTTGAAGGTGGGTAGTGATTCACATTCCTTTACAGCTTTAGGCAGGGCGTTCCACATTGATGTGGCATAATTGCGAAACGTGTTTAGTCCCTTGTTTGAGCCGAATCTGGGTTTTACATGATTTGTGGAGCTCCCTCTGGTGTTGTGATCGTGGTATTCACTGACCTTTGGGAAGTATTTTGACATGTACATGGGTACCTTGGTCGCGTAGTGTATCTTGTAGACCAGGCCCATTGCAAGTTGCTGTACTCTGTCGTCTACTCTAAGCCATCCTAGGTTGTCAAAGTGGGCAGGGGTGAGGTGGGTTCTAGGAGTCAGGTCAAGTAGTAGTCTGACTAGCTTGTTTTGAGATGTTTGTAATTTGTTTTTTAGTGCCTTTGAGGTGCTTTGGTACCATGAGGTGCAAGCATAGTCGTAGTACCCTTGAATGAGTGCTCCTGCTAGAGTCTTCAGGGTATTCTTGTTTACCAGAGAGGAGATCCGGTACAAGAATCGCGTTCGTTGGTTGACTTTTTTTATTACATTGGATGCCATTTTGTCACAGGAAAGATTAGCCTCTAGGATGGAACCCAGGTAGGTAATTTCATCTTTCCTTGTGACAATATTGTCACCCACTGTAACCGAGAAGTCGTCAGTCTTGCTGAGTTTGTTATTTGAACCGAAGAGAATGGACTCTGTTTTGCCCATGTGTAATGATAGTTTGTTGTCGGCGAGCCATATGCAGATTTTGCCTAGTTCCGAGCTGAGGGCTTTTTCAACCTGTAACTTGTTCTTGTCAGAGACCAGCAGGGCTGAGTCGTCCGCAAACAGCCATTGCACTCCGGTTGTGCTCATCCCTCTGAATGTCAACTGCATGATTTCAGACAAAGAGTCCCCTGTTTGAATCCCGTCTCCGACGTGCCACGCTAAGGAAACAAATCACTGATGGAGTTGTGGAATACGTGGGTACAATCATTACATACACTGATGGAGTTGTGGAATACATGGGTACAATCATTACATACACTGATGGAGTTGTGGAATACGTGGGTACAATCGTTACATACACTGATGGAGTTGTGGAATACGTGGGTACAATCATTACATACACTGATGGAGTTGTGGAATACGTGGGTACAATGTTGAGAAAACAGGCACCTCACCAGGTGCAGCTTATCATCCCATGGTGCAATTTCTTTCATCTGGCTCGGTTTTAACAATGAAAAACTAGTCTTTGTATGGATTTGCCATTATGTTATTAACCATTATTACATGGCGTTTTCACATTCGCCGAAATGCTTGCTTGTGATTGGTCAATAGCGCGCGTCAGAGGTCAGTTATCAGACAATAATGACCGCTGTGGGACAATAATGACCGCTGTGCGCAGCTGTTCGCAATCAAGCCCACAATAATGACCGCTGTGCGCAGCTGTTCGCAATCAAGCCCACTGACATCAGTGCAAACTGCCGGCTTCCGGGGAAGCTGCTGGGGGGCGGAGCGACGAGCACTCAGCGGAGCCAGAACCAGTGTTACTGTTGCGAGTCGATGTAAAATGAATTAGGTATATTGTTAGTAAGTTAGCCATGTAATAAGCGGGATAATGTATAGCTATACTCGATCATTGTCGCAAAATAATTGACCTTCACTGACGTTTAAAACACCTCGCCGAGGCGGCTCGGTATTTTAAACTCTGTGTCGGTCAATTATTTTGCGACAATGACCTCGTAGCTATACATTATCCCTTACTTACATTATTATGGATAACGACCTAGCTCACTCGAACCGCCAACCTCTGCCTTCCAGTGTCTTGGATTACAGGCACGCGCCACCACGCCCGGCGAGCTCTTCCATAGCTAGTGATGGTAATAAGCAGTCTGTGAGGTCATATCTACAGGTGATATTTTACAATTGTTTAGAAAAAAAACTTGATTTGACTGGCCCACTGCTACTCATGGCAACAGGATTTCTTTTTCCTGAAAAATGTGGCCTACAAATTGAAACTGCGGTTGCATAGAAAAATATATTGAAACAAATTTGTAGTCATTAAAGGTCAAATGGAATGGCCTACAATGGACATCTTGCCATCCCCCTACCCTCTAAAAATGGAGAAACCTGAAGATAATCAAGACTACTGCTTCCATAATGGCCATTGAAGTCGTTCAGAATCAAGAGGGTTTGAAACGGCAGTAATAACAAGACTGCACCATCACTTAGACAGCCAGCCCATTGAACTAGGCTACCAGTGCCCTACAGCATATTGGTTAATTATTTTACCTAGATTTCAAAGATACTGTTGTAGGCTATATGGTTGCAGACTTTTCAATATTCAAATCCTTCAGTCAGGAGTCAGAAGGAGAACAACGTTCTTTCCTCATGTTTTTTTTCACAACTGTCACACTTTAAATATAATTTTTTATAAAACACAGGCAATATGATATCTTCAGGGAGAGTTCTGTAAAAGATTGGGTACCGCTGTATTGCCAAGGCTGCATTGCACCGTCTGTTCACAGGTGCTTGCCGAAGCCCTTGTATGCTCCCGGCTGCCCTTGGGGGGAAGAACGACGGGATGCTTGTATTCTTTCGGCAAGCAACAAGCCCTTCCGCGTTGCTCTGATTGGCCGAGCGTGCGCATGCGCATGAGCCGTGACAAGCTCCTCAGCCAGGCAGGAACAGAGCCTTATGGGCAGGAATACTAAACTCTGCTTAACGCAATTTATACAAATGGAAGTATTGATTTCGCCGTAACGAATCATTATAAAAAATATACCGTTAACTAGAATATGTTGTTTCTTTACACATATGTTGGATTATGTAATTGGTTTGTCATGACAAACCAATAAAAAATCGCGAATTAACCGGTGGCTACAACAACACACAGTAACTACATGCATCATTGTTTACAATGAACGGTGGGGCTAATCGAAAGGACTGGACACGGACAAGTTAAACTAACCTAAAGTTAGTTGTTCACCAACAATCTACAGACACAAACAGTGGTGCAGTCGTAATATGGGAACTGGTAACACGCCACGTGCACGGGTACGTGCATGCGCACAGAACAGATTTTTTTTCTTTTTTTTTTCTTGAAATAGAGAAGCTGAAAAAGGGAGCAGAATGTAGCCTTCAATATATAAAGAAATTATATTGTCAACAGATATGGTTGAAAAACAAACAATGTTTTAAATGTAATAGTAGTTACAATTTCTTTAATTGAATCAACTTAAAAAAGTAAATACAAACTAAATTAACAATGTAAGTTATATTGTTAATTTAGTTTGTATTTACTTTTACTTTAAGTTAATTCAATGAAAGAAATTGTTTTACACACAAACACAAAAGCAAACTTAAAATAATCAGACAACTTGTGTTTACTTGAAGTTCTTTATTTTGAGAAGGGGAAAAAGTACACATCACTTACATTTTTTCAATGTCATTTGTTTCACAACAGTGGTTTCAAAACAGTCAAGCAAGCCCCCACCAATGGGTACAGTAAGACCTGGTTTATCAAAGCTATTTAAGCAATATTTGCCTTTGTTCAAAATGGTACAACCTTCCAGTCGGGACTATTTGTCACATAGTGAGAGGTTCCACAGCTCAAGTAAGCCTCCACCAATTGGTCCTGGGCCTATATGTAGGTTTTGCTATTCTCGTTCTCTTGTCCTCAGCTGAGCGATGGGCTCTCAGCCAAGTTGTGACATATGTTGTTGGATCCCAGAACTTTCTAGGTGGCCCGTTGATCTTAGAACATATACAATTAGTCAACTGAATGCTTTGTATCTTGTTGTATGTACCCATTCTGCAATATGTTAATACATTTTTCAATCAATCAACATGTAGCAGGGTGGATTATCCCTGCTTCGTGGGAACGGGTGTGCACAGCCACTGGGTAGCGAGACACAGTAGAGCTCCGTCTGACTGCACCTTCGTCTTTGGGCTTGGAGCGTCAAACTGGAGGCCGGCAGTGGGAGTGGATGGGGCCCGGGATTTACCAACCTGGTCTGGTACTCTGGTCTTCCTCGCCTTTCCGGGGCGGTCAGCAGTACTCCCCAACTCGTTCCCAACTTAGTTCCTCCCGCAAGCAGTACCCTCCCTCGGTGACATTAGAAACCTTAATAGTTGAAAGGGGGATAGTTGGGTAGGAAGGGGTTAAATGTGTTAACGTTACCCACACCAAAAGGGTTAATAATAGGCTCAGGAATGGACACGCACACAAGACTCCAATCTACATTCTTTACTGTTATTTGTACTGTTCAGCTACAAATAGTCAATAGCAAAGGGTGGTTCTATGTTTACTTCAGTTGTAATTCCATATCTTGCAACACTTATAAAATACACCCACACCGTATAGAACCAGGTATTGCCGACCCAAATATAATAGACTTCAATGTGCTTGACTCATCACCCACGTCTGGGTTAGTACCAGGGATAATACCTCTCTCTGGCTTTACTTATATAGTAGTGATAATACCTCTCTGAGGCTTTACTTATATAATAACATGTCGGTTACATCCAAGAGGGAAATGGTTAAGTAGATGGGAAAGTAATATTAAAGAACATACACGTTATCACACTCAAAGAAAATGAAAAAGGTGGGCCCACTTTACCAAACAAAAGTCCTATACTAATGCCGGCATGTAATGTTTATGGGGTACCCCTATGAACTGTAGTTAGCAACATTAGCTTCGCCCGTAGGCCGCGCCACACTGTGTACTGTGCAATAGGATCTTGGGCACTGAAGCGCCAGTGTACTCAACCAAGATGGTGGCCTCGCCGCACCACCACTAGTCCGGGTGGTAAGATGGCGTCGAACGCTCTCGTCCCAGGAGCTAGCAAGCTGTGTTAGGCAGAGGGGGCAGTAGCGGGCTGGAGGCGCGTGCTGGGTGATGGCGACCTCTGCTGGACGGGACGAACTCCCGTGCTAGGCTGCCGACCGCCGGTGCTGAGAAGATGTAGACTGCCGATCAGCGTTTCCGTTAGCCGGTAATTACCGGTATTTGGCCGGCAAAATCTGTTGAAGTCCGACATATTTAATCTCTCCGGTCATAGTGTCCGGTGAAAATAGTTCCCTCTGGGCACAGTTTGATTATTTGAATTGTATTTGGATGGGCTGGAGTTGGGTGAACGAAACAATCATTGCGTTTGTTGTCGTTGCTTCGCTCAGCGAGAGCTTGCTGCTGGATTTGCGGAAGGCATGCAGCTGCAGACCCACATAACCCACCAGCTTTGCTGGCACAGTGCGGTCCCCAGACCTGGAAAGCTGCTCTGCGGGTCTGCAGCTGGATGCTTCTTGCAAACTAACTGCTGCCGGCTCGCGCTGATAACAGCTTTCATTGTTGGACCGGCTGCTTGGTGGAGCAACGATGAAACGAATGTAATGAATCGTTCGTCGCATCATGGGCTATTTAATTTTGGCCTGTTTTGGTACGGTTCGGGTGATCAAGTTGTGCTTGGAGGGAGTTGTTTTCACCGGACATTATGACCAGCACCAAGTCGTTGGGAGGTGGAGAAATACATCACGCAAACCCGGCCACGATAACGTTGCCGTCTCTCTCTGCAAAATTTCTCAGTTCTTCGCTTGATATAATTAATACAAATGTCCAATATAACGGAATTCGTTAGCTCATAAAAATGTGATTATAACAGACTGCTGTTTAGTGTCGGACCGACTGCCCACATACGCGGTCTATTTTATTTCAAGTCAGCAGCAGCACGGAGTATCGAGGGACTTATTTTATTTGGAATATATTAATGACTGTATACGCAAAAGTAGCCTAGTTTTAAATAATAATATTATAAATCTACATGCCTTGAGGATGACATTCTTTATATAGTCTGCCTATAAATTGTTTTAAAGCTCAATAAACTATGACCGGAATTAATCTCATTTGTCCGGTAGATTGAAATCTTGCAGGTCACGGAGACCGGCAACAATTTTTTCTAACGGAAACCCTGCTGCCGATGCTGACAGCCTGCTGGCTGCCGGTGCTGGGTTGACGCGCTTTAATAATCTGGAGGCTACCTTAACTGAAGCTACTCTGTGGGTCCTAGACAGCCCTCCTGCTAGCCGAAACATGCAACAACGCACAGTGCCTCTAACCACCAGTTCTCTTCAGGCAACGCTTGCCGGGCACCTCGCTGGAGGGGATAACGTTAACATAAGCCAACTTGGCTATACCGCTTTCATCTAGGATAACTCGTTGTATCACTAGGGTTATTCTGTGGGGATATTCAACACGCTACTACGCTTATATTTCTAGTATAACCCGTAATATATTCAAGTTCAATACGTTCACCCGCGTGTTCCACTACGGGGCTCTTCCAACGACACGACCATTCAGGTCCAAGTCCAACGTCGAAGAGGCTGGTTCTCTCCACTTCCGTTTCAGTTCTCCTCCATGCCTCTCTCGTGCGCTCCGCCGGCCACCGCCGCCCCCTGCTGGTACCGCCAACTAGCCCCACAGGAAGAACTGGGTGAATTGAATATGATTCAGCTTAGTGTTTATAATCCATATTCCAGCCGGTGAGAGAAGGAGAAACTTGCGTCATTGTTCAGGAGAATATCAATGGAAACTAGTTAATATGTCTTTGTGCACAAAGGGGAGATAAAAGGCAAGTCAGCACTTCTGAATAATAGTCGAATATTCAGGGTGCTACAAATAGCAAGGCAAATCATTACTGAATGTTTGTATTATTATTCTTCCAATGTGATTGCGTGGCAAATACATTTCTCTATAAGAATATATCTGCATTTTGTCAGTACAAGATTAATCAGTGATCACATTGAATTAAAACATGATTATTTCCAGTGCCACGATTATTTATTTTAAGAGAAACAAACAGGCAAATAGCCTACCTTAGTCAATCTGGACAAATACATTAGGCCCTATAGACTAGAAAAAAAGAAAAGCTGTTTTAAATGCCGTTACTTGCCTTGTTGTGGAGTGGCAGGACAGCTGTCTCTGTTGTGGGGGGCGCGGGCGTTGGAGGTCGTGCAGGTATAGTGAAACTAAGTTTGCTTTGGATAAGCTGATTCTGAAGCTGCAACTTTCTTCTCTTGGGGAGCGGCGGTGGCATCGTTGGTTCAGGTTGCGTTGCAGGTAGGAACATGATACTGTTGTCAAATGATCTGTTTATATCTGTTTGTATTTGCGGGCGGGGGCGTGGTTGAAGACGCGCTTTTGTTATGGGTGGCACTGGCCGGGTACTTAGCGCACAACGAATGGATACAGCGCATTTTTGTGTGCGCGATTGCGCGTACACGCGAGTACACATCCGTGCGCGATCGCGCATACTTCTGCCTCAGTGATCTAATAACACGGCGTGTAACCGCGTGTGTGCACGACTGCACCCCTGGACACAAACAAACACAGAACCGGACTGTTATATTAAATTAATTGATTGCTGTTTAACGCGTCCGTGTCCAGTCCTTTCAATTAGCCCCACCGTTCATTGTAAACAATGATGCATGTAGTTATATTATCGTACTTGGCTTATCGCGTCCCGCTCTTAAGCCTATCGAGATATACCTCATCTCATGTACCTATTGTACTTACACAACGAATAAAACTAATACACCCACACCTGCCGGGTCCCGCCCCTACAGAGGCGTAGCCTATAAGATAGTAGGCGTGGTCCCCAATACACCCTTCCTCTATTTTCGTTCCCAGCATAGCGGATGCAATGCACCTTATGTAACTAGTGTTATGAAAAGATTAGAGAAATTACGTAATGTTGAAAGCTTACCGGAGGTTTGCTTACCCCTGGCATCTTTGAGGCATGTTTCAGCGACACGACGGGCCTATGTTGATGTTTCCTCATCTGACGACAGCAGATCAAGGGGCAGCGTACATGGTTTGCTATCGGGCCGGCTTGTACAACGGTGAGCCCTGTGTCATTAGGCATCAATGTTGGTATTGGTAATGCTGTGGAGTATGTTTCGGCGCCAGGGCCGGGGTGGCTTGGTGAACGTTCCACTGCAGTGGACGTTTTCCTGGCAATCCTGGAGCACGCTGCTAACGCTAATGCTACTAATGCTACTACTGCTAATGCTAATGTTGACGCTGAAATGGGTCGTTGTTCTAATGATCCCCGCCGCGGGACAATTCCGCTTTTCCCTCCTCTTACCCGCTTCATTGATGAAGGTCAGTCGGTTGCTAATGTGGGGGGTTTCGCTGAGTCCTATTTACCTTTTTTACGGGTAAATGGGCTAACAACTGGGTGCAGGCCGGGTGTACCGTGGCTACATAGCCAGGTAGCTTTGATCCTGTGCCCCCGGCGGGGATGAACGATGTCCCACCCGGCCGATGCTTGAGACTGCATCGGCTCGGAGGGTGGCAGTATGGACGGATGAGTGGTATGCTGCAGAATGGTTTGTAGCGGCGGCCAATGTTATGGCTCAGCTGGCTAGTTTCCTATCCACATTGGCGTCGGGTAGTAGGGCTATGGGTCCAGCCGACATTATAAACATGTTGCATGTTTGTGGTGTTATAGAGATCTTGACTCAGTCGCAAGCTATAACTGCGGGGAGGATTAGGATGCTGTCAACGTTTGTTGTTCGGCATGTTTGGTTGGAGCACTCTCCTCTTGGGGAAGAGGATAGGTTTTCTCTCCTCACGACTCCTTTTTCCACGGAAAGGCTTTTTGGTCATTCTGTGGAGGCGCAGGCGGTTGTTGATCTGGTTTCTACATTGCCTCACGCTGTGCAGCCAGAGGTGGGAGCACGGTCTCGTCAACGACTGTGGCGAGATCCTCGACAGGCGGCTATGTTTCCCCCGCCAGTTGTGCCCTGGGCGGAGAGTCAACGGGGTTCCACAAGGCCGACAGCCTTTGCGGCCGAGGGATCAGCCATTTTGGGTGAATTCGGTTTGTATAAAACAAGCCGTCGTCACTTTGCCGCGAGCAGCCCGCTCCCCGTTCAATCCTCTCTCTGTTACCCACAGAAGCGGGGCTCTGATCGTTCTCCTTTGGCTGCGGGCCGCGAACCTTCTTTGAAGCGCATGCGGCCCCATTCTTCACTTCTCATGGGAACAGGGGCTGACACCCAGTTGATGGCTGAGCCTGGGTCTGTCCATGAGAATGTTGTGCTGTCGCGTGGCTCCTGCACCACACGTTGTGTGATGGGTGAGCCTGGTGTTACGGCTGCCACTAGCTACAGTGGTCAGCAGGGGGACTCGAGGCCTCTTCTGTTGAAAGCACAGCAAGGGTTACCCCGGCCTTGCCTTCGTCAGGCGGGGTATCGCGCTGATGCCTCCCACTCCCGTGAGAGCGGCTGTGGTCTGCGAAGCAGAGGCGAGCGTGATTTGGGTGGTAGCAATATCACTGCAGGGCTTCGGCGTGTAGGAGCCCATGGGGTCCTCATGCCTTGCGTGTCTAGCTGCGGAACGACTCCTCAGCGTGTGCTAGAGGGGTGTTCAAGGGGGGAGGTGTGTCAACCTGTTTGATGACAGCTTCTCACGTATCAAACCGGCCCTTTCTATCGGGGTCCCCCCTTGGGTGCGTCGCACAGCGGGAGGGACCGGGCCAACTATCTACTATTTCTTGCGGCCCAGCGCCAGTTGACGGCGGGTGCGCTGTGGGATTATTTTCACATATGGCGACAAGAATGCCATTTGGAGGAGTGGATAGAGAGAACGTTGAGGGAGGGGCTTGTGTTACAGTTCGCACAACCCCACCCTCCGTTCTCAGGTTTGGTGCCGACCATATTGTCAGGGTCAGAAGCAGTGACAGCCCTGGCCGACGAGATCCAATCTCTGTTGGCGAAGCAGGCCGCCGTTGTGGTTCCGAGAGAGGACGCGATGTCAGGCGTCTACTCCCGTTATTTTCTGGTGCCCAAGAAAACAGGGGGGGTCAGACCTATACTGGATCTGTCCGCGTTCAATCTTATGATTGTAGCGAGACCGTTCAGGATGTTGACTGAAGGGGAGACCGGTTCACCTCCATAGACCTGAAGGATGCGTATTTTCACATCCCGATTTTCCCTCCTCACAGGAAATTCCTACGGTTCCTGTTTCAGGGCGTAGTGTACGAGTACCAGAGGATGCCCTTCGGCTATTCTCTGGCTCCCCGCACATTCACCAAGTGCGTGGCGACTGCACTGGAGCCTCTACGTCGTCGGGGGATACGAGTTCTATTCTATCTCGACGACATTCTACTCCTCAGCCGTTCGGAGGAGGTTGCCAGGTCTCATACCAGGCTGGTGGTGGAATTCCTCACCAGGCTGGGTTTTGCTGTGAACTGGAAGAAGAGTACGCCTCTTCCCAGTCAACAGGTGGAGTACTTGGGCTTGACGCTGAGGTCAAGGCCCATGATTGTAACCCTCTCGGAGCAGCGTCGGGTGTCTATCAGTCGCGCGCTCGGGGGTTTCCGTCTGGGAGGGACGGTCACGGCGCTGCAAGTGATGCGTCTGCTCGGTATGATGGCATATGCTCACACGGTGGTTCCTCTTGGCCTTCTCTTCATGAGGAGGATACAGAGGTGGTTTTTCTCTATGAGAATAGATCCGGTGATGGACAAATGGAAACGGTTGACGGTTCCTTTGTCGATATGGGGAGATCTCGCCCATTGGAAGAGGCTGGGTATCCTCACCATTGGGGTCCCCATGGGCAGCAGGCGCTCACACGTCGCGGTCTTCACCGACGCCTCTTTCACGGGTTGGGGAGGGACGTGTCGGACCCACGCGGTGGGGGGCAGCTGGCCGGCGGTTCATGCCGGTCCATCTACCCCGCACATCAATGTGTTGGAATTGAAGGCGGCCCTTCTGGTCCTCAAACGGTTCGGCCACCTGGTGGTAGGCGAGCACGTTTTGGTCAGGACAGACAGTGTGACGGCAGCGGCGTATATCAACAGGCAGGGTGGGACTCCACCTGCACCGGGCGGCGGTCGAACTTTGGCTATGGGCATCTCACAGGCTGCGCAGTCTGAGGGTGCTCCACATTCCTGGTGCAGAGAATATGGGCGCGGATATGATGTCTCGGGGCGGTCCTCGTCACGACGAGTGGGAACTCCGCCCCGACATAGTCAGACAGATCTGGGATCGGTTCGGGGAGGCCTCGGTAGATCTGTTTGCGTGCCGACACTCTCACAAGTGCCCCTTGTGGTTCTCGGTCAGTCGAGCGGATCATCCCCCCTTGGGGGTGGATGCCTTCTCGATCTTTCCATGGCCGCCCGGTCTTCTGTACGCCTTTCCTCCTGTACATCTGTTGGGTCAGCTGTTGGAGCGGATACGGAGGGAGCGCAGGACGTGATCCTGGTCGCGCCGGACCGGGGCACGGCAGTGTGGTTCCCGGTCTTGATCCAGCTTCTGGTCGCTCCTCCTTGGGTTATTCCTTGGTCGGCGACGGCCCTCTCACAGCACAACGGGTCTCTGTTCCAGTACCCGGTGTTGAGCCAATGCCTGCTGGTGTGGCTGGTGGGAGGGTGAGTCTGGAGAGGATGGACCCTTCTGTGGTTGATACCATCCGGAATGCACATGCTCCCTCCACTGTCGCGCTTTACGCGGGCAGATGGCGTATGTTCCAAGAGTGGTGTAAGGCGGGGGGCCGGGACCCAGTCTCCTGCCCCCTGGATACTGTCCTGAGTTATCTCCAGTCTCTCCTTGATAGACTGTCGGCTTCGACGGTGAGGGTATATGCGGCAGCAATATCCTCCTATCATGAGGGGTTTGAGGGGACTGTCTTGTTCAGCCACCCTCTTGTGAAGCGTTTCCTGCTTGGCGCTCGACGCGTTAAGCCGGTGCAACGCTCTTTGGCTCCGACTTGGGATCTTCAATTGGTCCTCGGCCGGTTGTCCTTGGCCCCGTTTGAGCCGCTCGAGCAGGCGCCGTTGGGACAGCTGTCCTTCAAGACCGCGTTCCTGCTGGCTGTCACCTCCGCTAAACGCGTGGGTGAGCTCTGTGCTCTTTCGGTACGTCCAGAGTGCCTGTCTTTTCGGTTCAGGCGTTTCGTCCGCCTCCTCACACTAGTGAGTTAGATGCGGGCCTTCACCTGTCATGTCCGGTCCGCGCTTTGGGAATTTACCTCAGCCGTACTCAGGACTTCAGGGATACCGACCAGCTTTTTGTCTGTCACGGTGGTTCTCGTGCGGGTAAGGCACTGTCGAAACAGCGCCTGTCCCATTGGTTGTGCGAGGGCATTGCTCTCTGCTACATATTGGCTGGGCAGGATCCCCCTGGGGGCGTCAGGGCGCACTCCACTCGTGGGGTGGCTGCCTCTGCCGCTCTCCTGGGTGGGGCTTCGGTGGAGGACATCTGTGCTGCAGCTTCATGGTCCTCCCCGGGCCCCTTTGTAAGGTTTTACCTCATGGACATGACCAGGGGTTCTGTCTCCCAGGCGGTTCTGGGGTCTGTGGCCTTTCCTGCTTCCCGTCCTTGGTAGGGTAGCAGGAGTGTATGGGTATGGGCCACAGTGTGTTAAGTCACACGTGGTTCCACCTGTGCTGTGTGTTCAAGGGGTTCTAGTTCCTCCTTGTTCACACTCCGGTGGAGTTGACTGCGCCCCCCCTTCGTTAGGGAGGATGGGGTGACAGGACTCCCCAAACCCCTTGATGTGGGCTTTCGGGTCCTCAGGGGGTACATTTGTCGGGCCTCGCGTCCGCTCTTACCCCATAT
Organism: Notolepis coatsorum; assembly: GCF_963971535.1. Lineage (NCBI taxonomy): Eukaryota > Metazoa > Chordata > Actinopteri > Aulopiformes > Paralepididae > Notolepis > Notolepis coatsorum. The sequence continues at coordinate 56,564,883 of NC_140173.1, read as the reverse complement.
CTCGATAGGCTTAAGAGCGGGACGCGATAAGCCAAGTACGATAATATAACGATAGGTTATGTATATAACCTAGTTATATGAGTACTGGCTGAGCGTCCCGCTCTTAAGCGGCCCTGAGTCCCCTTGAGGGATCTTTTGACTGGGAACGAGATTTTGGCGAGGAAGGGTGTATTGGGGACCACGCCTACTATCTTATAGGCTACGCCTCCGTAGGGGCGGGACCCGGCAGGTGTGGGTGTATTAGTTTTATTCGTTGTGTAAGTACAATAGGTACATGAGATGAGGTATATCTCGATAGGCTTAAGAGCGGGACGCTCAGCCAGTACTCATATAACTAGGTTATATACATAACCTATCGTTACTGTGTGTTGTTGTAGCCACCGGTTAATTCGTGATTTTTTATTGGTTTGTCATGACAAACCAATTACATAATCCAACATATGTGTAAAGAAACAACATATTCCAGTTAACGGTATCTTTTTTTAATGATTCGTTACGGCGAAATCAATACTTCCATTTGTATAAATTGTGTTAAGCAGAGTTTAGTATTCCTGCCTGGCTGAGTGGCTTGTCGCGGCTCATGCGCATGCGCGCGCTCGGCCAATCAGAGCAACGCGGAAGGGCTTGTTGCTTGCCAAAAGGATACAAGCCGACAGGATGGGAAGTGCAGAGAATAGAATAGAATAGAATAGAATAGAATAGAATAGAATAGAATAGAATAAAATAAAATAGAATAGAATATAGAATAGAATAGAACATTTCGTCAGCGACTCAGTGCATGTGTGTGTGTTCCTGTGGGTTGCCCATCGCATGTGTGTGTGTGCGTGTGTGCGTGTGTGTGTGTGTGTGTGTGTGTGTGTGTGTGTTAATCTGATGACAAATAAATACTTATACTTATACTTATACAATCCCTCTACTGGACAGCACAGGGGATTTGACCTGCTTCGTTTCCGACCTGGGCCGGTTCTCCGCTCCTTAGGAGACCTGGTGGTCCCAGGCTCCACCAGGAGCACCAATTAGATACCGAATTTAGCACGGACAACCGTTCGACACAGGCCGTTATAGAGCAGAACTCCCTAGCTCACTCGAACCGCCAACCTCTCCCTCCCAGTGCCTTGGATTACAGGCACGCGGCACCACGCCCGGCAAGTTCTTCAAGAGCAGGTGATGGTAATAAGCAGTCTGTGATGTCATATGTATCTACAGGTGATCTTTTATAATTGTGTACAAAAAAACTTGATTTGACTGGCCCACTGCTACTCATGGCAACATGATTTATTTTTCCTGAAAAACATGACCTACATGTTTGTGGTTGCGTTGAATAATATATTGAAACAAATTTGTAGTCATTAAAGGTCAAATGTAATGGCCTACAATGGACATCTTGCCATGCCCCTACCCTCTGCAGGTGAACACCAGGAAAGCGGCTGGCCCAGATGGTATAACAGGACGCATACTTAAGTCCTGTGCCAACCAGCTAGCCCCTGTGTTCACCGCCATATTTAATCAATCCCTGGCGGAGTCAGTGGTCCCTGCCTGCTTCAAGATGTCTACCATCATCCCTGTACCAAAGAAACCCTCCCCAACATGTCTCAATGACTACAGACCAGTGGCACTCACCTCTGTGGTCATGAAATGTGCCTCCCTCCCCAGTGATATGGACCCTATGCAATTTGCATACAGGACAAACAGGTCCACTGACGACGCGGTCTCCCAGGTACTGCACAGCACCCTCTCTCACCTTGACCGCCAGAAGGGGGGCTATGTGAGACTGTTGTTCATTGACTACAGCTCAGCGTTCAACACCATAGTCCCCACCAGACTGGTGGACAAGCTGATCGAGCTGGGTCTGAGCTCCGCTCTGAGCGCCTGGGTACTGGACTTTCTGAGACCCCAGGCGGTCAGGGTGGGGGGTCAGACCTCCAACACCATCACCCTGAGCATCGGGTCCCCCCAGGGCTGTGTTCTGAGCCCCCTGCTGTACTCACTCTACACACACGATTGTGTGGCCAAGTTCAGCTCCAACTCCATAGTGAAGTTTGCAGACGACACGGTGGTGGTGGGGCTGATCTCGGACAACGACGAGAAGGCCTACCGGGAGGAGGTTGAGGTACTGGAACGCTGGTGCCAGGACAACAGCCTGCTCCTGAACATTGGTAAAACCAAGGAGCTGATCGTGGATTATAGGAGAGGACAGCAGGAGACACACACACCACTGAGGATAAACAGGGCTACCGTGGACAGGGTGAGCAGCTTTAAGTACCTGGGGGTCCACATCTCAGAGGATCTGACATGGTCAACACTCAACACACATAGACACAGTCGTAAAAAAGGCGAAGCAGCGCCTCTACCACCTGAGACAGTTAAGGAAGTTCAGAGTATCTGGGAAGATACTCCAGTCCTTCTACTCTGGAGCTGTAGAGAGCATCTTGACTGGAAACATCACTGCCTGGTATGGAAACAGCACGGCACAGGACAAGAAGGCCCTACAGAGAGTGGTGCGCTCAGCCGAGCATACCACGGGTATTGCACTACCTCCCCTGCAGGTTCTATACAACAAGAGGTGCAAATCCATAGCCTGCAGAATAATGAAAGACCACCCCAATAACAGCCTGTTCCAGCTGCTGAGGTCAGGCAGACGCCTACGAACCCCAGCTACTAGGACAGAGAGGCTTCGGCTCAGCTTCTTCCCCCAGGCAATCAGAGCCTTGAACACTGAGTGCCACAGAACACTGAACTCTTCACACACAAGCACACATGAGCACACACACGACACACACGCTGTACACGCTCGCACACTAGCAGCCACTTTAACATGAGCAAGCACACACTCATGCGGCACATGCCCACACTTAAGGCCACAAAGGAAAGGTCACTTTAAAAATAGTATAGTAACAGTAACAGTGTATTGCACTACCAAAGGACCTAGCATGTCCTTCATGCCCTGTAAATAACTATGTACAAATACCGAGATGCCCCACTATGTTACCTGTTTATTGCACAATGTTGTTTTATTGGATTCTATTATATGTTGCACTACTGTATTGCACATCGTTGCGGGCAAGACCACCCGCATTTCATTGTATACTTGTATGCCGTGACAAATAAAACTCTTGACTCTCTCTTGACTCTCTAAAAATGGAGAAACCTGAAGATAATCAAGAATCAATGAAGTCCTTCAGAATCAAGAGGGTTTGAACTGGCAGTAATAAGACTGCAGCATCACCAAGAGCAGGTGACAGTAATAAATAGTTTATATATATATATTTTCCTATTTCAACTTATGGCAACAGGATCTCTCTTTCCTCTGCCTACCAGAAGTTATTAGTAAAACACATTTAGAGTATAAAATAACATGTCACATTCTATTCTAATTCATTTTATTTTTTAACAAATCCTTCTGTCAGGATTCAGAACGAGCAAAACAAAGCCAATATTTTCCTAAATTGAATAGAATCGATTCAGGCAAAGCAAAACAGTACAAACAAACGACCACTTGATGGAGACAAATCCCGTACTAATGGTCAGTGTTTCCCCTAATGGTAGGTATGATTTTACCACCGTCTAAAGAACTCTTGTCGCCATGTCCCCAAATGTGAACAGATATGGTCTAACAGGGTTCTATGGCTCTCCCTTTCACTCCAAGTTTATGTATAAATAAATAATCATTATAAATAATACACCTTATATAAAAAAAAATTACGAGACTTTCACTTTTTAAAGAGATTGCTTCCTAGGGCTGGGAAATGAAGGTAGCACTTTTGTTTTCATGTTACCAGTGCCCAGTTTATTTAATATTCTGCAGTCAAGGCTTCCACCAGAGGACTTGGGTAAGCAAGCGGGCCGCCAAGAGACTCTCCATTTTCAGAGTGACTGCAAACACTGAGAAACACTTGGATGGGACCTGGTTAAACCTGCCCTGACAGTCCTTGCTGTTCTTTGTGAACCCCGGCGCCCGCCTACATGCTTCAAGGACTATATTGTCAGTTTATAGCCCCAATGCTTCAAGGACTATATTGTCAGTTTATAGCCCCAATGCTTCAAGGACTATATTGTCAGTGTATAGCCCCAATGCTTCAAGGACTATATTGAGAACTAGTATGTTGTTAGTTTCTAGTCCCATTATTGTTCCATTGGTCCACGTGAGTCTGTTGTGTTCTGTAGGGCTTGGCAATGGGGTCAAAGGGTCATATCACTGTGTTTGACGACATACAATGATATATAGTTCAGTTTCAGTGTATTCACAAATCTGTTAAAACACAGGTACAATCATACAGAGCATGGTGGAGATGTGTGCGGTGGGACTCCCTGAAGGGCTGTCTGGAGTATGAGAAGGAGGGCGCAGACACTAAAGAAGTGCATTATTGTACATTTGACATTTACCTCCTGCTAAACACCTATAGGTTAGGATCCTACGGAGCACTTACTACTAAATGGACCCAAGATGTTTGTTCCGTCGGTCGAAACTTTGATCGTTTTCCAGTGCAAATTGCAATGTGATGTGATGCAAACAACCAATGTGATTGATTGCTTTCATATTATTTGTTTGCAGTTGTTCTGTGGTAAAAAAGCGATTACACCGGTACAGGGTTAACTGTACATGGTCGTGGTTGTGTTAACGTGAGCGTGCGTTGTTCTTGTTCATGCCCCTCAGTGTGAGTTCAGCCCGCGCCTGCCGACCCAGTTTGTGTCTCGGTTCCTTCGTATTGATACTTACTTTTTGTATTATTAATTCCAATCAGATCATTCATTCATTATAAATTTTAGCGCCTAGGGTATAGATAACCCATCGGATTCAAACCTGGAAACCAAACATCTACCAGTCAGCCAGACCAGGCTGCAGAAACAAATTAGTGGGGGGGCATAAAATGTTCTCGGGGGGGCACAATGGTTTTTCAACACAGGTTCCCTTTTATACGTTTCAGCTGGCACAGCGGCGCTGTGGCTTGCTTGGCGCTGCCCACGGTGCTGAACTAAACAGCAGAGAGGCAATTGAAAAATCTAATTTCTCTCTATCTTAAGAACTTTCACTTATATAAAAACAGACTGAACGGATATATATAACAGACCTGCTGGGGCAGCGTACTGAGAGGAGGGGACACAAACAGGCTGGATAAGATGGTCAAGAAGGCCAGTAGCGTGGTTGGGGTGGAGCTGGACTCTAGCGAGCGTGGCGGAGAGGAGGAGCCTTGCTAAGCTCCAGGCCATCAGGGAAAACCCCTCCCACCCACTATACACAGACTTGGCTGACAGGAGGAGCATGTAATAGGCTCACTCTACCTAAATGCAGCACTGAACGGCACAGGAAGTCCTTCATTCCGACAGCCATCAGACTTTACAATGCATCACTGTGCCTCACTGCATCACTGAGCACAGAGTGACAGTTACCATCTTCCTGGACTTTACCTTTTAAACAGCAATGTGCAATATTACACCTACTGTAGACTTCAGTATATTTTTACTGTATTTATTTACTGTATCTTTTATTCTATTTTTATTCTATTTCATTTTATTCTATTCTTAGGCCATTTGTTTTGTTATTCTTATTTGTGACTTGTTCTGTCTAAATATTTAATGTTGAGTGATTTGCAGTGTCAAATTTCCCTCAGGATAATACATTTATATTCTATTCTATTCTATTCTATTCTATTCTATTCTATTCTATTCTATTCTATTCTATTCTATATCTTTTAAAAGTCTCCATTTATTCAACACTTCTGAATTCACTGACAAACTGAACTGAACTGACAAAAATAAGGTGCATAAAAAAGCAAACTAAATTCCTCCACAGGCTACTCACCATCATAAGTAGAGCGGCAAGCGGCGTTTGTGGACAGAGTGAAATCTTCTTAAAACACTGCCCCTCCACTCATTCTTGAACTTTTTTGTTAAGTCCTTCTCAAATGCCAACTGAATTAAATTGGCCTTAGTTGCGTCGATGAAGCATACTAAGGCGATGTTCTGTAAAGACGTTCTTGAGGGTAGAAAACGAATTCTCACAGAGTGCCGTGCTAGCTTCAGTAGTGTTGTTGTAGATATCAGTGCCCACTAGGGCTGTCCCCGACTAAAGATTTGGATAGTTGACTTTGGTTGAAGACATTTTTTATTTTTATTTTTTTTGCCAGGGTGGGCACAACTGACTCAGTGGGCGGGCCCGGCCCCCTAATGCCCGCCCATGGCGCCGGGACTGCAGTCAGCCAAAGCAGAATCCTTCCTCAGGAAGGGCTACTTTGTTATATTCACCCACCTTCCCCATCTGGATCACCATCAGTGGCGGCCGGTATGAACTACATCTGGGTGGTCGCAATCATCTGACCAAGCTGGCCAAGCGAATACGGACTCATAACGTTACCAACATTAAGTCGAGTTAATTGATTCATACTACATTAGTACACGTATGATCATCAAATCAATAATGAACACATATATATAGGCCTATATTGTCATTTTAAACAAGTTACCATTCATTCATTCAGCCATTATGCCATACCCGGCCACAGCGAAATTAACACGCTGTGTTGAGAGAGCGAGAGAGAGAGAGAGAGAGAGAGAGAGACAGACAGAGAGAGAGAGAGAGAGAGAGAGAGAGAGAGAGAGAGAGAGAGAGAGAGAGAGCAAGACAGAGAGACAGAGAGAGAGAGAGACAGAGAGAGCGAGAGAGAGACAGACCGCATTAACTCATTAACTCACTGTAGTTAGTTGAAACGTGGTCCAGAGGGCTTGATAAAGTGTATAATGTCCACTGTCCCACAGTCCCAGACAGTCCAGACTGTTGTTGTCGATGTATATCCACACTGTCCACTCCAGAGTGACTGCATAATACAACAGCGTGGAGTAACTAACTACTAACTTCAGTTCCTAACCAGAAACTGACGTCGGCCAATCAGAGAGAGCGTCTCCGAGAAATGCGGCTGGGGAAAAATACTGGCGTCGGCCAATCAGAGAGCGTCTCAGAGAAATGCGGCTACGGAAAATACTGGCGCTGCTTGCTTAGACGATAATAGTTCGCTTTAAAACGCGCTCGGCTTCCATCATAATACATCATATTTCAACGCACAGCGCGTTACGCACTGATTGGCTGCGACGGATACAGCGATGAAACCAGTGCACGGCGTGCACGCCCACTGTAAGCGCTATTGCGTCTAGCCCGAGAGAAATGCGGCTGCGGCGAGCCCGAGAGAAATACGGCTACGGAACGTATTCTCTATAAGACAGTCACTTCCTGTTCATTAAAACAATTATTTATATTTGATATATTAACGTTATATTGTGCATTGGAAACACAAACATACTTAAAATTAGTAAATATTATTCATTTTAAACATGTTTATATTATTTATAGGGCTATAAAAAATAAAATAAAATAAAAATATTTTTTCTTCTTCTCTCTTTTAACCAGGGGGGGCGGCGCCCCAGCACCCCTAGTGGCGAGCCGCCACTGATCACCATGCCACTGTAATCCACTTGGACTTGAACCCTGGTCCCTCACATGGGAATATATATATATATTTTTTGTATCCACTTTTTCTCCTTTTTTTTCAATTTTTCTCCCATCCCAATTTCACCTCGCCAATTCTCCCTTCAATTCTCCCCTCCCCTGTCTCGAACGTTGCTAGACTATGCCTCCCACTGGTCGGCTGCAGTGAGGACCACGCCTTGCATCACGTGTCCCCTCCGGTACACGAGGAGGCAGCTGTCGCATCTTTTCACCTGAACAGCGCGATCTCTCAGTGGTGAGGAGTAATGCGTGGGAGGCTCACGCTGCCCCCGTCGCTTCCTGATTCTGCTGTACAGGCGCACCAACCGACCTGTAGGAATCGCTGTCCACAACGTCCAATCCCCACCCACCGGCTTTCCCACCCCTAACACTGCCAATTGTGTTAGTATGAACGACCAGCCAAGCCGGTAGCAACGCCGAGAGCTGGGCTCGAACCCAGCATCTCCTGCGTTAGTGGCGAGCGCCTTGCCCACTGCACCACTTAGCCGCACCCTCACATGGGAATCTAAACATCTAGGCTACCCCTCAGTCAAATGGAAATTGGCGTTCATCAAGGGAGATACAGTAGTAGACTGTAAAAAATAAATGTTTTTTCACAGGAAATTCACTGTATTATTTTACAGATTTGACAGATTTACAGATTACTTTTGTTTTTCTACTTTACGTGTAAACGCCATACAAATACAGTAAATTACCTTTGATAAAAATATTAACCATTACATAAAGGTTGTAATCTGTAAATTTATTTGATTTTACTGTAATTTGACAGTAAGTATTTGGCAACCATTGATGCCAGACATTTACCGTTGTCTTGCAGCTTTTTTTCTTACAGTGTAGGCTTACTATGATTCAGTCAGGGACGCTCTTCTACACTTATTCCAACAGTGGCTCGGGAGGTAGCGCAGTCATCTGGAAATCCGGAGGTTCCCGGTTCGATTCCCGCTCCTCCCGGGCAGCATGTCGAAGTGTCCTTGAGCAAGACTCTTAACCCTTAATTGCTCCTGATGAGCAGGTTGGCACCTTGCATGGTTGCCTCCGCCATCATTGTGTGTGAATGTGTGATTGAATGGGTCAAATGTGAGGAACAAATTGTAAAGCGCTTTGGATAAAAGTTCTATATAAGTGCAGCCATTTACCATTTATATATCAAGAAATGGGAGCAAGTATAGGTATTATTCCCCTTTTGATATTAAAATGTTAAAATTTAAATTATATTTACAGCAGGGCTGAGGTGCAGGTGAAGAAAACAGATGCTAAAAAGAGATCATTAATATTCTCCAGAGGCACGGCTGTCACTTTAATTGAGAGGCTAACGATTTAATATTCAAGTATCTGCCACACTCCGCTGCCTCGGCCAATCACAGATCCCACGCTCTCCAATTGGCTGTGCTGAGGAGAGTGCCCGCCTGCGCTGTGTGGTAAGGGGTGCGGGGGTTCCTCATCCCCTCCTGCTCTCTCCCATTCAACCTCTGGAGTCAGCAGAACGTGGAGCGGAGCAGAGCAGAGCGCGCCAACATCCGCGGCTTCCACATCCTGAGAGGAATACAAGTGTGTGAGAGAGAGAGAGAGAGAGAGAGAGAGAGAGAGAGAGAGAGAGAGAGAGAGAGAGAGAGAGGGGGGGGGGGGGGGGGGGAGGGAGAGAGAGAGAGAGAAATTGAGTGAGCAGGCTTAGCCTGTCTGAGGATCGTTGCACTTGTACCAAGTCTGATCCTGTAAAGTCAGCCCTCACCGGAGCAGTGAGCAATAGAGATGGAGAGAGAGAGAGATAGGGGGGAGGAGGAGAAGGAGGAGAAGGAGGGAAGGAGCGATCTGAAGAAGTGATCTCATCAGTCCAGGACCAAACAGGGATGGGACCCCTTGGAGCCTCCCCATCACCAGAATGCACTTTAAACAGAGGAGGAACGGCTCTGGGTCGTCAGATTGAGCCAGTGTCTTCAGAAGAGTGAGAAGACAGGATAAAGGAAGAGAGAAGAGGTTAATCAACTCCACCGTTGTCCTGACAGGTCACCCCTAACAGAGGATCTCTGACTGCTGTACAGTGTCACCTGCTGCCCCCTCCCCCCCTGCCCAGCGCAGCACAGGTCTCCTCTGCTCGGCAGTGGAACATACTCATGGTCGACGTCAAGGGAAGGAACATGACATGTCTGACGTTCCTGCTGATGCTGCCAGAGTCTGTGAGGAGCAAGTCAAGTAAGAGCTCTGAGAAGGGCAACGCCAGTGGCAGCTCCAAGCTTCCCCCCGTCTGCTACGAGATCATCGCCCTGAAGTGCAAGAAGAAGAAGAAGAAGAAGTAGAAGATGGCAGCTGATATGTTCCCCACCGTGAAGCTGACCTCCACCTCCACCACCGCCACCACCACCACAGTGCAGCAGTACCAGCAGCAGAACCTCATCAACAATAACACCGTCCAGAATTGTAACTGGCAGGGTCTATACTCCACTATACGGGAAAGGTAGGTTACGACCAGTCAACTGGTCGAGGGTATACACAAGTACAGGGAATATACTACTAACCTCTTAATCACTGTTGATTTGCCCTCTGTACTCCTCATTTTGGCTATACTTGTTATGCTGGTGGTACAAGAATTTGAGCTCATTCTACTGTTGCCCAATCTGTTTAAAACCATCTGCTTAATGCCTAAAATGTAATGAGGTCAATATACCCACCAACTTTTCTTGGTACTTAAAAGCACAAAATACACACAATCTCACATATATATATAGTATATATATATGTATATATATATATACCGGTAGTCAAGTCAAGTCAAGAGTTTTATTTGTCACGGCATACAAGCATACAGTGAAATGCGGGAGGTCATGCCCGCAGCGATTGTGCAATAATGGCCATATATCCCTATTAACACAACACAAGGATTCAGTGTCTTCTGATGACATCACAGGAGGAGATATTCAACCTCATTAACTCTCAATAACTGTCAGACTAAATGTATGCAAAACAGTTTAGAGCCTTGGGATATGTGTGAGATTATGTGCCAAATAAATTGGCATTGTTTTTTGGTGAAGTGGCCCTTTAAGTATACCCAGCCTAATTACAATTGGATTTACAATTAGAAATTGGGGTTACAGCATAACATCAGTAACAACAACAACAACAACAACAACAACAACAACAACAACAACAACAACAACAACAACAACAACAACAACAACTGGAAGGATGCTACAGTATACAAAAAGAAAGTTTGATACAACCGTTTAATTGAGGGTACCCATCTCTATTCCTGGGTATTTAAGAGAATACCTGTACCGTACTTGTTAACCTATTTCCCATTGAAAGATATAGGAAGCTGAGATCATATACAGTAGATCGTCCACCTCTCTACAGCCGTCCACCCACGTATTAGTCAGAGCACACCCTCCTCCACAGCCTGGACCAGGAATGAACACTAAGCTCTTCAGGTTTTCACTTGATTCAAGTGCTTTCTGTGTAGTCTCTGTTTACTGCAGAGCAGCAGAGCGGATGGACTGAGAGACCCATGTTACTGACCAGATACTCAGTGATGGCTCAGTAAAGGCTGTCGGAATGTGGAGCTATTATTTTTAACATGTAAATAGCTGCTTTTTTATATAGCGCTTTTATCCAAAGCGCTTTACAATTTGTTACTCACCCATTCACTCACCGACGGCGGAGGCAACCATGCAAGGTGCCAACCTGCTCATCGGGAGCAATTAGGGGTTAAGTGTCTTGCATGTAGACCACTTATTTTAACAAACAAAGAAATACCACAATACAGCACTTTTAAAATGTTAAATAGAGACAGAATTAACTGTTGCTAAAAGGTGGTTCTGGTGTATGGGGGAGAAGCATCCATCTGCAGAACGTCAGCCCCAGCACTCTCAGTCCCCGCGCTGTCAGGCCCCACACTGTCAGTCCCCTCAGGAATTTGGGTCACGAGACCGTCACAGGCCCGCTCAGCAGCGCCACCCACCCAATGGCTGAATTGCCAATGGCTGAATTGGAGTATTGCACTGTGCGGGTTTGATTGATTGATTGATTGAAAACTTTATTAACAGATTGCAGAATGGGTACAGTACAGTACAGCTCAATACACACAATTGTTAAGGAATGGCAGACCAGAGAAAGACTTTCGTCTTGTTTACATCAGGGTCCCCCATTTACACTGTACATTGCAGATCCGCGATGCGTTTATTTAAACTTTATTTAACAGATTGCAGAATGGGTACAGTACAAAACTACCTGTGGGTTGTCCAGCTTTGACAAATCGCAAATGCAGTTACTGGTAAGATACCGACACACATCCCAATGCTTTTGTCCTCCAGACACACGCCGTTCCAAATATTATTAAAGATATTTCCACTACTCCAAATCAAGAAAAAACGAATTAATACAAATAGACATAGTGTCAGTGTAACGATCAGATCCTAACCCAACCCCCTCCAATGTACAGTAAATGTCCTAACCAATAATACACGAGACCCTCTTCTTGGGACCAAGTAAGGTTTCGTCGATAATCCAATGTACAGTTATCCCCCCCCCACCCGCCTACCCAACCCCCCCCACCCAACCACCTCCAATGTACAGTTTGCAGTTTGCCCCCCCCACCTACCCAACCCCCCCCCCCTCCACCCCAACTACCCAACCTCCTCCTGTTAGGGTTTGAAACCGACCTCAACAGCACGGCACAGACAGGTAGTTCAGAGTTAGCCAAACACTAGGGCGTATTTATTACAGAATCAAAAAGAGCCAAATAACAATTCTGAATCAACAAAAAAAGAGAATGCCTTCGGCAGAGTTGTCTGCGGCTCTGCAGATCCTCCCGGTGTTAGAGGTGGGGAATCGGCGTAGGCGCCGCTGCGGCTCTGCAGATACTCCCAGCTCCAACTCGGAGTGGAAACGGAGAGAGAGAGAGAGATCAACAGCAGTCCAACAGTACACAGAGGCAGTGCAGTTCAGTCCTCCCTTAGCTGAGTCCAGTATGAAATACAAGTGACTTGATCTTCGGTGTAAACTACACACAAGTTAGCTGAGTCCAGTACAAAACAAAACGGTACTTCTTCAGTGTTATCCAAACACACAATTTAGCTGAGTCCAGTACAAAACAAAACGGTACTTCTTCAGTGTTATCCAAACACACAATTTAGCTGAGTCCAGTACAAAACAAAAACGGTACTTCTTCAGTGTTCTCCAAACACACAAAAACAGATCATCCAAAAAGGTTTGTTTCCAAAACTCACCAAAGCGCAAACGTGTAAAGCGGGCAACGAGGAGCAGCTCCAAACAAATGATCAAGATATTCACCAGCGGCGATCCAAAGATGTCCTGGAGGGAAAGTAGACGAGGCACAACAACGGGGGGAAAGGCAGGCAGTAGCAGTAGTATTCAAAACGACCCGACCACGATTGAAAGAAGGTCCGAGTATATGAAGCCTCTGGAGCGCTAATTACAAACTACGACAGGTGCGTGATGGAATTGGTAATCGCTCCTGAAGCGTGTGGCGGGGAATGCACCAATCAACACAGTACCTTGAAGAAGCGTGTGGCGGGGAACGAGCCAATCCTCACAGAATCCTCACAGTACCCCCCCCTCCACGGGAGCCACCCGGCGACCCACTCGGCCCCGGCCAGCCCGGATGGGACCGAAGGAAGCCGGTGACCAGGGGCACTGGAGAGGGGGACAGAGACAGAGGCCCGGAGAGAGGGGCTGGAGACGGGGACAGGGACCTGGTGAGGGGGGCCGGAGACAGACATTAGAAATGGTCGTACACACGGGTTAAGCACATATCTGTGCGTACGCAACGTTGATAAATGAGGGCCCAGGACTGGAGTGGGTGTGCACTTATATCCCCCCCACCCCCCCCCCCCCCCCAGTATAGTTTAGGGCAAGGAAGGGTTAACACACACCCACACACATGCACATGCCGACAAAAGCGCGACTACATGTGTGCACGTATACCTACACACTCACACACACACACACACACACACACACACACACACACACACACACACACACACACACACACACACACACACACACACACACCATTAGGGTTAGGCTTAGGGTTAACCAGACAGAAAGATTAGGAGAAGGTAAAATCTCATCCCTGTGCCCGTGCCCACCCCAACACTTGCTCAACAGTCCCCTAACCCTAACCCCAACCCCAACCCTAACCCTAACCCCAACCCTAACCCTAACCCCAACCCTAACCCTAACCCTAACCATAACCCTACAAACGGAAATATTTGGAATCTTTGATAGATATGTTGAGTTAGGTTCATAGTGGTATTCATAAAAAAAGAATTGGAACGAAATATTACAAATTAAGTTTTTTATGACCTTGAACGTGATGCAATCTTTTCATGCACTAAGGTGACAACTCTGCAAAATCGTTAGGGGGGCATAAGAGTTAAACAAACAACTCACTGCAGCACCCACTTACACACTTTAGAACACCTAAACACACTTTATATTTATTGGCAAATAATTTGCACTACAACCCATACCTCAGTACACCTTACTGTAAATTGTACCTAAATTGTACCTCAAGTCAAGTCAAGAGTCAAGAGTTTTATTTGTCACGGCATACAAGTATACAATAAAATGCGGGTGGTCTTGCCCGCAACGATGTGCAATACAGTAATAACAACATGGAATCCAATAAAACAACATTGTGCAATAAACAGTAACATAGTAGGGCATATCGGTATTTGTACATAAGTTATTTACAGAGCATGGAGGACATGCTAGGTCCTGTGGTAGTGCATACACTGTTAGCTACGGATGAGGCACTGGGTCTTTCTGTACATTGCTATTTTATACAATCTCAGGTTATACTATACTATTTTTAAAGTGACCTTTCCTTAGTGGCCATAAGTGTGGGCGTGTGCAGCATGAGTGTGTGCTTGCTCATGTTAGCTACCTCATCCCATCTCTGCTTTGCACTATATAGTATATTGTATATTAGTATATATTGTATAGTATATTGTATGGTAACTCAGTTACTTCTACTCTGCATTGAACATTGTACATATGTACATATTGAACACTTGCGTCTACGTACGTGACTTCTATTTTATACTGCTATACTTATTTTATTTTATACTTATCTTTTTTGTCTAGCACAGTCTCTGGAGCGTAACAGAAAGAAGCATTTTATATAAAAGTATTCTGTACTTCTGTATGACAACTAATAAAGAAACTTGAACTTGATACTTGAAACTAATGGACCATGCAGACCGTTTATACTGGACCATGCAGACCGTTTATACTGGACCATGCAGACCGTGTATACTTGACCAGGCACACCGTGTATACAGTACTTCACTTATGTGCAATATAAGCACCTTATTTACTGGTTGAGTCTATAGCTGCTCAATGCTAGCTTGATGAATGACTCAACTAGGTTCAACTCAACTAGATTACTCGAAATACTAGCCAAATTACTCAATGTCAATGTTCTTGTTTTTTTTATTTGGTTACCATCAAACACATCCACCAAAAGTGCTTGTTTGTGCCACTGAAACAGAAATCTCACACTGAAATCCTGCAAGTTGTGAGTTGTTGCAGGAAGACAACACTGGAAGCTGTGGAGCATGGATAGTATACATAGTATCCATAGTATATACTGTACAGACAGTACAGATATGAGCATATGAGAGTATTATAATATAGTAATAATAACACATGGTGATATACTAAAAAGCTATTTATCATTTTTGGCTGGTAAAACATCTGTCTTGGCTGGTGAGCCAAAAAGTAAATTTTGTACAGTACAATAGACATACAATATATGTATATGGTATATACAGCATTGTTGTACATGCTATCATACAGGGTTATATGGGTATATACAGGTGTATAGAAGGGATTATATGCAGGTATATTCAGACAGATATGGAAATATAGAAATATATATTACCGTTTCTATTATTATTTACACTGCCTACTTGCCCATATGTGCATACTCAGAGTTAATTATATTGTTATATTGTTTACACTGCCTATTTTTATTCTATTTGAATTTTTACTTCTCCACTGTACTATAATTGTATGACCTGTATCACGTCTTCTACTATCACATGTACCTGCACCTCCCCTCCCCCCTCCCCTATGCTGCTATGATGCCTGCATTTCCCCAAGGGGATCAATAAAGGAATATCTTATCTTATCTTATGTCATAAAGACATGCATGGTAGGCAGGGACTACAGATGAAAACTAGCTCATTAGCTAATTCTGGCACATTTACATTGAGGTGGAAAACTGAAGATGTTGATTAATGTGCACTGTCCCTGGGTAAAGATTAAAGAAATATATAAATAAATAAAAAATATATCTTATCTTATATATACTGTACTGTAAATATAAATATATATATGGTATATACAGGATTATTGTCCATGCTATCATATACAGTTATATGGGTAAACTATAGTTTGAGGTACAGTAGGTAGTTGATGATTACAGTGTAAGGCAGTGTAGACAATGAGAGCAATTGCTGTGCATTTGTATGCCTGTGGAGCAAGACATAATTGTAATGTCTATGGACTGTCCTCCCCAGCCCTGCCTCTCCTGTGTCATTATTTGTTCTCCTTGTTGCTTTTTCTCTTTGTGTTCTTTCTCTCTCTCTCTCTCTCTCTCTCTCTCTCTCTCTCTCTCTCTCTCTCTCTCTCTCTCGCTCTCCTTCATGTATCCCTGTAAGGTTTTTTACTGTCTTGTATTATGTTCACTGTTTAGTATTAGTCTTGTAGTTTCTTGTTTTGTCCCAGTGTCTTGTATTTGGTTGTCTTGTTTTCCATACTTGTAGTTCCTTGTTTCGCTTCCTGTAGTTCTTTGTCAGTCTGTTTCCCCTCCCAGGTGTCTCCAGTCGTAATTATCCCAGGTGTTTCTTGTTTGTAATTTGTTCCCGTGTATTTGAGTTCCTCTTTCATTAAACACCCTTGGACCCGCCATCTGCCTCGCTTTGTCTGCACTTGAGTCTTATTCAACCACCCCACCCATGACAATAATAAAATGGGTTGTGTGTGTGTGTGTGTGTGTGTGTATATCAATATTGCTGCTGCCATGCGCTTTTAGATGCATTCTAAAAATAGATTTCTCTAAACAATTACTTGAGCATTACTCGAGTAATTCATGCGATCAAATATTTTGAATTTTCCTTTTTTTTTTTCACGAAACAAGACAACACAATACAGTAACAGTACTAATAAACAAGACATCACAGGACAATAACAGTAGTAATAATAATAATAATAATAATAATAATAATAATAATAATAATAATAATAATAATAATAATAATAATAATAATAATGAGTGAGAATCCATACCTTCGGGCAAAGTTTGTCTGGGTGTATCCAACGTGAGGCGATACATTTTTTGGCGGCTGTGAGGCCAGCTAGAATCAGTCTTTTCACATGTGTAGAGGTCGGCAATTGAGAGACGTCATTCAGCAGCAATACAGAAGGCAGAACATAATGGTTCTTCAGTGCTGCAAGGGTTCAATTTACAATCAATAATCCATTGTAGGAAAATCCAGAACACTGTTTAGTCTGTGACGACGCGTCGCGATAATAATACATGTATTCCATAGTAAAGTACAGTTGACAGCTGCGTTAACGTTACAATGCGTTGTGTTCACTCATAGTTAAAGACAGCCGAGGTTGAGTAGTTTCTTCTGATATCACTTTCAAACTCCAAGTGATTCGTTGCAATGTACGCGGAAATGCTGCGTTGTGTTGCAATGTACTACATGCATTTGTCTGAGCGGGGCGAAAGGAAAGGCGCATTACCGTACTGGCGTGCGGTGACGAATGCGGAAGCATTCTTGCACTCTTCCGCTGGCAATAAGCTACACGCCTCCGGGACATCCTTTCTCCAAATTGTATCAAGGGGGAGGTCCTCATACGAGGACACAAGAAAATGGCAATAAAAGTCAGAAACGAAGCCTCTCGATGTCTCCCTGTCATAAAATAATTTTTGAAATGGGTGATGTTCTAGTGGAACATCCCATGGAACCCCATGAGCCTTCAGAGCTGTCCTTATTTGCAAATAAAATGAAAAAGGAAGTTCCGGGGAGATCATAACCGCTGGATAGATCCTGGAAAAATCGGAGACCAGTGTTATCGAAGATATCCCCCAACATGTGAATGCCTTTCTTTTCCCATCTAGGGTACTTAATAGGCTGTTGTCCAATAAGTAGTAGATTGTTATTAAATAGAGGGGAACGCGTATGCCATCGATGGCAGTTAGTACACAATTTCTGGGTGTCCCGCCAGGTCTGGATCACATGTGTGATAAGAGGGCCAAATCGTAAATTGCATTGCTTAATTGATATGTTGGTATACACAATGTCCTGAAGTCTATATGGGAATACTATCTTCTCCTCCAATGGTCGCCAGGATACGGCTGCTTGAGAGTCAAACCAGGTGATCAATGGTCTCAGAGAAAAAGCTTGAAAATAATATTTGAAGTTTGGAAATGCTAACCCCCGTCGAGTTTACTCCTCTGGGCAGTGGATCTTTTTAAGCGCGGGCGTTTGTTGTTCCAGACGAATTTATATGAGGCAGAGTGCAATTTCTGCCAGTAACCAGCAGGAGGAGGTAACGGGAGCATGGAGCTGATAAAGTTAATTCTGGGTAAAATATTCATTTTAATTATTTACGCACAGGCCTGTGATGAATTTTTTTATTTTGACCACCTGCTGAAGTCATTCATAATCCTGTCACCCAAGCTGGAGTAATTATACCTTACCGTCTGGCTAATAGTGGGGAATATTTCAATCCCAAGACATTTAAAGTGTTCCACCATAAGTATGTTTGCAGGGAGGATGGTAGCCTTTGCAGTCTCATTAAGTGGGAGAAAGGCAGATTTTGGCCAGTTGATCTTAAAGCCGGATAGACTGCCAAAATCATCTATTACGCTGAGAAGATGAGGTAGAGAAATGGCGGGATTCTGCATAAATAAGAGTACATCATCTGCGTATAAGCGGATATGGTGATGTGTGCCCTGAATTGAAACAGGAGATATAATCTGGGATTGTATTGAGCTAGAGGTTCGAGAGATAAGGCGAAAAGTCCGGGACTAAGAGGACAACCCTGTCTAGAAGAGCGGGAGACAGAGAAGAGTGGCGAGCAGAACTTCCCTGTTAAGATCATGGCTGAAGGCCCTGTATAGAGAACTTTGATCATATGAATGAACCCCTCACCTAACCCCATCCTGCCCACAAATAAGACCACTCCAATCTGTCAAAGGCCTTCATTGCGTCCAAGGACATGACAGCTGTAGGGACTGCGACATCCTTGCTGGCATCAATCACGTGCAGTAACCGTCTAATATTGTCAGTAACCAGGCGGCCTCTTATAAAGCCAGTTTGATCAGGGTGAACTAGAGATGTCATATGCCTTTGAAGTCGGATGGCTAGAACCTTGGCATATAGCTTGAGATTGGCTCCGAGGAGACTTAAGGGCCTATAGCTGCCACATTCTGTGGGGTCCTTATCTTTCTTGAGTAAAACAGATATAAGCGCCATATTGACATCTCTGGAAAAATTGCCCTCTTCGATTGAGTGTAAAATCATTGAAAGTAATAAGGGACAGAGTACATCCCAGAAAGCAAGATAAAGTTCCGGTGGAATGCCGTTCCCAACCGGGAGCCTTGCCCCGCTGCATATCAGCAATCGCCTCCCTAAGCTCATCTAGCGTGATAGGTGCAGCTAACCGTTTAGCGTCATCTTCTGAGACCTGTGGTAAGTTGATTTGATTAAGAAAGTCCTCCAGCTTGTCCTCCAGTATGATCAAAGACCACCTCTGACTTGTACAGGTTGGAATAAAAATACCGAAATGTATCATTAATCTTTTTGGGGTTGGTGGTTACCTCCCCCTGTTGGTTCTTAATGGAAGGGATATCAGCTAATTGTTCACTGGCTCGTATCTTCATAGCTAGTAGGTGGCTAGGCCTGGAGCCATGAAAGTAGTAGTGCTGTCTTGTTCTGTGCATTTGAAATTCGGATTGTTGTTTTAAAATGGAGTTAATCTCTTTTTTCACCACCTTAATTTGAAGCTCCAGTCGACTAGAGTAGTTGTGTTGCAAAGAGAAGATCAGCGTGGCATGAAGATTTTCCAATTCCACCAGCTTGGAGAGACGTCCCTTGCGGAGATTAGATGCAAAGAGAGTAGTGTTACTTCTAATAAAACCCTTAACAGAATCCCATAGAATTCTGGGATCCTGTACCGAGCCAGCATTAAACTGCAGGAATTCAGTGAGCTTCTCTTTAAATTGCAGGTTAAACTCTCCATTTTCAGCAGCGTTGAGTTAAAGCGCCATCTAGGGGCGCGGGATGTTATTTTACTGAGAGAACCCTTGAAAAGGATACCTTTGTGGTCTGAAAGTGCAGTGGGCATTAAGTCAACATCAAAGCTATCAAAGAGACGCAGGGAAGAAAAAACATAATCAATTCTGGAAAAGGTCTTATGTCTCGCAGAGAAAAAAGTGTAATCTCTCATGGATGGGTTCAGCGAACGCCACATATCAATTACCCCTGTGTCCTTGGACCAGGCCTGTAGGGCAGTGGTAGCTTGTTTCTGATCAAAGGTTCCAGTATGTTTTGTTTTATCAATCAATGGATCCCATACTGCATTAAAATCAGCTCCTACTATAAACGAGTAATCAGGTAGTTTCAGCATAGCTGCAGTGAGTGCAGTATAAAAGTTAGCGTCATGCAAATTAGGGGCGTATGCAGAGATCAGAGCAATTTTCCGGTTAGAGTATTCAATGTTAGCAATAGTGATTCGACCATCTGCATCAGACCACACATCTAACAGTTTAATATTCAAATTTCGCTTCGCTATTATGGCTACCCCACAGGACCTAGTGCTAAAAGAAGAAGAACTTATGTTATGGTAACATTTATTTGCCAGTCTTGCATTATCAGCCATTAAAAGGTGTGTTTCGCTCAGTAAAGCAAGGTCCACTTCCTTCCTTTTTAGCAACGTTAGTACACTTGTGCGTTTATGGTGTAGATTAAGACCCCCTGTATTCCAGATCAAGATATTTAAACTAGCCATAGTCTAAAAGGGCTGCAGTATGACTGAATGTAATTCGTTTGGAGTAGAGCATTAGAACAGACACATATCCACTCGTTAAGGTCCTATTGAGTTCCGAGCATGAGTGTGAAAACAAAAATAAAATAGAGCGAGTCGAATGAAAAGAAAAACAAAAAGCAAACAAAAATACAACATTTAACACAAACCCACATTAACACCTCACCCTCCAGGACTATCCCATAACAAAACCATATTCAAAGCTTACCCTGTGGGGCTGAGCCTTACCAGAACCGTGTAATACTAAAACTGAAATAATACTAACCAGTCTAACAACAATCAGTCTTTACCTTCTGTAGTAAAAAAAATATAAAATAAAAAAAATAAAAAACCTTCTTGTTCAAATTAAAACACTGGATGTATGTGATGTGCATATCATTGAAAATAATGGTCAAGAATATAATAGATGGATAGTCCATCAAAAGGTACCCTAGAGTCCCTGAAATGCCCTCTTGGTTTGGTCCCGGAAGTGAATGGAATAGGGAACAGCACTTCAAAATAAAATGCTACGTGCGAGCGTGACAATAGTATGAGCTGACTGTATCCACATAACATAGACATGGCCCGCTCTGTTTAACCTCACACAGACGGACCATATCATAGGAAAAAATTCAAACGAAAACCACAGCCATTAAAGCAGACCAGTGATCCCGTATTCGCTAAGCGCAACACCATTGTAATATAATGAGTCTTCTAAATTACTTGTTTATTCTATGTTAATGTACGTGGTCCACACAGCCTTAGAATAGAATAGAAATACTTTTGTTATCCCGAGGGAAATTTGACACTGCAAATCGCTCACATTAAACATTTAGACAGAACAAGTCACGAATAAGAATAACAAAACAAATGGCCTAAGAATAAGAATAGAATAAATTATACAGTAAATAAATACAGTAAAAATATACTGAAGTCTACAGTAGGTGTAACTTCAAACGATCAAAAACCGTACCTAGTGCACTTTTTAAAACGTTTGTTCTGTGTTCTCTACCTCTCAAAGCAGAGTAAAACACATGGTACTGAATGTCTTTCCCTCTCCCGTTCCTCTTTCCCCAGGAACTCGGTCATGTTCAACAACGAGCTGATGGCAGACGTTCACTTTGTGGTGGGTCAGTCGGGAGCGACACAGAGGCTTCCCGGACACAGAGTAAGACTTCTATCAGCCGGTCCAATCAGCTGGCCGGGGAGGAAATGAACGGTTAACAAGCCGTCAGTCCCCGCTCGCCGCCACTGTCAACATCATCATAGAAATAACCCGCCTCATTGCCAACAGGAATGGAAGCTAAATCCTTTGTGTTCTACATCTCATTGCCACACCATGTGTCTTTCGCGAGACGCCCCTCGATTGCTTTATGTAAATGAGTCTGAAGGATGGAGTGAAAGGAGGAAGGAGTGTCCTCCTCAGCGCTCATCTCGCATGCAGAGCTGATCTCCTTTGTCTCTCTCTGCTATTAATCATCTTTTAATCAAACGCACATCCACCAACACACAGTTGGAATGATAAATGAGGCTCTGGATGGGGTGCGTTTGATACGATGTCTCATCATTTCCACCTAATACATCACATGATGATTCTTGATTGGCTTTTGTTAATGTGATACATCCGCATGAGACTTCCTTGGCAGATGATCATCGATTGACCACACCCATGTTCTTCCACC
Organism: Notolepis coatsorum; assembly: GCF_963971535.1. Taxonomy (NCBI): domain Eukaryota; kingdom Metazoa; phylum Chordata; class Actinopteri; order Aulopiformes; family Paralepididae; genus Notolepis; species Notolepis coatsorum. The sequence continues at coordinate 56,542,641 of NC_140173.1, read as the reverse complement.
ACTTCAAGCCAATGTTAACACTTTCAGCGCCAGACCCGATGATAGTCGGGTTATCTCGCCAGCGGTTGAGTGCCATACCCGAGTATAGTCAGGTTTTCATTGTTTTTTCTTTTATTCGATTTTTTTTATTCATTAAAGGTTCACGGACCTCGGTGTTACCATAGGAAATCATTCTGAGATTGCTAGAGTGCAATACCGGCCGCATCCTGCTAGTATAGCCCACCCTTTGAAACCTTATTTCACACCGTGTGTTACATCTAAACCCCTCGAGAATTTTGGTCCAGGCAAGTGTAGCGGTTCACCCGATCACATTGGATCGTCCATGGCCGCTCGATGCATGGGTTATGCCGGATTATGTCGGGGACCCGATGGACACCAATACTGGAAATCGCGATCAGACAATTGGAATATTCTTTTTGGGATACCCCCGATCAAAGGTAAGGACTATCTGACGTCAATTCCACCTTGATCCTACAAATGATTTCATATCGATCCAGTCGATCAACATACGTAGTATTCAAGAGTGCCGCTGTGCAGAACGGAACGCCATCTTGCTCCATTGACCTCAGCACAGGGTGCAGTTGAATCATTTAAAAGTGTCCTTAAATGTGCAGAGTGCATTTGCAGCAGCCAATCGCGGTGTAATAGATTTGGTTATACAGCGGGGACAGAGGGAGGACGTCAATGGAGGAGAAAGAAGCATCAGCCCAGCTTTAAAAGAACACATGGGTCTGTCGTTTAACACTTTCAGCGCCAGCCGCTTTAGCTATCCAGTGATGACGATCAGAGCATAAAAAAAAGTGAAAATCCCTATCTCCTCTTAACCTGCGCCCCCAAAATTGGCCATTTTGGTTTTAGTTTTTGAGGACTGTATACTTTTTTTGCAAACCAAAACAACATACTTTATACGTATAGCATGCATGAGCCTGGTCTCTTTTGAAAGATGACATTCTGAAGTTTCTGATTCCAGAAATAAAATTCACTTTTAGTGCTAATGAAATAGAGTAACATAGGTCTGAACTTGAGTTGTAGAAAAACTTTTTTCAGTAGTATTTAGTATTCCAGAAGTAGTATTTCCCCAGAATGGCTGGAGGCTTAAGAAAACTCCAGAGATCCATAGCCTGAAGCCTTATGTAGTACATGTCCACATTTCATAAATATCCATTCAGAAATGAGTGATTAGGAGTGATTTTGGTAAACTGTGTACAATAAAAAACTCAGTTTTCTCATAGACTTCAATTCATTCGGCTGTTTTTCTCTTCCTGTTTTTGCTCGTTAGTTTTTCAAAGCAGTTAAAGAAGGACACTTTTAAATGATTCGACTGCACCCTGTGCTGAGGTCAATGGAGCAAGATGGCGTTCCGTTCTGCACAGCGGCGCTCTGCACAACAGTCTTAATGGTTTCCATTTGGCACGTATACATTATGATTGTATTCGCAAATTTAAATCTCTCGAAGACAGACGCGAAGCCGTGTTGCATTATTTATTGCATACCTGAGGAGTGGCTGCATTTCTATAGATCCTCCTAAAAAGGGACATCTAGGAACCAAATACATGTAAGAACCTCTCTTTACCGGGGTGTGTAGCGATAAGCAGTTGTATGATTGGGTGGGGGGGAAATCAGTGCATTAGTGCAGTAATGTATTCAGTTGAGAGAAGCTCTCGCTACGTGCATCTATTTAGAGCAAGTTTATATCCACCCCCACACATACTGCACAGTGCACACACACACATACTGCACACGCACGCACACACACATACTGTACACGCACGCACACACACATACTGTACACGCACGCACAAAAACATGCATGTGCACATGTGCGCATGTTACGGGTCCCAAATCTGTCGGGTACTGTTATAACAACACATTTTTGTTCAACGTCGTTGTCCCCTGAAACACATAGGAATTGTATCACAGAAGGAAGACACAAACCGTTTGCTTCACTTTCCAGACCTCCTCTCTTGGGAGTTTTATTACCAACTGTTTATCAAAACATCATATTATGCTAATCATATACACATTTGCCCTACTGCACAAGTGTCAATGATTACCAAAACATCATATTCAAATCATATACACATTTGCCCCACTGCATACTGTAAGTGTCTTTGTTTCAATGTCGTGTATGTGTGGTCTCTTTTTGTAAACGACAGAGCAAGATCACACCTTTAAAGGAAGGAGAGAGAGAGAAAGAGGGGGTGAGTGAGAGAGAGGGTGTATGTGTGAGAGAGATAGAGGGTGTGTGTGTGTGTGAGAGAAAGAGAGGGTGAGTGAGAGAGATAGAGAGAGAGGGTGAGTGGGTGAGAGAGATAGAGAGAGAGGGTGAGTGGGTGAGAGAGAGTGTGTATGTGTGAGAGATAGAGGGTGTGTGTGTGTGTGTGTGTGAGAGAGAGCCAGATAGAGAGAGGGTGAGTGAGGGATAGAGAGAGAGAGAGAGAGAGAGAGAGAGAGAGAGAGAGAGAGAGAGAGAGAGAGAGAGGGTGTGTGTGAGAGAGAGAAAGACAGGGTGAGTAAGATAGATAGAGAGGGTGAGTGGGTGAGAGTGTGTATATGAGAGAGATAGAGGGTGTGTGTGTGTGAGAGAGAGACAGAGAGAGAGGGTGAGTGAGGGATATATATATAGAGAGAGAGGGGGGGAGAGAGAGAGAGAATGATCTTCCTTTGCCACCTATAGTACTAGTAGTGTATATACTACAACATCAAATCAAATCAACTAGAAGTTAACTTCACAAATACCAATAGTTCAATTGAATCAAGAAGGTACACTTTACAAGTACTAATAGTTCAATTAAATCAACTAGAAGTTACACTTCACAAATACCAATAGTTGGTTAGGAGCGAGGGAAAGTGGATGGATTATCCAATGGGGGGTCCGGAAGGGGGGGGGGGTACGAGCTGGAGCATATGTGTGTAGGTTTTTAGATAACAGGTATTAAAAGTATATCCTATATAAGACAATTAACTAAAATGTGATTTCATTGGATGTGCACTGACAACTAATGCTTGTATATCTTATCGTGTGTTGTCATGTTTGTTTATGTGTTTGTTTAAAAAATAATAAAAAAATAAAATACAAATACCAATAGTTCAATGAGCACCATAGATAAACATACTTCTACCTTTAAACTACTTGTAGTAGTTTAAGACTGTTCTTAAACTTCATAGATATTATTCATTAACTCAAAATATTAGCTAAATTCAAACTTCACAAAATGGCGTCTTCCTAAGCTTTGACTAAGTGCATTTGTGAAATGTACTTCATAAAACCTTACAACTAAATTCACGGATAACAAATAACCTTATTCAACATAATTGTCAAGTGTTCAGGGCCCCAGCATTGAATAAACATTTTACAATATACAAAATAACTATAACGTCTTCTATGACCCAGTGGCACGTGCGCGGCGTCTGTAACTTATAACGTGACAATCGGCATTTTCTACAAATGCCACGGCATGCCGCTATGCGCACACACACTATATATACTGTATAAAATATAATATACGTTATAAACTACTCAAATTTGTTAGCAATACATTCATGCTACCTAACGTTTAGCTTTAGGAGGTAGAATTTTTGTACTTTTCACAGTGGACTGACCTGAAACACATAGGAATTGTATCACAGAAGGAAGACACAAACCGTTCGCTTCACTTTCCAGACCTCCTCTGAGGAGAGGGCGGAAACTGTCGCCTTAGGGGACCTGGCGCAACATCACCTGAACTAATTGGTTCCGCTCTCCTCTTCCCTAATAACCTATGGCTTCTTCTCACAATAAATGTGAAATTAGTTAATTATGTTCTCACTTTGTATCCTTACATGTTTAGCTTGCAGCTGGCAATATAAAGTCTACTACAATGCTTATAATAATAATAATAATAATAATAATAATAATAATAATAATAATAATAATAATAATAATAATAATAATAATAATAATAATAATAATAATAATAATAATCATATATAAACAATTGCAAAAATTACACAAAATATTCACATATTCTTGAGGGTACTACACGCACATGCAGACACACCAGGAGTACAGTATGATCTGCGGAGCCTCATATGCCTATTCCTGATGTCATCTGTGGCTGTGCGTTGCATCTGATTTCATCATTAGTCTAGAGATCATTAGATTAATTCATTAATGTAACTCAATTACATCTCTGCTGCACCCTGTTCACTACTTTACACATGGGTGACAGTTGCCGTCTTATTCATTAGAAATCTCTCTCTCTCTATCCCGGGGGAGATAAGCAAATGTGGTTGAGCATAGCTGATGGTGTGAATTGTTCTATTGGCCTATTGTATGTGTTCCTTCACTTTACTCGCAAGAGTGAGAAGCACTCATCCAGCGTCCCCAAGGCGACGGCTGTTCTTTGCATAAAGAGATAAAGCTGCAGATGTCAACCATTGTACAAGACCTCGTGCTGCACCCCTGAGAGCAATTACAAGGAATTACAAGAATCCAATAGCCCTATTTCAATGCAGAGGGAGGTTAGTTAATGTTAATGAATGGGGATTTTAAAATGTTTTACTATTGCAACGGGTATTTGGTAAATTTAAGGTAGACTCTGTAATGTCATCAAACAGCAACCTCTAGGCAAAAAAGCATCTCTTGGTATTGCACTTTGTTTACATTGCTTGTTTTTGTCTGATGTGTGGGTTGGATGTCAGTGGGTATAGGAGAGGGGTTGCTACTTCCGGTCACGAGGTCCTGAGAAATTCATAGTAAAATAATAATTAAATCAAATCAAATTAAATCAAATGTATTTGTAAGGCCCGACAACACACGTTAATGTCCCCATGGGCCGGACACGTCTTCTTTAAACAAGTCAGAAGAAACATCACAATAAATAAAAAACAAAGACAAAATGACCAGAAAATACAAAATAGAATGTAAAATAAATAAATTAAATGAATGCAACACTCCCAGATATACCGCACACGAAGGTACGGAAAAACTCACTAAAAACCTAGCAATAGGAAAAAAGCACCACAGGCAATGTGGAGGGGAGAAACCTTAGAAGGGCCGTTGAAGGGCGAATCTCCCTTCTTAGATGTCGGTGATAGTAGTGTTGCTATAAAACAGGCAAAACAGTTGATAAGCATGTACATATATGTGTAATGTAACACAAATAAGTACATGCAATAGCAACTGAACATTTTGAAAGATTGAAAATAGAGCTGATGGCGGATCCATTTGAGGTATGGGGGTGGCGTAGAGAGGGTTGCATCCTCCCGGTCATCATCACGGTACGTCCAACACTCCAGTCATCACCATGAGACAGCCACTCACAGGGAGACAGGGAGACGGTACAGGCGTTAGACAGTTTGCGTGATTGTGATGGGCGGACATAACAATAGACACATGTGGTAAGCATATATGTGAATAGAATAGATATATGTAGTAAGCATATTATGTGAATAGAATAGAAGTACTTAACCCAGCAATGAACTCAACTTCTAAACCACAGGCAGGTCAGACAGAAGACAGTATGAAGCTGATCCATGGCCTTGGTGGTGCACATACTGTAACCAATGTGGGGGGAGAACAGTCACTGCAATCTTGGCCAAAACCCTGAGACATCCACCACCTTGGTCAACACTACGAGACAACCACTCAGAGAGATTGGGACAGGGGTTAGAGAGTTCCCATGTTTGTAGTGGGCGGAGATGGAGCAATAGATACATGGGTAACACTTTATAATAACACTCAGTTATAAGACCTTTATAAGGTATTTATAGATGATGAACTAATCATGAACAAACCATTTATATACATTCGTAAATGATTATTAAATCATTTATAACTATATTTGTATAATTATTTACAAATGAGTCCTACATTATTTATAACTCATTATCAACATTGTTTGTACTTGATTTGTTCATCATTAAATAATGTTGTTTAATGTGTAGTAACACATTTGTAGATGCTTTGAAAAATGGATATGAAAAAACGACTATACTGTACCTCCATTTATTTGTTCATGTTCAACAAATGATTTGTTAAGACATTCATAAAACATCTATAAATCATTTGCAGATGCTATTGTGTGCCCTAATCTGAAGTGAAGCCTATTCATCATTAACAAATGTCTAATAGTTTGTTTATTTGTGGAATATTGCTCCATTTCTACAAGGGCCATTTGCATATTCTTTGTATCTAGGGACATCTATGGACCTCAGTGAATGTATTCCCAGTGTCAGAAATATTGTGTCTATTACTAGGCTTGCTTAAATTGTGATGAAACGAAGGAGAATATGAATTATGATTTTTCTTTGCATCTTTGACAGTGAATAACACCATGCTAATAATGACCAGACATGAAAAACTGCCACTGATTTCGTTCAGTACCTTCTTGAGATCATGTGTACAAGAAATCTAAGGAAATTAATAAAGGGAAGATGATTAAACAGAAGGTTCTGTAGATACAGTACTGAATTCTCCCATCCGGACCAATGCTATTTGAAATATTATTATAGAATATAGAATAGCAGGCTTATAAATTACCTTATTATAGCCAATTCGCACATTTATATATATACATATATTATCTTTCAAATGCACAAGTTCAATTTGGATTTAGTATCACCAGGCGTGCATAAGAACAGATAATGAACTCTACTGTAATGTACAGTAGCTTTTAAATTTTTATCAGGGTGGCACCATTTTTAAACTATATTCAAATCTAATTGTTGCTACATGCTAAAACTAGGGAAGATAAACTAACTGTGCTTCAATATATGTCAATAACGTTACGTTTTGTGGTTTATTATCCCAAATAATAAGAGATATGAAAAAATGCATACAGAAGTAATGTGCTTGAAACCCCATAGAGGCTTTTGGGAAGTGTTGTCCAACACTCATCGAAAGCTATCGGTGTCCTCTACAAAATGGCAGCAAAAAATATTAAAATTCCCGACGTTCAAATGTTCCAAACTCGTCGTTGGCAATTAAAGAGTTAAGCAATGATTTAAAAGCTTCGACAGAGCAGGCGCCCCTAGGAATCAATAGAAGCCCCGCATTTTGTGAGCGCAGAGCACGAGTATCGTGAGATGAGATCCGATAGATAGAGCGGTGCGAGCCCATTTAAAATTTTGTAGGTGAGGAGTAGCACTTTAAAGTCAGATCTGGCTTGAATAGGAAGCCAGTGTAAGGAGGACAAAACTGGTGTGATGTGATCAAATGTTCAGGTTTTAGTTAGTATCCGTGCAGCCGCATTTTGCACAAGTTGAAGATTTTTGATGCTTGAATTAGGTAGGCCTGAAAAAAGAGCGTTACAGTAGTCTAGACGTGATGAGACATTTTACTGTATATGTGCTTTAAATGAGAGGAAGGAATCGAAAATGACTCAAAATCAAAGTTGAGGGAGATGTCCTCAAACAGGCCTCTGTGGTTTGGGGGGCCAACGACTAACATCTCAGTTTTATCTGCGTTAAGGAGTAGAAAGTTGTGCTATAGGCAAGCCTATAGAGATTTTGTAATTGGGAGGAATCGTTTGGCTTAATAGGTATGTATAATTGGGTGTCATCAGCGTAAAAATTTAAGTGAATGCCAAATCTTTGTTTTTTCTTGCTGCCGGTAGAACATCAAATTGGAAGAGCCGTCGTGTGTCCCGCTAACCCTTCGAGAAGCTTTGTGGTCCGGGCTTGAACTTTCCATAAATGTGTCTCCATCCAAAAGATCCAGCACTGAATATATCTTGTGATTATTATAAATTTGCAACAACGACAAAAAGTCAACAACTATTAGCGTTAGTTATTTCCTGGTTGGCATATATCCGGACGTGATGTCAAACGAATGCCACGCGCTCAGCCTAGTGTGACTTACGTACAGGGCTTGACATTGACACCTGCCCACCTGCCCAATGCGGGTAGAATTAATCATTGGCGGGTAAATGCGTCATTCTACCCGCCAACGGGGCGGGTGCCTTTTTTTCTATGAAAAAAATACATTGTAGTCTACAAAAGGCATCTGGAATAATTAAGTGAATCCAGGTGATACTATATAAACTACAACTCCCACGAGGACTGGGTGCGCACAGTGTGCTCATTCCATTGGCCCATCCACTTCGCCCGCCCCTATCGCGCACGTCGTGTTGCTTCCGTGACAGCTGAACGAACGCTGTTAATGTTAATAGCTCAACTACTGGTTAGTCCATAGTTTACTTTACAGACAGTTAGCTAACGTTACAATGTGGTGGAATATTGTGAAAAGACCGGGTGAACCAAACCATCGACAAACAGAAAAGAGAATGAGACCGAGACCGACTATTTGTGGATGTGCGAGTAAGTAAACAAACTAACATGTATTATGTAATGTGTATTACACGTGCCTCTTTCTTGGTTAAAAGCTGCTATATAATTGCAGTCTATTTACCATTCAGATCAAACATGGCTTGTTTCCTATAGCCATTCTATTCTACCAATACCATGTTCTATTCTTCTGTGTTCTGTTCTTCCATTTAATTCCATATGTTCTCTCTGACGTCCTCTCTCTCTCTCTCTCTCTCTCTCTCTCTCTCTCTCTCTCTCTCTCTCTCTCTCTCTCACACACACACACACACACACTGAATAGAGGACTAGACATCAAAGCAAATATTGGTAACAATATATCACAGTGCTCTACAATTTAATTAATTAAGTTTGTACTTAATTTTTGTAATTACATACTCATTGTTACACAGTGTACTTACCGCATTACACTTCCTTAACATTAACAATAACCCTAAGTATATTCCTAATCCTAACCCTGACCTTATTCCTAGGTATTGAGTCAATTCAATGCAGTAAGTACATTGAAACAAAGACTAAGTACAATACTTTTTATACTGTCATTACACAAATGGCTACACAGGAACAGAGAATGTAAAGTGTGACTCTCTGGGTGGGTGGGATGTTCGGGTGGGGACAGATGTTATTGGATTAGATGTTATTTTATCACACACCACACTACTGACACTTTTTGGGTGGGGGCACGAGTGCAGGGATTTTTGGCTGGTGAAAATGCTGAGTGGCTAGTGACTTTGGAAAACCACTAGCCACAGTGGCTAGTGAGCCAAAAAGTTAATGTCAAGCCCTGCTTACATATGACGAAAGCACATAAGGGCTTGCACTAAATCTAAAACAACCCATAGTATGCATTGGAGGTCGTGTAAATTATTATTATTATTTTTTAAGCTAACACACAAATGAACGAGGGGACTGCAGAGAGAAATCGCCCATGTGTCAGACAGTGGACAGTGGACTATGATATTCAGAGGCAGGATTTTTTTTGAATTCTTATTATATTTATCATACATCATCATTATTTTGTAAACATTACATTTTTTATAAAATCGCCTGTGGCAGGGAGGGCGACGCACAAATCGCCATAATCAGTCAGCCGCCCCTGCGCCAGACCAAGAAAAAACAAAGTAAACAATGTGCAATACAACGTACAATACAGCGCAGGGCTCTGGGTTGACTTCACTGGTTAGCTGGCTGTACAGAAACAATATTTACTCAAACCTGGGTGAGGGTAGTGATTGGTTTCACTTGCAAATGCATGTGAAATAATAGGTTGTTTGTGATGATTGATTCGTATTAGGGTGCAGCTTTTGTAAGATAAGGACATGATTTGCCACATAAGCATTGGACAGCCCGACGGCGGGCCGTCACACACTCGCGCACACTCGCGGCACTTTGCACACATCTGCCGCCTCCGGGCTGCATTTTTCGCCAATCATCCAATACACTGTTCGAAAGTTCAATTTGCCACCTTTCGATCGCCACCACACTCAACCAATTACGTGCTACGGGTCTCAGTTACCTGACATATACCCGGCGAGCATCATTTGACAGGCCACTCCATCAAATGACCACGTCCGGTAATGAACGGTCCTGAACTGACCAATCACCGCTGATGGTGAGAATGATTGATCACCATTGTAGCCAACGAGCAGCCGCTCCGAAAGAGATCCCACACGGGCGGGTGAGAGTGGGGGAAGGTCAGGCACGTGCACACATAGAGCCCAATTAATCTTTTCTTGTGTATGTGTTTTGCTTTATAATATAATATGCTTTGAAAAGTTGTTTCTACGTTAGTCTACTTCTCTATGACGTGTCGTACATTATAAGACAGAAGTCAGACTGCTGAATGACTGATCATTGAACTGTCCCCCTCATATACACCATGGCCCTATTCCCCGTACCTGGTTCAACTAAGTCGATCAAGATGTCATTATCCAGATTCAGTTAACCCGATGTTTGAAGCCGGGATTTTCCTGTTCCTCGAAGGTGGATTCAGTCTCGTTAACTCAAGCCAGACTTGCGACCCAGGATAAGTGCGCGTGCCCGCCTCAGCCGAGAAGGCAGCAAGTGTCGAGAGCAGAGATCCTGATTCTCTAGCGGCATTGATTGATTAATTGATTTAAAACTTTAGTAACATATTGCAGTACGGCTCAATCGCCTCGCCGACAAGTTAAATGCGTTATCTATAGGCTAATTTCAAGTCCCTCATTACCTCAATCAATCAGATTATATTTCTTTAAACTTGCCTGCTGGATTGAATAATCAAATGAGATCTTGCTAGCGAAAATAATTAGTAAAACTGTTATACAGAATAACGATACGGCTCCCTTACCCATTGATTGATGTATGGTCGATCTTTTACTTGTCTTCTCTGTGGTGTAACGGGTTCTTCTTTTGACTTTCACGCAGACGACCGGGGTTCGAGACCCAGTCGTCTCCTTCTTTTTGCAATATAGGAATAATTCAATTTGGTGCACGTTGAGAGCTATATAAAGAATGACATCCTCAATGCATGTAGATTTATAATATTTTGACTTAAAACTAGGCTACCTTTGCGTATAATCATTAATATTATATTCCAAAAAGTTATATTGGAAACACGGGGTTTCGAACACCGGTTGCCGGGTTGCCAGGCTTGAGCACTACCGCTACGCCACTGTGCCAGATGGGATAAATTCATTGTTTATACATTAATGAACGAGAGACCCGTGTTTAGAATATTCTTTATTTTGTTGTTGTTGCACCGAGCGAGCGCCACGGTATATAACGTGCATTATTTAGGACAAAGTGAATTTAGTATCAGCATTTTGGGTCTATTTTACATTTCAAAAGACCCCTCTGGAAGAATGGAGCACACAAACGTAATTCAGAATGGTATAACGCAGATCCTAGGCTGTGGGAATAATTTCAGGAAACGAGCTGTCACTTTCTTTGCGGGGGCGTGGCTTTGCTTGATCCGGCTAACTTGAACTTAAACTCTGCTTTCGACCAGGCTCAAACTTTTGGATCTGTTGTCATGGTGATTTGGAAAATCCAGGTACGGGGAATCGGAAAGTCCGGCTTAAGTCAGACTTACCCGAAAGTTATCCGGCTAACTCAGTTATCCAGGTACGGGGAACGGGGCCATGTACTTCACTTCATCTGGAATGTGATTATATGTCTATTTATGTCGACCTCATATGCACTATGAACTGTGATCAATATGCCACCACTCATCATGCACTTTATCAGTCCTGTTACGTGTTACAGTGTCGTGTTATACTACGGTCATGTGTTGAGCTCCTTTGTAATTTAGTTGTATATGACGTGCAATGACAAAATACATTCTATTCTATATGCTAGCCTACCCCCGATAATATGATTGCCTAAATTTTATGAATTAATTAATTACCGGAATACATATAAGTTACCGTGAATACCTATATGGTAACGGTATTCCTGGTAACCTCTCCTTTTCACAAGTAACCGGAATACATATCAATATCTAAAGTTACCGTGAATACCTATCAGGTAACGGGAATACCTATTTAGGTAACCAGGAATACCTATGCAAGGTATTCCTGGTACCTCAAGGTATTCTCGGTTACCCATAGGTTACGGGAATACCTTTCTCCAGTTACCGGGAATGCTTTACAGATATCTCTCTCTCTTTCTCTCTCTCTCTCTCTCTCTCTCTCTCTCTCTCTCTCTCTCTCTCTCTCTCTCTCTCTCTCTCTCTCTCACTCCTTCCACCAGTATGTCTTGGCTGTGGGAAGCCCGGTCTTCCATGCCATGTTTTATGGTGAACTGGCAGAAAACAAGGACGAAATTAGGATCCTGGATGTGGAAGCATTAGCATTCCTGGCCATGTTAAAGTAAGGTTTGTTCCCCTCTTTGCTTCCCACACGGTACTTGCCTTCAATGTTTTCAGGCACAAACATTTATATTCTTGCGTTGGGGTTCAGCAGCGATGGCATTGCTCCGGCATGTTCAAGGCCCACTTAAAATGAAAACAGTAGGCTATAGGTTTACATAAAAACTATAGTTACTACAGGAAAACGGGTGGCGAGATGACCAAGAGGCTGAGAGTCAGACCAGTAACCGGAATGTGTACCGCCAGACCGGCCCCAGGCATAGGCAAAATAGGCGGGGGCCTAGGGTGGTGTCAAATGGCCAAGGGGCACTTGGCACAAAAAAAAAAAACTGAGCACACATTAGGAACAAACACATAATTCAAATGTAACGTTAGCGCCCACCACATCAAGTACGTCTACACAACATATAAGAGTTGTAGGTCGGAAACAAAACAACCAACAAAAAATTTAAAAAATATATAAAAAACTCATACCTTAAAAGCGTGGGGCAGCACGAATAACTTGGCTCTGCAAATGTATCGTGCTTCCATTCAACAGACGGCAACAAACGTGAAGTCAAGTCTCACTCGCATGATTCCTCTACATACTCTGTCAATACCTGGCCAGGGTACTCCTGGGTCCTAGTGCCCCCCACTGTTACACTATATGTTATGCACATGTATTTTATATGTTAATAAAATTGCATTTATCTATAGTCCTAATTCTGTCACTGTTTGATGTCACAAAGAAGGGTGTATCCGAAAGCTGTCTACAACATTTGTAACGGGTGATGAAAAAGTAAACAAATAATTAACTGTATTAGACATTTGTTAATGTTGAATAGGCTTCACTTCAGATTAGGGCACACAATAGCATCTGCAAATGATTTATAGATGTTTTATGAATGTCTTAACAAATCATTTGTTAAACATGAAAAGACAATTCTGGTAATTGCTTCGTGTGTATTCATAAAAGTCCACAAATAAACAAACTATTAGACATTTGTTAACCCATTCAGTGCCAACCACGAGCATTAGTCGGGTTAACTCGCCATGCGTTGAGTGCCAAGACCCGAGAAAACCAGAGAAAACTCTGGTTTTAATCGTTATTTATTTTATTAGCAATATCCATACATTTTTCATCCATCCAGCCTGACGTTATCATTGGGAATGGGTCTGAGCTCAAAAAGGGCAAATACCGCCGCCTATCGTCTCCTGGATGGTATTGCACATCATTGGATTGGATTGGGTGGGACTGTGCATCAGAAAAAAACTCCGGTCCCGGGGTTTCCCTTCTCGGGCAAGCAGTAGCTGTTACCACATTCACTGGGGAGGCTCGGAGCAGCTTCGATTATGTGTTTTGGTGCTATAACGTTGGATCAATAAACACGATCAATATTTGGAATGGCGATCAGGAATTGGATTCATCTTTTTGCAGAACATCTTATGTGAGGTAAGGACTCTATTTTACCAGTCTTGGGTTAATCAGATGTTTTTTTCTCCGCCATCGCAGCGTGTGTGTGTGTGTGTGTGTGTAACGTTAGCGCTGACCACGGCATGGATAATCGATTTTTCAGCCAGTTTCTCTAGCGTGCATAAGTACACATACTATCGATAATCTAGCGTTTATTTGAAAACTATTCATAAATCAGCCAAAAAATTACGTGTTTTATGTATTCCACTAAAGAGCTATTATCGCGGAATTTCTCTGGAATTACTAGACATCTCCAAAACTATACTCGTATTCAAAACGGTATAAAACGGAAATGAACCAATGAAAAAAAACATCCGTTTCATACATGTTGACTGCAAGCAAGTCATTGATAAGCGAGGGGTGTTCTAGACCCATAGCCATAATTTAAGATATAGTTTAAGCATTCGCAAATTTCCCCGTCCTCCCATTGACTTCAGTGTGACACGCTAGCCCTAATATGGTCAAAGGGGCGTGGCTCTGAATGAGTTAATGATGAATAGGCTTCACTTTAGATTAGGGCACACAATAGCATCTGCAAATGATTTATAGATGTTTTATGAATGTCTTAACAAATCATTTGTTGAACATGAACAAATAAATGGAGGTACAGTATAGTTGTTTTTTCATATACATTTTTCAAAGCATCTACAAATGTGTTACTACACATTAAACAACATTATTTAATGATGAACAAATCAAGTACAAACAATGTTGATAATGAGTTATAAAGTCAAGTCAAGAGTTTTATTTGTCACGGCATACAAGCATACAGTGAATAAATAATGTAGTATCAGTATGGAGGTAGGTGAGTTCCAATTGTTGTAGGCAATCACAGAGACGGAGAAGGTATACTCTTGAACAGGTTCGACTTTAACAGTAAAGAACACAAAGAGTAATACTAGGATTCTATGCCAAAGGCAAGGGAACGAGAGAAATAGATAATGGAGCTTAGTGGTGGTCCAGAACTGGAACCGGCCGCGTTATCTCCGAACGCCTATAGTGAAGACCTGACGAATGACAAGCAGAGGAAAGGAATGTTACATAGCCACCAAATACCAACATTCCACACACACCCCTGTGACAGCCAATCAGAAGCCAACCCCTAAGTAACAGCACTAAATGACAGGGAAAAACAAGTGACAGCAATCAAGTGACAGATGACAGAGAAGGTGGGTGGTTCCCGACCGTAGTCAAGAACCAGAATCGTAACAATGTAGAACTAATTTGTAAATGTTATGCTGGTCCGGCCTTTGGCTTTATTCTTCATAAATGTTTGGGATTTCAGCACCCAGTGTCAGATACTGAGAGCGCGGTCTAACTTGACTTTGATACATAAATATAGTTATAAATGATTTAATAATAATTTACGAATGTATATAAATGGTTTGTTCATGATTAGTTCATTATCTACAAATACCTAGCATAAAGGTCTTATAACTGAGTGTTATTATAAAGTGTTACCGAAACGTTTTACCAAACCGCTCCTAATCACTCATTTCTCAAGACTTCAGGCTATGGACCCATGGTATTTTTTCAGCCTATCCAATTATTTTGGAAATACTACTTCTGGACTACTAACTACTACAGAAGAACGTGAGTAACACGTTTTTCTACAACTCAAGTTCAGACCTATGTTAGTCTATTTCATTAGCACTAAAAGTGAATTCTCTTTATTGTATCAGAAACTTCAGAATGTGATCTTTCAAAAGAGACCAGGCTCATGCATGAGCTATACGTTTTTTCTGCAAGCTGTTCTCACAGAAAGGGTATAACTTAATCAATGCAGGACAAAATTATTGGAAAAATTTCCACCAATTACTGAGAGCACACGAGAGGAATCCAGAACATACTAAACACATGAAATCATGGAAAGCGTTAGTCTCGCAAACTATCAATAGGATTGAGATGAGACTGATCAACACAGAAAGGAAGAGATGGCGTGAGGTGTTAACCATGGTTGGTAGGCATCATTCAGTCATTAGCTGAGAGAAACTTGAGCCTTAGGGGAACATCTGATATGCTCAACAAACCAGACAATGGCAACTTCCTTAAACAGGTGCAGCTAATGGCAATGTACGATCCTGTAATGAAAGACCACAAAAACCCTTCTTTACGCTGAACTAAATAATATACAATACTGTACTTATTGCTGTGCGCCCGTGCTTAAGATGGCCGCGGCGCTTTTCAGAATCTCGCCTAGAGCTGCTGAAATGCTAGGGCCGCCCCTGTGTACCGGTATAGGTGTATGTAGAAAGGCACATTTTTATTGCCTGGTGTAAAAAAATAATTTGATCCACCTTTTCTCCTTCTTTTTTAATTTCTTCTTCCATCCCAATTTCGTATTATCCAATTCTTCCCTCCCCTGTCTTGAACGTTGCTAGACTATGCCTCCCACTGGTCGGCTGTAGTGAGGATAGAAGCCTTGCATAACGTGTCCCCTCCGGTACACGAGGAAGCAGCCTGTCGCATATAGCCTGCCTCTAGTCTAAATGTCTATCTTTAGAGGATGACTTTGTAGCATGAATATTGTTTGGGATTCGGCAAGCACGCATTCGTTATTGAAAGTGAAACACAGACAACATAGGCTACTGAACAGTGAACACTGTTTATTGACGCTAGCAGTGAGGTACAACGTGAGGCTCACTCGAGGTAGACGGTGGACAGGTCTGTTGAGGAGCTGAGGCGCACGCCTCTCTCCCCTTCCCGTCGACCAAGAGTGAATACCTGTAGTCCCCAGGGCTCTGTCCCGACCGCGTGTATGCTTTCCGCAACGCAGTTGTGTTTCCGCATTCCCGTTTTGCGCTCTGATTTGCGCTCTGGCCCCCGAGTGACGCGTGAACAGCTGTTTCCGCGCTACACGACTGCCGTCCTGTTCACCACCCACTTCAATGACAGAGCTCTCATATTTGCGAATGCATAAACTATATCTTAAATTATGGCTATGTGTCTAATATGGCCGTCGCTTATCAATGACTTTTTGCAGTCAACATTGCTGTTTAACTTGTCCGTGTCCAGTCCTTTCGATTAGCCCCACCGTTCATTGTAAACAATGATGCATGTAATTATATTAACGTTACTGTGCACTTTGTTGTAGCCACCGGTTAATTCGCGATTTTTTATTGGTTTGTCATGACAAACCAATTACATAATCCAACATATGTGTAAAGAAACAACATATTCCAGTTAACGGTATATTTTTTTAATGATTCGTTATGTATAAATTGCGTTAAGCGGAGCTTAGTACTCCTGCCTGGCTGAGGGGCTTGTCGCGGCTCATGCGCATGCGCACGCTCAGCCAATCAGAGCAACACGGAAACACAACTGCGTTGTGGAAAGCATACACGCGTCCCCCCCCGAAAGGATGGGTGAGCCGCGGCCGGGGAAGACCGGGCGAGCCCGACTTAACGAGGGGAGAGGCGGGGGGGATTCGAAGTCTCCCCTCTGGTCGTGCGCCGTTCACTCGGTGTCGCGGGCAGGGGTGGTAGCGCCCGGCGGTTACCCCCCCGACCCTTTCTTATTATTATTATAAAAAAACAGCGGTGATGCGGTATTCAGCTTAACTCTGCGGTGGGCGTGATGTAACAGTGATACCACGGTAATGCGGTAACCGCGGCAGCTCTACCCTGTATTGATTACGGTGGCCTCAATGACATCACAGTAAAGAACCGGTATCCCCTTCCCCTCATCTCCTCCAGGGTGCTCCCATCTTCATCAAGCTCAACCTCCACAATGCTTAGCATCTGCACATCAGAGAGGGAGATGAGTGGAAAACTTCTTTCAATACCCCCAGTGGTCATTATGAATATCTGGTAATGCCTTTTGGACTCACCAATGCTCCTGCTGTGTCAACGATGTGCTCTGTGTCATGCTCAACCAGGCTGTGTTTGTTTATCTGGATGATATTTACTGTACATTCTTTCCAAGTCCCAGCAAGAGCAGCACGTGAAGCAAATTCTCCAGTATGTCAGTGTTCGTACGTCTGTTTGTTAGTCAGTTAGTATGTTCTGTCTCTACCACCACTACTAGTATTTCTACCTGCTTGTCTTCAGTTCAAGTAGCCAGTAAGCTCTCCCTGTCTCTTGACCTGTATCCTGCCTACCTGTCCTTAAATATTAAATATACCCACTGTACTAGTGTATATACTAGTGTACAATTACTGTATATAAATACTGCAGTATTGGTCTATAAAGTATATTGAAACTTGATACAAAAGAGCTAAACAAGGTGCATTTCTGTCTCACCAGGTACATCTACTGTGATGAGATTGACTTGAGTGCTGACACAGTATTGGCCACCCTCTATGCTGCCAAGAAGTACATCGTCCCTCATCTGGTGCGTGCTTGTGTCAACTTCCTGGAGACCAGCCTCAGTGCCAAGAACGCCTGCGTGCTGCTCTCCCAGAGCTGCCTGTTCGAGGAGCCGGAGCTGACCCAGCGCTGCTGGGAGGTGATCGACGTGCAGGCCGAGCTAGCGTTACGCTCCGAGGGCTTCTGCAACATCGACGCACGGACCCTGGAGAGCATCCTGCAGCGGGAGACGCTCAGCGCTAAAGAGATAGTGGTGTTCGAGGCGGCGCTGAGCTGGGCCGAGGCCGAGTGCCAGAGACGGGAGCTTGCCGCGTCGTTCGACAACAAGCGCAAGGTCCTGGGGAACGCCGTGTACCTGATCCGCATCCCCACCATGCCTCTGGGTGACTTCGCCAACGGAGCGGCCCAATCAGGAGTGCTGACACTCAACGAGACCAACGACATCTTCCTGTGGTACACAGCGGCCAGGAAGCCGGAGCTGCAGTTCGTCAGTCAGCCCAGGAAGGGTTTGACACCCCAGCACTGTCACAGGTTCCAGTCCTGTGCTTACCGGGGTAACCAGTGGCGTTACCGCGGCCGCTGTGACAGCATACAGTTCTCTGTGGATAAGAGGGTGTTCATAGCCGGCTTCGGCCTTTACGGATCTAATTGTGGGTCGGCGGAGTACAGCGCCAAGATCGAGCTCAAAAATCAAGGGGTGGTTCTGGGACAAAACGCCATCAAGTACTTCTCCGACGGCTCCAGCAACACCTTCCCCGTGTGGTTCGAGTATCCGGTTCAGATTGAGCCTGAGATCTTCTACACGGCCAGCGCCATTCTGGATGGGAATGAGCTGAGCTACTTTGGACAGGAGGGCATGACGGAAGTGCAGTGTGGGAACGTGACGTTCCAGTTCCAGTGCTCCTCGGACAGCACCAACGGCACCGGGGTGCAGGGGGGACAGATCCCCGAGCTCGTCTTCTACGCTTGAGACAAAGATAATTTCAGATAAAACGTCTAACTGTGTAAATATATACAGTATTGTCAAAAAGGCTCTGAATTCGAAAAATCTATGAAGTCTTCTGTGCTGTGGAGTGCAGTAAGATAGTCAGTTTGTGTAGGCCTATAGTTAGGCTCAAGATAAATTGCACTGGATATATATGTATGGATATATGTAAATTCTGAAATGAAATGTACATAAAGCCACATTTGTGGTAACGTCAGAAGGTATATAACAAAGATGGTGTTTATTATTTCTATTCTTGCATATTCTATACTATTCTAGGATTTAGCACTTCATGAATCACTCCCTACATTAGAATTTAATTGAAAAATTGTCTGTGGTTTAATAACCAATCACAATTCTCAAGCCACAATTAGTAACATAATTCTAGCGTGTAATACTGCATTAGGCATTTTGTAGTGGAGTGGTTGCAGTTGAGTCTCCAGTTTCACGATTGGTTGGATATATGGGCATGTTCAATCTGCACCAGTGTTTAAGGTTAGGTTAAACAAATGGGTAGAAAATGAGAGGCACTTCACCGAAAAACATCTGATTTATTTTGCACATAATCTCACATACATCCCAAGGCTTTAAATTGTTTTGCACACATTAATTTAGTTTGACAGTTATTGAAAGTTAGTTATTGAGAGTTAATTTGTTTGAATATCTACTCCCATGATGTCATCAGAGGACTCTGTATCATTGTGTTGCGTTAATTACAGCTCAATGAAATTATGTAGATGATTGATGATTGTGTGTCCTCTGATGACATCATGGGAGGAGATATTCAAACTCATTCACTTTCAATAACTGGCAAACTAAATTAATGAGTGCAAAACCGTTTAGAGCCTTAGGATATGTGTGAGATTATGTGTAAAATAAATCTGTGTTGTTTTTCGGTGAAGAAATATTGTGTGTATTGTACCCATTCTGCAATCTGTTAATAACATTTTCAATCAATCAACCAATCAATCAAGTGCCCCTTTAAGTTTAAGCAAGTAATCTTTTAAACTAAATGTCAGAACTGCTGAACACTCCCACCCAATGTGACTAAATGAACATCAGCACTTACAGAAGCATACATATCATGTCAGATTGCACTGCTGTTGGTTATTTTCTTTTTTTTATCCACTTTTTCTCCCATTTTCTATTTTTCTCCCATCCCAATTTCGTATCATCCAATTCAACCCTCCCCTGTCTCGAACGTTGTTTCTTGCCTCCCACAAGCCGGCTGCAATGTGGACTAAGTCATACATAGCACGAGTCCCCTCCGATACTCGAGGTAACAGCAGTCGCATCTTTTCACCTGCGCGGCGCGATCTTTCAGCGTCAGGGGTCTGCGCTTTGGAGGGGCGCCGCCCCCATCGCTTCCTGATTCTACTGTGCAGGCGCACCAACCGACCTGTAGGAGTCGCTGTCCACAACGCCCGATCCCCACCCATCAGTTTTCCACCCCCTAATACTGCCAATGTGTATTAGTACGGACGACCAGCTAAACTGAAAGCAATGTGGAGCGCTGGGCTCAAACAGGCGAACCCAGCGTCTCCAGTATTCGTGGTGAGCGCCTTGCCCACTGCACCACGTAGCCGCCCTCACTGCTGTTGGTTTTTGTAATTTAATTTGTATTGTTGTTTATTCTTAATAAAGCAGCTTTTCTTCTTGCTACTTATTTGTGTTTCCTACTATAGTATAACTGAAGAAAGACAAAGACGAAAATGTCATTTTGACTTCTCAGAGGAGTGATGTTCTCAAATTGGATTAAAGACTGAACCTTGGGAGTGTTGTATACAATAAAACTCAAAAACAACATGACATACTTCATCTGAAATTCCATCGTGTCCCTTTGATAGTGAATTACATGTACATTCGAGACCATAATCACTCCTGAGAGTGTGTATACAGAGGCTAGTTGATTACCGGGACAGTCAATAATGCAGAGACTGAGTTTAACAGAACCAGTGAGCATGACGCCCCTGATGAATTGGCCTCAATATGTTGTAGTAACGGGTGCGTCGGTGCGATTCTCCATGATTGCGGCGCTGATGTTGTGAGCAGGATCATTAATTGCACTGGAGGTGGCCGGGGAGCGCGGGGTGCCAGTGGAGTCAGCAGCGGCAGCCGGTTTTTCACACTCCCTTCCCACCCTGCCGACACAGCTGATCTACGGCATCAAGGATTACAGTTAATTCGGTTGGCATCAGGGATTAGACAAGAAACAAAACAGAGAACAGCATATCACCAGGCCGCGTTACATCTAACAAACTTTGCTCTTGTCAGTGAAGTGAAGAGAAACTAGAACGTAAACACTGCGTTGGTACTTTCGGTGTATAGTGTTCCGCTATATTACAGATTAGATTATATTAGATTCACATGTATTGTTATTATTGTAACGTTTTGAGGTTTCAAACGTTATTGACGACTCTCGTGGCCTCTTTCGACCCACCGCAGATATCCATGCTGATGCGCCTAGCTAGCCGCTAACTGCAGCTAAGTTAGGCTACGCTAAGCTAGCACACCTCCGTCGAACTTACTTCGACACAGAGTGAAACATCCTCTCCTTTCTCTCTCACCACTTTACTTCTGACAACAGTGTAACGTTTTGAGGTTTCAAACGTTATTGACGACTCTCGAGGCAGATGCTATTTCTCAGTCTTTGTTTATTCAACAGTTCTCAGTTACAGGCTGCAGTGCACGAGTGACTCATCCCCAGTGATGGGCAGTAGCTAGCTACAAGTAGCGACGCTACATAGCTTAACTACAATTCTCGGTAGCGTGATGGTAGCGTCGCTACTTTTGAACCAAGTAGCGTTCTCTGTAGTGCAGCTATTTTTAGAACGAAGTAGTGACGTAGCGTGACGAAACGCTACACGCTACTATCCGGAGAAACAGACATAAAGATTTGTGGGGGGAAAAAAACTCCCCGCAGAAAACCCACTATGATTGGTTGGTTGGTTTAGATATGAGTATGACGACTCACGATTGGGTAAGGTTAGGCCAAAACATTACGGGTAGGCCAATCAGAGGCAGGATAGGGCGGGACTCCAGCTCCGCAAATCAGGAAGTGCAAATCAAAACAGACCACTGAATGAATGAATGCAATTTAACAGATTACATGAACTAGTCCGCGCGAAATGGCAGAGGGATTCGATGTTTCCAGGGCTGATGGCATTGATGAAGATGATGATGTCAATAACAACAATGCCTCTTGTTCATGGCCCTATCTGGAAAAATGTATGAGTTTGACTGAAAAAAACCCTAAAACATAATGTTCACTGCTCACTCTCAATTTCCCACATCATGAGCTGATGAAAACCTTTACATAAACATTGTCAACTGTTCCCAAACAGCACACAAGTCAGTGCACTTTTTGTCAACAGCAGCTACTATCATGTTTCAATGTAGGCAGAAAATGAACAATATTATGGGGGTGGAGGAAAAGAAAAAACAAACTATCATTAAATATACACTAAGATGGAAAAGATCACCTAGACAAGCAGTGGTTCTCAACCTGTGGGTCAGGAGGACCCCCAGGGGGGGTCCCCACATGATTTTGGGGCCATGGAATGTTTTGTGAGTTACATATTTAAATACATTTGGTCATTTAGCTGACGCTTTAATTTAAAGCAACTTACAAATTGTGTACAACAAGTCAGCAGGAGTGGTACATATCTAGCAGGCTAGCAGCCAAGTATTGTTTGTCTAGCAGTGTCAAGCTTGAGTGTTATACTCTGAGTACATAGTAGTATAGATATTAGCATAGTTGGAGGGCTTGTTTCAGTTTTATAATAAACAATCAAACTGAACCTTTTTTTTTGCCTGCCTATTTGTTTGGTGGAAACCTGATCATGAAGTAAAAAAAAAAAAAAAGTAGTGCCGATGTAGTTAGCTATTTTTGCCATGTTTTTTTTTTTTTTTTATTATTATTTTTTAAACACACATAAACAAACATGACAACACACGATAAGATACACAAGCATTAATACACAGTGTATATCCAACTAAATTACCATTTATACCAATGTCTTATACAGGATATACCCCTAATACCTGTTATCTAAAAACCTACACACATATGCTCCAGCTCGAACCCCCCCCTCCCGGACCCCTCTTTGGATAGTACCTCCATTATCCCTCGCTCCTAACCAGACACTACCATTATAAGCTAGCTTTTATTCTCTCCACCACTTCTAACCACATTGTCATTTTGGATTCATTGAGACCCAGAATTCTTGCTGTAGATATTTCTTGATAAATCACATCGAGATATGTAAGAAGCCAAACTTTCCGGCACCTTTTTTCCGGTTGAAACCAGCGTGATGCGATCAGCTTTTTAGCTACTGTGATACCCGATAAAACCAATCTCTTTAGCTGTGGATGTACTGCAAACTCAAAAACATCATTCAATAGTAATACAGAGGGGTGTACAGGTATATTCCAATATACGAGTTTTGATAATTGTTGGGTCACATCTTTCCAGAATATCTTAACTGGTGGGCAGTCCCAATACATGTGCATAAATGTCCCTTCGTCCCCATTTGTACATTGGGAGCATTTGGAGTCTTGTTTAAGACCCATTCTGTTCAGTCTTATAGGAGTCAAGTATGTCCTGTGAATATAGTTAAGATTGATTTGTTGATGGTCCGGGTTCCTTGATGTAAGTCGGACATTTGCCCAGGCTCCTTGCCAATCAAAGTCACTTTCCAGGTCTGGTATATCCCTCCTCCAGACAGAGTCTAGTTGGAGGGTTTCATACGAGGACGTTAGTAATTGATGATACAAATCTGAAACAAAACCTCTCGATGTCTCTCTTTCATAGAAGAATTTGTGGTATCTGTGGTGTTCAATTGGTATGTCTAATGGAACACGTGAGACTTCAAACATAGCCGTAACTGTATGTAAAAAAGCCATGTGGACTTGGTGAGATAAATTTTTTTGCATATTTCTCCATAACTACAAAAACCCTGTTTGTTAAAAACATCCCCTAATGAGTGTATGCCTTGCTCTTCCCATATAGGGAATCTTATAGGTCGTTTTTCAATTAAGAGTGCATTGTTATGGGCGGTTAGGTGGCCGAGCGGAGATTGCGTTCGTCACCAGCCCCGGAGCTGTGAGCTGGATTCGCCTGTTCGAATCCAGCTCACAGCTCCGGGGTTGTCACCAGCTTGGCTGGCCGTCTGCACTAATACAATTGGCTGTATTAGAGGGTGGGAGAAGCTGGCGGGGTGGGTCCGGGTCGTTGTAAACAGCGACTCCTACAGTTCGGTCGGGGCGCCTGCTAAGCGCGGATAGGACTCGAGGGGGATAGTGTGGTCCTCCCACACGCTACGCCCTCTCGATGAGAATCCGCGCTGCCAGGTGAAAAGAAGCGGTGATTGGCTGGACGTGTGTCGGAGGAAGCACGTGGTAGCCTCCACTCTCCCAGATGATCTGACTGTGGGGGAGAGGCAGTTAAATCATTTTGTGTCCTGTACTGTGCAGGACAGTGATGCAACAGTAGCAGGACAGTGGATCACAGTGATGTAGCAGGACAGTGATGTAGCAGGACAGTGATGTAGCATCACAGTGATGTAGCAGGACAGTGATGTAGCAGGACAGTACATCACAGTGATGTAGCAGGACAGTGATGTAGCAGGACAGTACATCACAGTGATGTAGCAGGACAGTGATGTAGCAGGACAGTACATCACAGTGATGTAGCAGGACAGTACATCACAGTGATGTAGCAGGACAGTACATCACAGTGATGTAGCAGGACAGTGATGTAGCAGGACAGTACATCACAGTGATGTAGCAGGACAGTACATCACAGTGATGTAGCAGGACAGTACATCACAGTGATGTAGCAGGACAGTACATCACAGTGATGTAGCAGGACAGTGATGTAGCAGGACAGTGATGTAGCAGGACAGTGATGTAGCATCACAGTGATGTAGCAGGACAGTGATGTAGCAGGACAGTACATCACAGTGATGTAGCAGGACAGTGATGTAGCAGGACAGTGATGTAGCAGGACAGTACATTACAGTGATGTAGCAGGACAGTACATCACAGTGATGTAGCAGGACAGTTAAAGGTGTATTCCACCCAAATGGTTAGCAGGACAGTGATGTAGCAGGACTGTACAGTACAGTACAGTACAGTGGACAGTGGTAAAATGGCTGCAGGACAGTTAAAGGTGTATTCCACCCAAATAGTGTTAAAGGTTATAACCCAAATCGAATGATTTTAAAGGTGTATTCCACCCAAATTGTTTTAAAGGTTATAATACAGTAGCAGTACAGTGGATCACAGTGATGCAACAGTAGCAGGACAGTTAAAGGTGTATTCCACCCAAATGGTTAGCAGGACAGTGATGTAGCAGGACTGTACAGTACAGTGGACAGTGGTAAAATGGCTGCAGGACAGTTAAAGGTGTATTCCACCCAAATAGTGTTAAAGGTTATAACCCAAATCGAATGATTTAAAGGTGTATTCCACCCAAATTGTTTTAAAGGTTATAATACAGTAGCAGTACAGTGGATCACAGTGATGCAACAGTAGCAAGAGAGTTAAAGGTGTATTCCACCCAAATGGTTAGCAGGACCGTGATGTAGCAGGACTGTACAGTACAGTGGACAGTGGTAAAATGGCTGCAGGACAGTTAAAGGTGTATTCCACCCAAATAGTGTTAAAGGTTATAACCCAAATCGAATGATTTTAAAGGTGTATTCCACCCAAATTGTTTTAAAGGTTTTAATACAGTAGCAGTACAGTGGATCACAGTGATGCAACAGTAGCAGGACAGTTAAAAAGGTGTATTCCACCCAAATGGTTAGCAGGACAGCCCCATCACAATGTGCAGGAGGTGTGTACAGTAGCAGTACAGTAGCAGTACAGTAGGTGTACAGTAGCAGTACAGTAGGTGTACAGTAGCAGTACAGTATGTGTACAGTAGGTGTACAGTAGCAGTACAGTAGGTGTACAGTCGCAGGACAGTTAAAGGTGTATTCCACCCAAATGGTTAGCAGGACAGCCCCATCACAATGTGCAGGAGGTGTGTACAGTAGCAGTACAGTAGCAGTAGGTGTACAGTAGCAGTACAGTATGTGTACAGTATCAGTAGGTGTACAGTAGCAGTGCAGTAGGTCTACAGTAGCAGTACAGTAGGTGTACAGTCGCAGGACAGTTAAAGGTGTATTCCACCCAAATGGTTAGCAGGACAGCCCCATCACAATGTGCAGGAGGTGTGTACAGTAGCAGTACAGTAGGTGTACAGTATCAGTACAGTAGGTGTACAGTATCAGTAGGTGTACAGTAGCAGTACAGTAGCAGTGCAGTAGGTGTACAGTAGCAGTACAGTATGTGTACAGTATCAGTAGGTGTACAGTAGCAGTACAGTAGCAGTGCAGTAGGTGTACAGTAGCAGTACAGTAGGTGTACAGTCGCAGGACAGTTAAAGGTGTATTCCACCCAAATGGTTAGCAGGACAGCCCCATCACAATGTGCAGGAGGTGTGTACAGTAGCAGTACAGTAGGTGTACAGTATCAGTACAGTAGGTGTACAGTCGCAGGACAGTTAAAGGTGTATTCCACCCAAATGGTTAGCAGGACAGTACATCACAGTGATGCAACAGTAGCAGGACAGTTAAAGGTGTATTCCACCCAAATGGTTTTAAAGGTTCTAATACCCAATTGTGTTATGGTGTCTTCCCCAAATCCTTTTAAAGCTTATAACCCCAAATAGTTTGAATGAATAAATGAATGAAATGGGACTATGAAGTCTTTATTTGTAACACATGTGAGATGGGCAGCACACACGCATTCCTTTGGGGGGGTTGCCATTGAAATGTCATCTGTGCTTGACCCATCCTGTCATCCTTCATCCTGTCGTGGGTCCGCTCCAATACAATACCTTGCCAATCCAAGTGCTCCTGTTCATCTTCATCAGGGACGTGACAGCATTAGCGATCAGTTCTGCATGTTTTTCCATTCTTTCGTTTTTATTTTTGTATGTGTATTCCCACAAATAGCTTTAAAGGTGTATTCATCCCAAATGTTTCTAAAACTTTATTCCACCCAAAGTTAAAATACTACTTCATGTTCAACTCCTAAAGGTATATATGCTTGAATTACATTCAAGTAATCTCATGACTTCCAGCTGGCTATAATGGAGGCGGTGAGCCCTCTAGTGTTCAAACATAAATAAGACACTATTCTAGACAAAATGAATTCTAATATTCTACACACCGGCGCCTAATTGTGCCTTAAACTAAACACAATTACAAAATATATATATATATATCGGAGAAGCTACCGACATAATCAAAACACTCATATGGCCCTTACACTGTGTCTACGTACGTGACTTCTATTTTTACTTCTATTTTTTTTTACATGCTATACTATTTTATTTCACTTATCTTTTGTCTAGCAGTCTCTGGAGCGTAACAGAAAGAAGCATTTTGTATAAAAGTATTCTGTACTTGTAACGAATCATTAAAAAAATATACCGTTAACTGGAATATGTTGTTTCTTTACACATATGTTGGATTATGTAATTGGTTTGTCATGACAAACCAATAAAAAAGACAAACCAATTACATAATCCAACATATGTGTAAAGAAACAACATATTCCAGTAACTTTTTCTGATCAGTTAGGAGTTGTTTAGAAACAGTGTAAATAATAACAATCAAATAGCACACAAGCTAACACTACTACTACAAGCACAACACATAAACAAGCACATCATTTGTGATCAACTGTAATCCTCATTGTGCAGGTGTTCTCAGTGAGCATGGTGAGGTTATGTGCACACATTCAGATTGTCTTGTCCTTTCATGGTGCTGGTCCTCAAAAAAATTGCAGTTACTTTGTTGGGCAAAAAGAGCAATAGACTTAAGCTAAATTCAGGCAGCCAACCACGTCCAATGGCTGCCGATATCCTCCACCCTAAAAAGGTGCAGGATCACAGAGCCTGAAGAAGAGTGGAGCAGGAGACCAAACACACCCAGGACAGGATGACCACAGTCAGCAGATGAGGGATGGAGCAGGAGAGATGAGGAATGAGATAGGACTAAACAGACCAGTAAGTAGTGATTCCGGGCCCCCTGGGAGACATGCCAAGGAAAGAGAAAAAGTAAAGCATTGTTAGTTAGTATTGTGGCTATATGATGCTAATTATGTGAGTTAGTCAACTGGCCTACTAGAAGGCCTTTTATATGAGATCAAGTCAAGTCAAGTCAAGAGTTTTATTTGTCACGGCATACGGATATACAATGAAATGCGGGTGGTCTTGCCCGCAACGATGTGCAATTGGTACAACATATAATAGAATCCAATACAAAAAAATGTGTGCAATAAAATTGTGCAATAACAGGTAGCAGGTAACAATACATTTGTGCAATAACGGGTAACAGTTAACAGTTAACAGTAGTAGTAATAGTAGTGCAATACACTGTTACTGTTGCTAATACTAATTTAAATTGGCCTTTCCTTTTGGCAATATATTTGGTATTTGGTATGGTCAAATATTCAGTATACTCAAGTCCCATTATGGAATATGGGTTTATTTCTGTGGCCACTACTGATGACCATTTTGTATAATGTGTCATTGACAGCAACATCATGTGAAAATGTGCCCCATTGCATTGGAGCCTGGTGAGAGGATACAACATAGTGCTATGTGTCTAAGTACTAAAGAGATCAGTGAAATCTTGGCCTGTACAGCAATATCAGAACCTGAACCAATCCCAGCTACTCACATAACCTAGTTTTAGGTAGAAGCATAAATGTCATAACCTGGCAGATCTCAAAACAAACTGGTCAGACTACTGCTTGACCTTACTCCTAGAACCCACCTCACCCCTGCCCACTTTGACAACCTAGGATGGCTTAGAGTAGACGACAGAGTACAGCAACTTGCAATGGGCCTGGTCAACAAGATACACTATACGACTAAGGTACCCATGTACATGTCAAAATACTTCCCAAAGGTCAGTGAATACCACGATCACAACACCAGAGGGAGCTCCACAAATCATGTTAAACCCAGATTCGGCTCAAACAAGGGACTAAACACGGTTCGCAATTATGCCACATCGATGTGGAACGCCCTACCCAAAGCTGTAAAGCAGGGGTCAGCAACCTTAGGCACGAGTGCCACCATTGGTACACATTATCTAAACCAACATGGCACACTAGCAAATGTGTAAGAGGAACCTTTTTGGAAATGTTGAGTTACCTCCCCATGCAGTTACCTCTTTCACAGCCATTGGCAGTTGCACAGCCTGTTATTTATGGTACTGTAGGTTGACTGATATACCAGGGATATTTCATGGTCAGAGCCAATGAGAAGGGTCAGTCTGTTGTTGTTTGCCGAACATTGAGTGTTAAACGCCATTTTGAGACCAAACATGAGAACTTTAAAGGATGAGGCAGACAAGGCTGAATGTGTCCAGGTATGGCAAGCAAGCATCTCATAAAGACGGCAGCATTCTCTTATATATTTATGAGAGGAAAATGGTTATTAAAACTATTGCTATGCACGTTGCCTATATGGATGGAATAGAATTACAGATCTGTTGGAGATTTACATTGTGATGTGGTGTCATAATTAACCTTAACATTGATATGGCACACTGGTTAACAAGAACATTTTAAAATGGCACTTCGTATCAAAAAGGTTGCTGATCCCTGCTGTAAAGGAATGTGAATCACTACCCACTTTCAAAACCACTCTCAAAGAGCAACTACGGGAGACTGCAATTCGAAACTGGACCCTGTAAATGTCCTAACCCAACCCCCTCCAATGTACAGTAAATTACCAAGTATGGTTTCGTCAATATTCCAATGTACAGTTTTGCTTGTACAGTTGTACAGTGTACTTAGTATAATAGTAGTAGTAAAGTATAATTTCTGGGTACTTTTTACACCCCTGTTTATGATGAATTGAAAATGGGGGACCCTGATGTAAACAAGACAAACGTCTTTCTCTGGTCTGCATCCCCTTAACAATTGTATGTATTGAGCTGTTTTGATTGATTGATTGAAAACTTTATTAACAGATTGCAGAATGGGTACAATATAGTACAGCTCAATACACACAATTGTTAATGGGATGCAGACCAGAGAAAGACTTTCGTCTTGTTTACATCAGGGTCCCCCATTTTCAATTCATCAGGACAGACATAACATACAGATAGACAGTACTGCTACATCTATGTACTGTACTGTACCCATTCTGCAATCTGTTAATAAAGTTTTCAATCAATCAAACACAACTACTGTACATAACGTTAAATAGACCGTGGACGACGTACCCCCCCTCCCCCGCCCCCATACACAACCTACAGCATAACTTCCCACAGTAACGTTAACCAAATACTGTGGGCGACGCAGCCCCCCGCCCCCCTCCCACATACAACCTACAGCATAACTTTTATATCAGTATAATACAACTCTCAAAGCCAACGTAGAGTTTGTGCACTACTGTACATTTTAACTAGCACTTACCAGCCTCGGGACTCGGCAGTTCTGTTGTACAATGTGGTAGAAAAGATCGCTCCTGTGAATTGAAAAGCAAGCCCCGCCCCCAGCCTAGTGAATGAGAAAAGCCTGCCCCTAGTGGAGCAGGACAGTCCCTACACAGTACACTACACAAAATGATCACATCACTGTGATCCAATGTCCTGACTCCTGCTACATCACTGTCCTGCTACAGTACATCACTGTGATCCAATGTCCTGACTCCTGCTACATCACTGTCCTGCTACAGTACATCACTGTGATCCACTGTCCTGCTACTGTTGCATCACTGTCCTGCACAGTATGATGAATTGAAAATGGGGGACCCTGATGTAAACAAGACAAACGTCTTTCTCTGGTCTGCATCCCCTTAACAATTGTATGTATTGAGCTGTTTTGATTGATTGATTGAAAACTTTATTAACAGATTGCAGAATGGGTACAATACAGTACAGCTCAATACACACAATTGTTAAGGGGATGCAGACCAGAGAAAGACTTTCGTCTTGTTTACATACATGACATACAGATAGACAGTAGGCCTACTGCTACATCTATGTACTGTACTGTACCCATTCTGCAATCTGTTAATAAAGTTTTCAATCAATTCAATCAATCAAACATGTATATATTCCCTCCCCGCCGTATGTATATTTCTCTCCCACCCACCCACCCACCCCCTCCTAATGTACAGTCCCCTCCCCATCATATGTATATACTCTGTCAGGATCTAGGGGTAACAGTACTGTATATTTGAATACCGGTTATGTCACAATTTACAAATGTATCAGTACTAAATACCTATATGTCCCTAATACCCTATGCCATAAATGTCATGTATGTTGTGTATGTCATAAATGTCTATATGAATTGAAAATGGGGGACCCTGATGGAAACAAGACAAACGTCTTTCTCAGGTCTGCATCCCCTTAACAATTGTATGTATTGAGCCGTACTGTATTGTACCCATTCTGCAATCTGTTAAATAAAGTTTTCATTCATTCATTCATTCACAACTCTCAAAGCCAACGTAGAGTAGAAAAGATCGCTCCTGTGAATTAGAAAAGCCAGCCCCGCCCCCAGCCTAGTGAATGAGAAAAGCCTGCCCCTAGTGGAGCAGGACAGTCCCTACACAGTACAGTACACAAAATGATCTAACTCCTACTGCTGTGGGGGGTAAGTGCGCAGCGACCAGGAAGGGACTGGGAATTGGCATACGACTAACATTGGGATGGGAGAAAATCGGAGGAAAATGGAGGGGGAAAAAGACCAAAAAAAAAAAAAAAAAAATAGTGCATTGTTATTGAATAAGGGAGTATGATTGTGCCATTTATGTGGGTTAGGATATTTTTTTTGTGTTTCACGCCATATCCGGATCGCATGAGTAATTATGGGGCCAAATTTCCGTTCACAGTGCTTGATTGGTAGTTTAGTGTATGCTATGTCCTTCAGTCTATGTGGGGCTACTATGTTTTCTTCTAATTTTCTCCAGGATACTAATGCTTGGGGATCAAACCATGTTGTCAATGGTCTTAATGTGTACGCCTTAAAATAGTGGAAAAAATCTGGAAATGCCATGCCACCGTCTGCTTTATTTCTCTGTGCGGTGGATCTTTTTATACGTGGTGGTTTGTTATTCCAAATAAATTTGTATGTGGAGGAGTGTAATCTTTTCCAGTAACCCTCTGGAGGGGGTAACGGTAGCATTGAACTGAAGAAGTTGATTCTAGGTAGTACGTCCATCTTAACTATTGATATCCGTGCCTGTACTGAGTTTTTAAGTTTTGCCCACCTATCAAGGTCGTCTTTGATTTTGTTTTGGATTTTTGTGTAATTGTGCTTCACCGTTTGTCTTATGGTGGGGAATATTTCCACTCCCAAGCATCTAAAATGTTTTACCATAGGTATCTCTCCTGGGAGGGTTATATCTTTTTTTGCAGGGGTGTTAAGTGGAAGGAAAGCCGACTTCGGCCAATTTATCTTAAATCCCGATAAATCACCAAAGTTCTCAATCAACTTGAGCAGATGAGGCAATGTGGTGTTGGGGTTTTGCATGAACAGTATTACGTCGTCCGCATATAAACAAATTTTATGTTGTGTGCCCTTGATTACGATTGGTTCTATGGATTGGGATTGTCTTATATATTGTGCTAAAGGCTCTAATGATAGATCGAATAGTCCGGGACTAAGAGGGCAACCCTGTCTGGCTGAGCGTGATACCGGAAAGATTTTGGAGATGATTGTACCTGTTGTAATCATGGCCGATGGGTCTTTGTATAATTTTTGCCATGTTCTTGTAGTGTAGCTTGCTACATTTCTCTGGGGATAGCTTCCATTGTAGTTGAGCTATATTTAATCGAGAGTAACTTGTAGTGTAGCTTACTACATTTTCCAAGTAGCTTGCCCATCACTGCTCATCCCTATAGCTTCCCATGCCTCAAGAGAGTGCACCCTGGGTGCCACACCCTCTTATACCTTCCCCAGGTCAGCCCCTGCCCCCTCGACTCTGTCAACCCGTGGCTCGCGCGACCAATAGCGTCGCCGCCAGCCCCGGAATGGTGGAGTGCAGAGTAGTGCACTGCAACCTTGCCCAGGCCCGACGGGGCCCGGCCCGGCCCGGCGGGTTTCGGGCTGGGGTAGGGCTTTTTTTTTTATAAATAATTCAGGCTCGGCCGGGCCCGGAGAGAGAGAGAGAGAGAGAGAGAGAGAGAGAGAGAGAGAGAGAGAGAGAGAGAGAGAGAGAGATGGAGAGAGAGACCACGGCGGGTGCAGCACAACAGAAGAGAGAGAGAGAGAGAGAGAGAGAGAGAGAGCGTTAGTTAAGCATTAGCTGAGTGTCTAACAGCAGCTAAAGTTAGCTGAGTTGGCTAAGAGAGAGAGAGAGAGAGAATTAACTCACTTTGTTTAATTGAAACGTGGTGGGCTTGATAAAGTGTATAATCCGCTGTTGATGATGTATATCCAGACCACTGTCCACTGTCCAGACTGCATCCGCCATAGCTTGTTAGCTGTTAGCACCACACAACAACAAGACAGTACTTGATTTCTTTGTCCATTTCCGCGTCGAACAGACTGCAAACTACCTGGCGTTCTATCGCCATGCTCTAAGACAAACTCTAACCTTAACCAACTTTGAAAGAGTTCCTAAGCTTAACCGTCGAAAGAACTTGCAGTCACGCTCTAAGAAAAATAGCTGCATCTCACAAGTCACAACAACACAACTATCTCTACCACCAAGCTAGAATAAGCTAGAATTGGAACATAAAAAGTGGATTCGGCCAATCAGAGATTGTCTCCGCGAAATACTGCTACGGAAAAAAAAACTGACGTCGGCCAATCAGAGAGCGTCTCCGCGAAATGCGGCTACGGAAATTCTTGACGCTGCTGCCTAGACCGCTTCAAATCGCGCCCGGATTCCAACATAATAGTCATATTTCAACGCACAACGCGTTACGCACTGATTGGCTGCGACGGATACAGCGATCAAACAGTGACGCGCACTCAGAGCGCTATTGCGTCTAGCCCGGGCTGGGAAATAAAAAAAAATAAAAAAAGTGAGTCACTTCCTGTTCAGGAAAACGAGTATTTTTTATTTTATATATTAACGTTATATTGTGCATTGGAAACACAAACATACTTAAAATGAGTAAATATTATTCATTTTAAACATGTTTATATTATTTATAGGGCTATAAAACAAAAAACAAAAAAGTTTTTTTTTCTTCTTCTCTGATTTAACAGGTGGGGCGGCGCCCTAGCGCCCCCGGTGGCGAGCCGCCACTGGGATAACCTTCGTTTTCCTTAAGATTCGTTTTCTCTTTTGCGCCAGAGAAACATTTGGATGTAATTACCGCAGCGCGCAGGGAGAACTCAGGGGACAAGTTCAACTCGATTGGTTGTGTTGGAATATAGCCAGTTGGCAAACGTTTTAATTTGTTCTTGGGATGTATGTCCGCGTTGCTGACGTCGTGGTGAGTGATGTTTATTATTTGCTGGGTCGCTACCTGTTTTGTTGTGCGTTTGTATAGTGACTGAGTAGGCTATTGTGTGTTGTGTGTGTGTGTGTTTCAAAGAAGATTCTATAGCCTTCAATACGTTTTACGAGGCTGATGTGTGAGTCAGTCTATAAGCGAGCACTGGGAGAGACGGCATTCTAATAAGAGCGAAACAGGCTATGTAAATGCTTCTTAGTTTTCAGCGTGATATGCGTTATTTAGGCAGACCTATTGGACATTTTCGTTTTTGTTTATTTATTAAGTTAATATATAAAGTGTTTAGAATATTTAAAACAAATACAAAAAAAAATTATATTTTAATAATAATAATTTTTTTCTGGTTTTCACGCGGGCTAGGGCTTAAAATATTATTTACAGTCGGGCTTATTTTCGGGCAGGGCCTGAAGTTCACGGGCTCGGGCAAGGCTCAGGCTTTATTTCAAGGCCCTTGCAGACCACTAGTGCAGAGTGATAGCTCGGCTGACCAACCGACCCAAATCCCAGGGTCGCTACATTATACAGCACAAGTACAGTACAACGACATCTAACCAGAGTGCAAATGTATACCAGTAAAGTGCAACAGCAATATACAATGCACAGGTGGTTAAACTGGGTATAAAATATACAAGTTAGTACTACTGAGTATAGTGCTAATAAAATATATGTACAGAGTGTATTATATAAATAGAGACAGTATGACTACTACTAGCCAGCAGTGTAACTTAAGAAAAGCCTTCTTTACCCGTCATATTTCGGAGTGTG
Organism: Notolepis coatsorum; assembly: GCF_963971535.1. Lineage (NCBI taxonomy): Eukaryota > Metazoa > Chordata > Actinopteri > Aulopiformes > Paralepididae > Notolepis > Notolepis coatsorum. The sequence goes on along the minus strand of NC_140173.1, from coordinate 56,507,480 downwards.
AGTCGAGAGTTTAGTTTAGAGGGGAGTGTGTGATACTAACTCTAATCACCACTCGTTGTTTGAGCTGTGACAGCTATAGGGTAGAGAGCCCTGTCAATGTCAAGCGTTTATGCCCAAACCTGATGGCACCAAACTGGACCCTATGGGCCCGGGACAGGTCAGGCCGAATTTCTCACAAGTTATTAGCAACATTTTGGGCTTTATTTTGAGGCCACAAAAAGCTATTCAGTTCGGTTTCGGGTCATTTTCAATTGAGTGAAGCTCTACAATGGGGCTGCTCTCATATAACCACATCTCTACTAACTGCTGTTGGATCGATAGCCAGGCTTCAATCAGGACTCGGAGCTGTGGGTCTAAGCTGTAATTAATTATGCATTAATACTGTAATTAATACTGCTATGAAAAGCAGCTCTTTATCTACCAAAAAACCCAGAGATGTAAATGTTACATAGACTCATTACGTCAATAGACTATACTATATATTCCATATACAGTACTTGATTAGACAATATATTCCCATGAATGTGATGCTGCCAAATCCTATGGGGCTTAAAATAAAATGTGTGATTATTTATCCAATCAGAATGTGTCTTGTCAGTAATAACAAATAGGAGCCCATGTATTATTGATGGCGGAAAGAGCAATTTCCCTCCCAATTAGTAGGGCCTAAAGGAATTCCCTGCTTATACGGTCTTTTCTTTTTCTTTTTTCAGATTTTTGCACAATCTCTCATATATCCACTTTCTATGCGTCCTGTATGTAGTTTACCAGGGCAATCTCCAGTTCCCTAGCATGCTGTTTAACAGTGTTCAGTGATCAGATGTGTTAAGGATGGAGCGTGTGTTTGACTGCAAACATGGAATGCGGTGGATACTGTAGGTCAACTAAGATTGAATGTTTATTATCCAACAATGTGAGAGGTTATATGAGCATGGAGAGTAAAGTATGTATGACTGCAAACACACAATGCAGTGGACGAGTAAAGTTAGATTTAGTGGATGCAGCTATACCCACCGTGCATTTATTGTCCAGCAATGTCTAATTGGGGGTTTAATTAAGGATTTAAAGATGTGGCCCGCTTGGGGGATGACTGTGGATTACCAGTGATCAACCTCCTTAATGCACTCTAGATCAATCTTCCCGAGTGCCAATCGATCCAACACTGTAGTCCCGTGATGTCTACTTGGGGCTGCTTCCTTACCTTATTCCAACACTCACAAATCAAATCAAATCTATTTGTAGAGCCCGAGATCACATGGAATAGCCCCCATGGGCTGTACAAGTCTTCTTGTACAAGTCAAGAAGAAAATCACAATACCGGTGTGCGAAAGAATAGCCTCTGCTGTCGATGCTGTTAGCCACATCAAGAACGGCGCAGGGAAGATCACACCACCTTGACCATCACACCACCTTAACAGGCCCAACGTGGCGGGACCAGAGAGACAGGGAGACAGGGACAGGGGTTAGAGAGCTACTGGGCAGACATAGGAGCAATAAATACATGTAATAAGCATATATGCATACATAGTAGCAATAGAATCAAGGTATATAAAAGAATTATGAAATTAAAGTAATAAATAGAACTAAGAACAAGGAGGCATATGACTACAAGCGCTGGTATACAGGATGAGATACAATAAGATGGCTCAGGGCCAGGAGAATCACTCAGAACAGGTTGAAGTAGAGCGCGGGCATGGTTAGACGTTGTAGGGCAGACTGAAGATGGCATGAAGCAGAACCATAGCGCCAGTGGTGGTCAGAACCAGCTTGAGGTAGAGCATCTCTCAGCAAATAAACAGACATCCTAATTGAACAAACCAGATTAAACTAAGGGTCTATCCCTGATTAGGTGAGATCAGGGTAGGCTGAAAGAGGGAGAGAAAATATGGGTAAGCAAAGATTTAAAAACTTCGACAGGCGCCCCTGATGATGGCGGGTAATTTATTCGACAGGTAGGGAGCGCGGTAGGTAAAGGCTCTGTGCATGGCCAGCGGATTTATTTTTTACCATAGGAATCTATAGGAGACCCACATTTTGTGAACGAAGAGCACGAGCGGGTGAGTATTGTATAATGAGATCGGCTAATAGATAGACCGGTGCAAGCCCCTTTAGAATTTTGTAAGTGAGGAGCAGCACTTTAAAGTCAGATCTGGCCTGGATGGGAAGCCAGTGTAGGGAGGACAGAATTATTGTGATATGATTAAAAACCTGTTCCACCCCAGGTGAAAATCTGCATAAAATGTATACCTAGGTAAATGGAATATTGCTCCACTTCTACAAGGGCTATTTGCATATTATTGGTATCTAGGAACATCTATGGACCTCAATGAATGTATTCTCAGTGTCAGAAATATTGTGTCTATTACTAGGCTTGCTTAAATTGTGATGAAACAAAGGAAAATATGAATTATGATTTTTCTTTTCATCTTTGACAGTGAATAAAACCATGATAATAATGACCAAACTTAAAAAACTGCCACTGAGCTCATTCAGTACCCTCTTGAGATCATGTGTACAAAAGATCTAAGGAAATTAGTAAATGGAAGATGATCAAACTGAAGGTTCTGTATATACAGTACGGAATTCTCCCATTCGGACCAATGCAATTTGAAATATTATTATAGAATATAGAATATATGCTTATACATTACCTTATTATAGCCAATTCGCACATTTATATATATACATATAGTATCTTTCAAATGGCCGAGTTCAATTTGGATATAGTATCACCAGGCTTGCATAATAACAGATACTGATATTTACTGTAATCGACTGTACTATTTTATTTCCCCCACAGTATAACCATTTTGTAACTAATTTCAGATCTAATTATTCCTACATGATAACAATAGTGTGGAGAAACTGACTGCGTTTCAATATTTGTCAAAAACGTTACCTTTTGTAGCTTATTATCGCGAATCATAACAATTATTGATATGATTCATTCAGAACGCTGAACTTTGAACCACCATAGTATGTGCCAGGAAGTGTAGATCGGAGAAATTTCAACGCTGGCAGATAGCTATAGCGATCTCCTCTAAAATGGCTGCAAAGAAATTACAATTCCGATGGTTCAACATTTCCATTTCCGGTTCCGGGTCAGAATAGACGATCGCAGTTGGCGGTTAGGTGGTCGAGCGGAGATTGCGTTCGTCACCAGCCCCGGAGCTGTGAGCTTGGTTCGCCTGTTCGAATCCAGCTCACAGCTCCGGGGTTGTCACCAGCTTGGCTGGCCGTCTGCACTGATACAATTGGCTGTATCAGAGGGTGGGAGAAGCTGGCGGGGTGGGTCCGGGTCGTTGTAAACAGCGACTCCTACAGTTCGGTCGGGGCGCCTGCTAAGCGCGGATTGGACGTGAGGGGGATAGTGTGGTCCTCCCACACGCTACGCCCTCTCAATGAGAATCCGCGCTGCCAGGTGAAAAGAAGCGGTGATTGGCTGGACGTGTGTCGGAGGAAGCACGTGGTAGCCTCCACTCTCCCAAATGATCTGACTGTGGGGGGTAAAGCGCAGCGACCAGGAAGGGACTGGGGAATTGGCATACGACTAACATTGGGATGGGAGAAAAATCGGAGGAAAAATGGAGGGGGAAAAAGACCAAAAAAAAAAAAAATATATAATAGACGATCGCAAATAGAAAACTTAAAATGATATAAGTACACTTTTAACCTATTGCTAAACTATTGCCAACCTAACGTTTTACATTCTACATGCATTTGTGACATAGTAGTGATGTTAATACTTGAAAACGGTTGATTTTAAAATCACAAATTATTTTCATCACTCATAAAAATATGCCTATATGATAATAATGTCAAAAAGGGTCGGTACCGACCCCGTCGAGCGGAACAGGTTTTAAATGTTCTAGTTTTAGTTAGTATCCGCGCAGCACAAGTTGAAGGTTTTTGATGATAGTTACAGTAGGTAGACCTGAAAAAAGCACATTACAGTAATCTAAACATGTTAACATGATGAGACAAATACATGGATTAGGGTTTCAGCTGTGAATTAGGGTCGGCCAAAGTTAAAATACGGCAAATTTTTTCGATATTACGGAGATGGAAGAAGGCAATTTTGGTGACATTTTTTATATGTGCATTAAATGAGAGGGAGGGATCAAAAATTATTCCAGAGGTTTTTTTTTTTTTTTTTTTTTTCTTTTTCTGTTTTTTTATGGTGGAGCTCTGAGAGACATGAGAGACAAGTATCAAATTTGAGGGAGATGTCCTCAAACAGACGTCTCTGATTTAACGACTAGCATCTCAGTTTTATCTGCGTTAAGGAGCTGTGGCAGGGGATGAAAAAGGATAGCACTTTACTTAAAGCCCTGACCCACAATTTCTTTTGACCATCTAAATGTTGACTTTAAGATAAGACATTCCTTTATTGATCCCCTTGGGGGAGCAGCATGGGGGAGGGGGGGGGGGGGGTACAGGTATGGGCATGGTAATAGTAATAGTAGAAGACATAAATACAGGCAAAACAATTATAGTACACTAGAAAAGTTAAAATAGGCAGTGTAAACAATATAATCCACCACAATACTCTGCTAAAGGCCCTTTCTATTGTAGCAGAGTAGCCTATTGGCACTGCCCCTTTAAGGCAGGCAGTCTAATTGCCATATAGGACTCAGCTGAGTTGATTGCAGCATGGGCAGCAGAGCAAGCACCAGAGCATGGGCAGCAGAGCAAGCAGCAGATCAAGTGGAGCAGAGCAAGAAACCAGAGTGGAGTGAGAACAAGCAAAGACAGAGACCAAGCTTGATGAAGAAAACAAAGAAAGCAACATAAATAAGTCAATTAGGAGGAATTACAAAATGGAGTTCTCAAGGATCCAGTGGCCCAGGATATGGCCGATCAGAGGTTCCAAGACACCAGTGGAGAGTAGGCACCAGTGAAACAGACGGATAAGTTATCACACAGTCATTTTCATTTCACTACTTCACTGAACTGTCACCTGTCTTCAAAACCCCAAACAACCCCGACTTGACCACATTGCACTTTGACACTCACACACACACACACACAAACACACACCCAATCCCCGATCTGGACTGTTTATTTATTTTACTCATTACCCCTTCTCCATTGTCCCTGTTCTCCCAGCTCCCTCCTCCAACCCCCAAGCTCTCCTCAGCCACCACTTCGGCCTACCACAGCCTGCTACACACACACACACACACACACACACACACACACACACACACACACACACACACACACACACACACACACACACAAACACACACCCAATCCCCGATCTGGACTGTTTATTTATTTTACTCATTACCCAGTGGCGGCCGGTGGGTGCTTCGCCACTAGGGGCGCTATACCAAACATTTTGCAAACATGTACAGTACCACGCAACAGACTCATGGCAAGACGTGAGCGATTCGACTCACGCTCACGGCAATGAATCAGCTCTTATGAACGAGTCGCTCAGCTGTTACTACAACAACACACAACCAGTCAAATAAAGTATAGTCTAGACTCTAATTCACAACTTGAAACACAATATATAAATAGAAAAGTTAGAAACAAAACTCGCCCCGTCTCCAAACACAGGCAGATCTCTCCCTCTCTCCTTCTCTCTCTCACACACAGCGCGACGTGGAATCGATTCGTTACACAATCAGACCTATTATATACCAAGAATAACTTCAGTATGAGTACAGGGCTGTACACATATTTTGCATATTGTTAAACGAGCCAAGGCTAGCTATTAAACTATCGATATGAATCGAAAATCTGGGACCCTGATGTAAACAAGACAAACGTCTTTCTCTGGTCTGCATCCCCTTAACAATTGTGTGTATTGAGCCGTACTGTATTGTACCCATTCTGCAATCTGTTAATAAAGTTCTCATTCATTCATTCATTCAAACATAGACGATATTGAACAAGCCATAATCCACGTATTTTCAATCCGAGAGAGCTGCAGTAGTTAAATCAATGAGCCATCGACACAGTCAGTGTGGTAACGTTATTATTGCATCCAAGATTGATACACGGCTGGCTAGGCAGTTGGTAGTCATAGTCTTGTGTTATAAAATAAATAAACAATCAGCAATGTCTCGCTTCATGAATGGCCAGCAGTAGCCTAACAGTACTGCTCCTAAAAAAACTATTTACAAACGTTAACGTTAACCACAGAGAGAGAGAGAGAGAAAGAGAGAGAGAGAGAGAGAGAGAGAGAGAGAGCGAGAGAGAGAGAGACTCACTGTTTAGTTGACACGTCCAGGGCTTGCCTTGATAAAGTGTATAATCCACTGTTGATAGACCACTGTCCACTGTGTCCAGACTGCATCCGCCATATAGCTTGTTAGCCAAGTGTTAGCTTGTTAGCAGCACCACACAACAGTCACAAGTACTTCATTCCTTTGTCCATTTCCGCTCGAACAGACTGCAAACTACCTGGCGTTCTATCGCCATGCTCTAAGACAAACTCTAACCTTAACCAACTTTGAAAGAGTGCCTAAGCTTAACAGTCTAAAGAACTTGCAGTCACGGCACGCTCTAAGACAAACAACCTAGCCGACCAACCTAGGAACCAACCTAGCCGGAATAAGCTAGAATTGGAACATTAGAAATTGGATTCGGCCAATCAGAGATCGTCTCTGTGAAATTCTGCTACGGAAAAAAATACTGGCGTCGGCCAATCAGAGAGCGTCTCCGCGAAATGCGGCTACAGAAATTCTTGACGCTACTGGCTAGACCGCTTCAAATCGCGCCCGGATTCCAACATAATAGTCATATTTCAACGCACAACGCGTTATGCACTGATTGGCTGTGACGGATACAACTAAAAGGTTTTATTTTCTTCTTCTGTGATTTAACAGCAGCTGGCAGCAGGTGGGTCGGCGCCCTTGCGCCCCTAGTGGCAGAGCCGCCACTGTCATTACCCCTTGTATTCTATGTATCTGTTTTGCACTTGATTATTTTGAATACAGTATATATTATTTCCCTGAATACTGTTTGCCTGCCTCTTATTTCAATATTTCAAACCTTATCACATGTTGTTTTTTGTAGTGGAGGTTACCTGGAGCTAGCCGGTAATGAAAGTAAGCTTTAATTTTGCTTATTTAATTTATTGACAGGTTTTAGCCTGTCTGGCGCCCAATGCACCACTGTAACATTTACACTTTGATTATATTGGGCTGACCACCAGTGGCGGCTCTGCCACTAGGGGCGCAAGGGCGCCGCCCCCCCTTCAGGCCCTGCCTGGTTATATGAGAGTAGAACAAGAAAAAGTATCTTTTTGTTTTTTGTTTTATAGCCCTATAAATAATATAAACATGTTTAAAATGAATAATATTTACTCATTTTAAGTATGTTTGTATTTCCAATGCACAATATAACGTTATTATCTCAAATAAAAAAACACTCGTTTTCCTGAGCAGGAAGTGACATCACGTTTTTTTTTTTTTTTTTTTTTTTTCGTATTTCTCGGCCCGGGCTAGACACGATAGCGCTCTGAGTGTGCGTCACAGTTTGATCGCTGTATCCGTCACAGCCAATCAGTGCATAACGCGTTGTGCGTTGAAATATGACTATTATGTTGGAATCCGGGCGCGATTTGAAGCGGTCTAGCCAGTAGCGTCAAGAATTTCTGTAGCGCCGCATTTCGCGGAGACGCTCTCTGATTGGCCGACGCCAGTATTTTTTTCCGTAGCAGAATTTCACAGAGACGATCTCTGATTGGCCGAATCCAATTTCTAATGTTCCAATTCTAGGTTATTCCTAGGTTGGTCCTCCGTTGGTGGTAGAGATTTGTGTTGTTGTGAGATGCATGCAGCTGAGCGTGCCGTGACTGCAAGTTCTTTAGACTGTTAAGCTTAGGCACTCTTTCAAAGTTGGTTAAGGTTAGAGTTTGTCTTAGAGCATGGCGATAGAACGCCAGGTAGTTTGAATTCGGAAATGGACAAAGGAATGAAGTACTTGTGTTGTGTGACCAACTGCTAACAAGCTAACACTTGGCTAACAAGCTATATGGCGGATGCAGTCTGGACACAGTGGACAGTGGTCTGGAATACTGTACATCAACAGTGGATTATACACTTTATCAAGGCAAGCCCTGGACGTGTCAACTAAACAGTGAGTCTCTCTCTCTCTCTCTCTCTCTCTCTCTCTCTCTCTCTCTCTCTCTCTCTCTCTCTCTCTCTCTCTCTCTCTCTCTGTGGTTAACGTTAACGTTTGTAAATAGTTTTTTTTAGGAGCAGTACTGTTTTATTTATTTTATAACACAAGACTATGACTACCAACTGCCTAGCCAGCCGTGTATCAATCTTGGATGCAATAATAATGTTACCACACTGACTGTGTCGATGGCTCATTGATTTAACTACTGCAGCTCTCTCGGATTGAAAATACGTGGATTATGGCTTGTTCAATATCGTCTATGTTTGAATGAATGAATGAATGAGAACTTTATTAACAGATTGCAGAATGGGTACAATACAGTACGGCTCAAGTTGTGAATTAGAGTCTAGACTATACTTTATTTGACTGGTTGTGTGTTGTTGTAGTAACAGCTGAGCGACTCGTTCATACGAGCCGATTCATTGCCGTGAGCGTGAGTCGAATCGCTCACGTCTTGCCATGAGTCTGTTGCGTGGTACTGTACATGTACATGCAAAATGTTTGGTATAGCGCCCCTAGTGGCGAAGCACCCACCGGCCGCCACTGCTGACCACCGCTACAGATGTGGCGCCCAACGTGGGGCCGATATACTGTCAGTTTAATGTTGTAAGTGTACTCAAACCTGCTATAGAGGTGTAACTTTAATTTAAAGGTAATAATAATAATAATGGATTGGATTTATATAGCGCTCTTCTCTGACTGACTGTTGCTCTGACTCAGAGCGCTTCACAGAGTCCATTATTCGTTCATACACAGTCATACCGGTGGTGGTAAGCTACAATTGCAGCCAGAGCTGCCCTGAGGCAGACTCACGGAAGCGTGGCGAATAATCAACGCCTACGGCCCCTCCGACCACCACCAACATTCATTCACATGCATACACATTCATACGAGGCAAGTAGGTTAAGTGTCTTGCCCAAGGACACAACGGCAGTGGGATGGACATGGGCTTGAGCGGGATTCGAACCACCAACCCTTCGATCATTGGAGGTAAACTTAGATTGTGATAAGGTTTTGATTATTCTGATTATTGTGTTTGCCACATTCAAACCTACTTCCAAACTCCAACTCATCATCCTACAGGAACACATGGAAGCCATGTGCAAACCCTTTACCTGCCACAAGGTAATCCCCTCTATACCCCTACACGGTCTCTAACATGGGGAGATGAAGCCCATATTCTCCCAACTGTATAGTCCTTCACTGTGCCAGGGGAGGCCAGACATTCCCCCACACCTTCCTCCACTTCTGAACCTGTGTCCCAGTGTGAACTACCAGGGGCAATTGCAACTCCTGCAAGAAAGTTGAGTCAACTCGCTGTCAACCCAGGACAATTGGGTGAAAATAAATGAAGCAATGGAGAAACAAGGCAAAGTATTGAGAGAGCTTACAAAATGTATGAAGGAAAATCAAATGCAATCCATTGTACAGAGTAAAGCCCTGTCTGACCAATTGCATGCTAATTACTGCAATCTCAAATCAGACATCACCTCCAACAAAGAGAAGGTGGAAACTGAAATGGATAACATTGTGAAAGCAGTAAAAAATGTCATATCAGTGGAAGTGAAAAACTCAGAACTGTCCTTTGTTTCAGAGATCCGCTTCATGGTGGAGCAGCTCCAAGTTGAAGTACAACAGGAAATCCAAGCTTCTAAAAAAACCACACAAGAAGGCATTGCCAATTTGCACAAAGCTGTTGATTGCAGTAATGCACAACTTAACAAACTGTACACCAACCTGGAAGATATGAGAACAGAGATGAAGAAACAGACTGATGAGCAGGAACAGAAAATAACCTACTTGGAAGAGAAACTTGAATCACTTATAATCCAAAGGCCTTCCACTCTTCCCTCACTATCTCCTACTCAGGTATGTCAACAACATACACCTCCCACAACGACTTTAACCACTACCACGGCCATCACAAAAAGTGATCATATCAAGCTGACATTCCCAACATATGGAAGGCCTAATGATGATCCAGACCCCCTAAACTACCTATCTAAGTGTCATGACTTCCTGGCTCTACAGTCATTGTCCGATTCTGATCTTCTTGCAACCCTCAGAACTGTGTTACATGGAACAGCATGTGACTGGTGGGAGATCGCCAGGTCATATGTATATTCATGGAGCCAGTTTGAATCTGCTTTTCTGTCTGCATTTCTAGCTGAAGATTACGAGGATAAGCTGGCAGAACGTGTCAGAGATTTTGCCTTCTCCTATAGAGCACTATGTAAGAGGTGGAACTCCTCTTTGACTGAAGCAAGCATAGTCGAGATGATTTTGAAAAATATCAAACCACATCTTGCCAGCCAACTCCGAGGTCGAGTTAACAATTTTGAAGAGCTAGTACGCCTTGGTCACCAATTTGAAAGAGATCATGAGCAACAGTTGGAATATAATCAAGATGCTGGCAGAAGTAATGCTCCAACCAATCCCAAAGGCAACATTCCTGTTCAACCAGCAGACAAGCCTCCAGTGTTATGCTGGAGATGTAAAGAACAGCACCCTCCTGGTTCTTGTTTAAGCTATCACTCACCTGCCAACCCCAGAAGACCCATCAACCACCAGCAAAACAAGCAGCATCCTTATCCTAATAAATACAGCGGTCAACCTAGTAACAGTTCTGTATCAGCAGTAAAGATAAAGAACCGTTCTCCCAGTCCTCCGTCTGTCCCACAGCAACTGGTTGTGCCTATTTCCATTGGTACATGGCGTGGAAAGGCCATAGTAGATACAGGTGCAAGTTACACCCTCACCATGAATATCTCTGGGTGGAATTAGGTAAGACAAAAGAAGACCTCATACCATGGACGGATGGTCCATTGTATCTTGCTAATGGTGATGCAGCAAACCCACTTGGATGAATAGACCTTTCAATTGATCTAGAGGGACAGGTGTTCAGTCTACCAGCAGCCATACTCTCTCCACAAGCCCTGGCTTATGGTGTCATCCTTGGCCTTGATTTCGTTTCCCTTAGCAAGTTACAGATCAATGTGGCTGACAGAGAATATGGTTTCAAGTCCAATCCCTCCATTGTCTATCCATTTCAGCCAGGCATGGCGAGAGTCCCAGAAAAGGCATTTCAGCAGAACAAACAAAAAAGGTTTCCAGATGCTCTCTCCAGGATTTCCACCTGTGCAGGATACCACCTGTACTCGAGCAAAAAGGATGCTGTAAGTCTCCCTGTATCACTTGCACTCAAAGACCCCAAGATCGAAAGAATCGTCAAAGCTCTAGCAGAAGGGGATGCTACGGTGGAACCAAGTTATGTTGTCCTGGAGGACAAACTCTACCATAAAACACAAATGTCAGACAAGCGGTTCCATTATCGCATCTACATTCCAGAGATGAAATCAACAGATACTCCAAAACTATCATGACAACCCTCTAAGTGGCCATGTTGGGATATTCAAGACCTACAAACGACTTCATGAAGTAGCTTTTTGGCCTAGAATGTGGACAGATGTGGGCCAGTTCGTCAAACGCTGTATCAAATGCCAGAGTCTGAAAGCAGACAACAGGAAACCTGCTGGTAAGATGCAACAGCACACAGTTAAAGGCCCCAATGAGATGTTAGGTGTGGACTTAATGGGTCCTATGCCACGCAGTCCACAACAGAATGAATACCTCTTGGTATTTGTGGATTACTACACACGATGGGTCGAATTATTTCCTTTACGAGCAGCAACAGCCCAGGCAATTGCTTGTGTCCTCAGAAGAGAAATCTTTACAAGATGGGGTGTACCAGATTACATACTCTCAGACAGGGGATCACAGTTTGTATCTTCCAGAGGTGTGGACTCGAGTCACATGACTTGGACTCGAGTCAGACTCGAGTCACGAATTTGATGACTTTGGACTTGACTTGACCAAATCAAAAAAGACTTTGACTTCGACTTTGACTTTAATACCAATGACTTGTGACTTCACTTGGACTTGAGCCTTTTGACTTGAGAAGACTTGATACCTTGGCGTCCCCCATGCCCAAAGATAAGTTATATTAAATACTGAATGGTTCGTTAGTTACTGCGTTATTTTTATGTAGATTGGTAGTGAGCTGCAGCGCAGTTCTCCTCTCCGGTCTGAGACCAATAGGGTCCAGCTGCAGCGCCGGAGAATCCTCTCACTGGGCAATCCTGTGGCAGCCACGAACCTTCTTTCTATAGAAGCAGCTCGGGGGGAGCTCCAGTAGCTCACCGCGTACCTCGGACGCTATTTCGGCGTCGGGGACAACCGTGCGCGTCACGGATCTGGGGTACACGAGTTCGACTCCCGGACTCGCCGTATTTTCTCAGAGTGTCTTTCCCCCGATCTATACCCCATTCAACCTGTTTCTGTCGGTCATGCTTGACCAGAAAAAGCGATAAACGCTAAAAGAACCAGCTGACTGGTCAAAGTTTAAAAAAAAAAAGAAGCAGCTCGGATGTTCAATCAATCAATCCAATAACACACGCTTGTCGCTCACTTAAAACAGCGCACCTCCCAGCTGCTATATAGAAAGTAGTAGGTTCGTGGCTGCCACAGGCTTGCCCCTTGAGAGGATTATCTGGCGCTGCAGCTGGACCCTACTCGCGGAGACACGCTGTGCTGTGGGGTGTTTACTATTTGACCGTATGGTCATGGCAGCCCCCACTAGTCGCGTTTTTACAGATGGATATTGTCACAAGTCAATTTCTCTTTTGTCGAGCCAAAGAAAAGATCGTTTTAGTTAAATGTAATTTGTGTCTTGGCTCAAAGATCATATCTTCTGCCCACTTTGTTTGAAACAATCCGACAGCATCCAATCAATTTGCGCCAGAGAAGAAGTAAGTTACGATGAATTGAAAATGGGGGACCCTGATGTAAACAAGATGAAAGTCTTTCTCTGGTCTGCATCCCCTTAACAATTGTATGTATTGAGCTGTACTGTACTGTACCCATTCTGCAATCTGTTAATAAAGTTTTCATTCATTCATTCATTCAACGTTAAGAACAACGGATCCAGTGGGAAATTATACCAAATATTGCTTCGTTTGCTTATAAAAACTATGTGGTGGTCAACAAAAAACGAATTGCAGAAAATCACAGATGGAGACGCAACAACTTCCAACTACATTTGAAGCTGCATAAATAACGGTATGTAACTTGGTTTATAAACAATCAGCAATGTCTAGCTTGATGAAAGCCTAACATTAATGCTGCTCCTTAAAACAATTTATTGATTGAAAATTGTAAGATTGCAGAATGGGTACAATACAGTACAGCTCAATACACACAATTGTTAAGGGGATGCAGGCCAGAGAAAGACTTTCATCTTGTTTACATCAGGGTCCCCCATTTTCAATTCATCATGACACTTATGACATACAGCTATACAGTACTGTTTTATCAAGACATTTATGACATACAAGTATACAGTACTGTATAAGAGACATAGATCATAAGAAACAGAAATATATACTACATTCGAAGGGGAAGAAACTACATTGGAGGGGGTTGGGTGGGGGGGGGGGGTTGGACATTTACAGGGGCCAGTTTTTAATTGCAGCCACCCGTAGGTGCTATTTGAGAGCGGTTTTGAAGGAGGGTAGGGATTTACATTATTTTACAGCTGTGGGCGTTCCACATTGTTGTGGCATAATTGCGAAACGTGTTTAGTCCCTTGTTTGAGACGAATCTGGGTTGAACATGATTTGTGGAACTCCCTCTGGTGTTGTGGTCCTGGAATTCACTGACCTTTGGGAAGTATTTCGACATGTACATGGTGGTAGTGTATCTTGTAGACCAGGCCCATTGCAAGTTGATGTACTCTGTACTCTAAGCCATCCTAGGTTGTCAAAATGGGCAGGGGTAAGGTCAAGCAGTAGTCTGACCAGTTTGTTTTGTGATGTTTGTAATCTTGTTTTTAGTGCCTTTGAGGTGCTTTGGTACCATGAGGTACAAGCATAGTCGTAGTACCCTTGAATGAGTGCTCCTGTTAGTCTTCAAGGTATTCTTGTTTACCAGTGAGGAGATCCGGTATAAGAATCGAGTTAGTTGGTTGACTTTTTTTTTATTACATTGGTTGCCATTTTGTCACAGGATGGAACCCAGGTAGGTAATTTCATCTTTCCTTGTGACAATATTGTCACCCACTGTAACAGAGAAGCCGTTGGCCTTGCTGAGTTTGTTATTTTATCCAAGAGAGAGAGAACTCGCACACGAATTAGGCCCTACCTAATTCTAATACCTAATAAACTACCTAATATATGAAATGCAGAGATGCCTCGTCATTTCAGTACAGATTTTGTATACCCCAAAATTGATAAAGGGTTAAGGTAGACTAGTTAGTTGAACCAAGGTCTGCTATTATGGATCATGTGCCATAGACTCATTAGACTGTATATACAGGGCAGGCAGACGTTAAATAAATGATTGGTCCAAGTGGGAAGACAATATGTTGGTTATTGTTATCCTACCTTTAAAATGGATATGGTGATCCTTATTATTTTTTTTCTCAATATACTCCTGAACTGGTTTTCAAGCAGCTCTTGCCCAATTGTATCTAGTTGTAAGACTGATTCTGAATATTATTACATTTATAGAAATTAGATTATGTTTTGCCAACAAGTTGATAATGAAACTTTTTGGTGAAACGCGTATTATGACTTGTTTAGGACTCGAAACTTAAAGGTTAGGACTTGGGACTCGACTTGGGACTTGTCAGTCTTGACTTCGGACTCGACTTGGGACTTGCCTGTCTTGACTTGGGACTTGACTCGGGACTTGAGTACCAAGACTTGCGACTGACTTGAGACTTGCAAAACAATGACTTGGTCCCACCTCTGGTATCTTCTCTTTTCAAAAAGCTCTGTAAACAATGGAATGTGACTCCTAAGTTAACCACAGCCTATCATCCCCAGACTAACATGACGGAGCGGGTAAATCGTACATTGAAATGTATGATATCCTCATATGTGGAGGGCCACTACAACAAGTGGGATCAATACTTGCCAGAATTCAGATTTGCTCTTAATTCTGCAGTGCATGAGACCACTGGAGTGACACCTGCAGAGTTGCAGCTTGGAAGGAAACTCCAAAGCCCAATGGATAAACTTCTGAAATACAAGACTCTTTCCCCAGATGCCCCTGCTTATGATGTCATCGATCAGTTGAAACAGCTCCAAGCTACGGTAGAGGAAAGTAGCAAGAAAGCACGTCAAAGGCAATTGAGGAACTACAACAAAACCAGATGTGATGTTT
Source organism: Notolepis coatsorum (assembly GCF_963971535.1). NCBI lineage: Eukaryota > Metazoa > Chordata > Actinopteri > Aulopiformes > Paralepididae > Notolepis > Notolepis coatsorum. Next base: position 56,492,114 of record NC_140173.1, on the reverse strand, counting down.
GTTTTAAGTCAAAGGACAGAGTATGGGTGAGAAACTTTCCACAGTCCAGTGCTAAAGACAAGTTCACAGCCAAGCTGGCTCAAAGATGGAAAGGTCCTTATCATGTTGTTACTCAACTTGGACCCTTGAACTACCAAGTCTGCTTGGAAGACACTGGTGAAGATGTAAGGACAGTCCACGTCTGCAACCTCAAACCCTTTTAACCCAGTGCTGAGGAGTTGGAACTCCAAGAAAGGCAAACCATCTTGGACATCCTTCAGGATGACTCTGATGATGAAGAGTTCTTCGGTTTCCTGGATTGATGCGCACACAGGGATCACACCTCCAAGGGGGATCTTCTCAAGGGGGGAAGTGTGTAGCAGAGTAGCCTATTGGCACTGCCCCTTTAAGGCAGGCAGTCTAATTGCCATATAGGACTCAGCTGAGTTGATTGCAGCATGGGCAGAAGAGCAAGCAGCAGAGCATGTGTAACCCAGGTTTCAGATTCATAACTATTTAAGTTATAAGAACATAAATAGTTAATGCCATTGAATAAGAACATAAATAGTTAAGGCTATTATGTAGGAACATAAGTAGTTAATATTATTGGGTACCAAGTCCTTTGAATTACAGCATTGCCCTTTAATTTGCGTCATGACGTGAGATGACGTGAGTGAGATAGATGTCACGACAGCCACGCCTTGCTTTACAGCAGGTGAGTCTTGCTACTGCGCAGATGCAGACACAATCCCCGGAGATTCAACACGCAGTTGAACAGAGCTAGATAACGAGATGAGATAGCATGATAAAACCAGTTATCAAACAGTTATAAAAGATTCCCCCAGTTGCAAAACCGAAGAAGCGTTGCAGTAAAGTAGCTGTAGCCTGCGGTTTTGGTGAGTTTCAATCAAAATTGTGCTATTCAATTGTCGAGTGCAAAAATGGTTAGCTTAATGCTACAAGCTAATAACGTTAATGTAGCTTCCTTCTGAGTTATACACGAACTGCCCAAGCTCAATTTGGTTAAATGAAAACTAGGAAGGAACCATTTCAGAAGTACTTATAATTGTATTGATATGCTGTACGATAAGAACAAGGTCTATATACATTTTGAATGTTTTTGAGAGTTTCATATGAACGTGGGGAATGTTCCATATGCTAGCGCACTTTAGCCTAAATTAGCATGTGGCATATGATCCCACGTGCTGGGATGAGACAGCCTACTTTAGCTTAGCATAGCTAAAAGTAGCCTGATTGATTATTCATTCTGAAAGCAATGAAAAGATGATGAAGCGATAAAAGATGGTAAATAGCTTTTATTTTCTGAATGCCTGCTCACAAGCAGGCCAGGTTTTTATAGCACCCCGTTCCACCCTGGGAGCAGTTCCAGGGGTCCAGACCACTCATCACCACGTGTGCCCACGAGGGGACGAGGCGGTGTGCCGGACGATGCAAGATGGCGAGCCAACCCACTGAACCTCTGATATAGCTCAAGGCTAATGCCAGCCTGATTGAATACCCCTGTTTCCCAACTCCTGTTACCTCAACAGTCCGGTAGGATTGAACTGATTGAACTTGAATCATAAGAACTTCCACGGATTGAACTGACCTGAACACAAGGACATTCCAAGGGCTTCGACCCTGTTCACCTTTTGTTATTTTGATATTGTATTTTGTATTTGGTTTGATTTAATCTGATAAAATACTGATAATTCTCCTACAAGAAGGGAGACTTAAAGGGTAAATACACCCAGTAAGTTATTTGAACTACTGATGTTCTCTTGTAAAGAGGACGAGTTAATGGGATTCTAGTGTACCCATTGATGACATTGATTATAGTTGAATCACTGATGGTTCTCCTGTAAAGAAAGAAGGTTTAAATGGTAATTTCACCTAATGAGGTATTTGCATTCCCATAACCTAGAATATTCCATTTGGTACTTTTGTTGTGGAAGAGTTTAAAGGAGCATTTCACCTAGTAAGGTATTTGCGTTCCCTGCACATTTAAAGGTTTAAATTAATATGTTTAAACACTTACCCATTGAAATGATAAACTGAAATAGAGTTTACTGATGATAAAAGGATACATCCAATATCCAACCTTGAACCTAGCTTTTAGCTAGAGATAACCTCAGAGACGTCTGAACCAAACCTAATGTGTTGATCCAATCAATCTAGGACTTGCTATTGAAGTAACCCTCCAGAAAAGAGAGGTTACAGAAATAACCTAAAAGGGATACTTCAACTTAGTACTTTACATCTGTATGTCTAGCTAGCGCGCATTTAATAATAAATCGGTCATTGTTATAATTCTGTCTCTGGTCCACTATTCTTCAATTGTGCATATTACTCCTCTCCTCATTCGTACCTAGAACTGTGCCCGTGGCGAACAGCTGTTACAAGTAGGTGACACAAGTGCTACACATGGGCAGCAGAGCAAGCAGCAGAGCAAGTGGAGCAGAGCAAGAAACCATAGTGGAGTGAGAACAAGCAAAGACAGAGACCAAGCTTGATGAAGAAAACAAAGAAAGCAACATAAATAAGTCAATTTGGAGGAATTACTGTAGTAGCCAATTACTTTGATTTCTCACACTAGTAGTTAACTTCTATGACTTATAAAGTATACATGATCAGGGCTGAAGAGAGAGAGAGACGCCGGGCAGATCAGATGAATAGGAAGAGAAATAGTTTATTTCACACAAGTTCAACAACCAAAATCCTAACAGGTTAAAGTATTGAAGCATATTTATACTCTTCTAAACTTGGCATGTTTCAATAAAGGCAGGTCACTTCCTAATTGGTCAAGTTCGGTGGGTGTGTAGGTGTGTCTAATAATTGTATTATGGCCAATTTCCTATTTAAAACTGCGTAGTTTCTCAGTTTTCTGGCTGGTCCATTGTTTTTCACCAAACCGGTCTGCACTGGAGTTCTGCGAGCTCCTCTCAGTGTAAGTTCATCTGAGGCCACAAGCTGAGGTCAGACTTATTCTTTCACAATCTCTCCAGCGTTCATGTGTGAACAAAGGAACACCAGACCATCCCCTGCATGCCTTCTGGTCCACTCTGACAGTTTGCTCAGAGGATATAAATATATATGACATGGGATGATATACTAATGACCTGTATCCATAAAGGTGTAATCTATTTTATATAGGATGTGCATTATATGGCAGTCTGCCACCACAATCCTCCCTTTCATGGCAATGCCATGAATATGTACTATGTACCTACCACATATATGTAATAATGACTGTTAATACTTCAAATGACTGAATGAATGAGTATAAACACAACAGTTTACTCGGTACTCATATACCAACATGCAAGACGTACCTCAGATATACCTTGGTTATACAATACATTTTCATTAAATGAAACACTTCATTAACAAGAGGGAAAAAACCTGACACCGCAGATTTGTTTACAGACAAAACTCGTATCCTAGTGTCGTTCCTTAGTGGCCCCTGAAATGCTGGGTCTCATTGTTGGTCTTTGTAAACTATCAGCATGCACAAAACATAAACTACTATTAAATTAATTTCTTATTTGTAACTTCTTCATCACCAAGTAAATTGCAGATTATTGCACAACGTTTTCCCTTCTATATTTGCAAAAACCAACTCCTCATCTAACAGCCTTTTCTTTTATATGCTGAAAACATTTTGATAATAATGTTAAATAGTAGGACACACAACTTTGCTTGTTCAGTGCCTCGTACGTCCTTTTTCCTGTGTATTTTACACCTTATCTCCCCACTTAAAATCTTTATTCAACCATCATACTGTTCCACATTTTGTGTTTAACCTGTTTCCCATCTCAACATATCCTCCCTTTAGATAGACACATATCTATACTGTGACTCTGCACTAGTGTTTAGTGTATTCATATATCAACTCCCCCAGTTACTGTGCCTAGAAGCAGAATACGTCGACCAGCAGTGAAAATCACCGCTCAGGCTTATCTAATCCATAGACCTACTAATTCCGCAAGTCCATTTGAGGCATTTCACCAATAGGCCCACAATATTTCAGTAAACCTCCATTCTTACAGGAGAAAAAATTAACTCCCTGTTGTCAAGATTTGTAAGAAAGGTAAAACCGTGACCTATTGTGACTTACAGCCAGTAACCTTACTTTTTCCAACATTCGGCTCCACTTCAATCTTTAGTTCTTTATAAAATAAAAGATCATATTCTCATGCGTATTTTCACTTGAGTACAAAACCAACATGTAATGTAACATGTCCTGGCCTAAATCTAATAACACTTTAATCATTGTTCACTCTTTACTGTCCATATTTCGTCCATCATCTAGTAATAGTCATAGTCCACAACACAATTGTCCTTTCATCTGCCACTCGCTTTCATGATGATGTTGACCTCAGGCTTTGATCCTGCTTAGCTTCTAGGATCAGGCCAGGTCAGTTGTGTCAGGACTGCAGGTTGGTATGGCAGCAACTTGTCCTCAGACAGAAAGTCCTCATCCTCCTCCAATGTCCCTCTTTTTCCACGCCGTCTTGACCAGGGTACAATTGCAACATATCTAACAGAAAAAAAAATTACAATTAGAAATTCCCATATTTAACTGCTTACCACCCTTCTAAAATTTGATCTAGCCAAGCTCCATTGTACAGCCCTGTGCCCACATTTTCACTGTCTACTTCAATACACATAATAGTTTACGGAGAGATTTAAATTGACTAATACCCTCTCCTAGCCATCTCGGCCTATCTTACAAACTATAATAGTTAACCTCCTAAAAGTAAACACAACCAATTCTCATTTACCACACGTCAGTTTCAAATTAATTTAATACAATTATTTGCTAAACCAGACTTGTGCAGTAACTGTCCTAGTGACATACAACCGCTTCCTGGAAATATCCAATTATATAATACATTGAAAAAAATTATGAATAAGACTCTTTAATTTGTATGGTTCACTTTGACCACCATTTTGACCTTTAGACCTGCTTGTGTAGGGTACCCCTCTCAGTCCCTTAGAACCTCCCTTTGGTAGAGTACACCTCTTTGTCCCTTAGGACCTCCCTTTGGTAGAGTACACCTCTTTGTCCCTTAGGACACCCCCCCCCACCAGGTCCAGGTAGATCCCATCTTGAACACAAGCCACCTCTTGCGAGCTGCGCAGTCCTCAAATAGAGACCGCCTCCCCCCGGCAGAGATAGGTTTCTTCTTCTTTGATCCAGTTTTTTCTCATAACCGAGAGGTCCCCATTCCCCGGGCACAAATCTAGACAGGAATCCCTTAGGCCTTAACTCCAAATACATGAATTTCACATTCCACATCACTTTGTCACATTCCAGGTACATTCATCACGTCCATCATGACTCTCTTTATCATGTTGGTCGTCAAACTGGGGCACCTCAATGTATGATATCTTCATTTAAAAAAAAAATTACACCACAGCTACATTGGATCAATCACAATGAATAGACCAAATGTATTGTTTTTCGTGTTTATAGCACAAGTGCTAGTTTTCAACACTGGTCGCTTGGTATGTCATTACACCTCTTCTGCTCATTTCGTACATTAATGACTTACTTAGTCACCAGGACTATTGAAATGCTAAAATGTGAGGACACTGTGGCTCTATAATCCTATTCCATTATCTGGCCTCCTCTTTTTATATTGTCAAAGGTCATGTCATGGACATACATTATATTAGGGATGTCCGATATTATCGGCCGACCGATATTATCGGCCGATATCGGCAGTAAAATGTGATATCGGAAAATATCGGTATCGGTAAAAAAAATTTTTTTTTTTTTTTTTTTTTTTTTTTTTTTTTTTTTTTTAACATTTATTTAACCTTTATTTACCCAGGCAAGCAAGTAAGAACCAATTCTTATTTTATTTATTGTCAAAAGTATGCATGTTGGTTTAAAATGTTCATTTTTACTTTTTTAATGATCATATTTTGCACAGATAATGCTTACATTTAGAAAGCCTTTTGAATGCATCCAGTGAAATTATTAGTTACCTGAAATTATTCCGTTTTTTGGGGGGGAAACCCTGCATATATCGGTATCGGTTGATATCGGTATCGGTATCGGTATCGGAAATTGGAGTTGGACAATATCGGAATATCGGTATCGGTAAAAAAGCCAATATCGAGCATCCCTACATTATATGGATATACATATAACTATGGAGGCTTATTTTTATTTTTTACTTTTGCCCCAAAAAATTTAATAATAACAATAATACAAATATACTCAATATATGTTCATACAGTGAAATTGCTGGCAAGGTGACCCCAATTGGGCTAGCATGTGGGAGTTGCACTTGTACTTAACTTTGAGGTGCTGGCTTTTGCATTTCGAGGGCTCAACCTTCTGTCCAGCGTATCTCCCCCTGGATCCCTCAGGACCCCTCAGGACCCTTCACTGTCTCTGCCGGTGCACCCTCTGCTGTCCCACTTGGATTTATGATAAAAGAATACAGAACTGAAAACGTATACCATCTGTTGCGTGTTTGCACATGGTAATTTCTGTTTGTCATTATATTATTACAACACTGTCCTTGTTTGGTTCTGTGCTTCGTGTTGCTCTCCAGGTGATGCTGAGTCGTGGTTCCTTGTCTCGGAATTGGATTGGCTCGCCCCACTCTGGTCTCTCTCCTTCAAAGGATGCTCTCTTTTTTGACAGAATGCTTATTCGCACTGTTTGCAACAGGCGGCTCATGCAAAAGTCCTATGCAGGACCTTTTAAGCTGCGATGCTGGCCTGCAATGACCTGTTTGCCTCAGTGTTATGTTAGCACTTTTTTATTAGTTTAGCTTTTCCATGCAATTACATCATATCAAGTTAGTCAGCCTTAGGCTGATGATCAAACATCCATGGCGCGCCCATTCACTCGTCTCCATACTCACTCATTGTCCTTGTCAGTCGTCCTTGCTCTTCTCTACCTATTCTCTATGTTTCCTCCAGTGTCAGAATACACTGTGTCTACTACTAGGCCCCTCAAATTGTGATGAAAACAATGTGTTAGTGATGCTCAGAAAACATTATTAGCATTCATGTTGCACCCATACACGTATATTATTTGTCACACAACTCCTGGTTCTCCTTTTTTCTGAAAACAAACACAAACAGTGGTTAATCAAATGTTCAATATTCAATGTACTCCTTTAGTCTTATTTGCATACAATTGGATTTTTACTTCCCCAATTCCCCAATATGATCCTCTGTGTGACCTAGTCACAAAACCTATGGACTCTTGTCCCTGTACCACTCTTGATCCCTTCTTTTGTCCTTCCTACCACTTCGCTTCCTCAACCTTCCTCAAACTCTCCTTCAGACTTCTCTTCTCTTAAATTTCCCTGTATATAGCAACTCCCTACTATCTTACCAGGCTCGCTTAAATTGTGATACAAAAGAGAATATAAACTAAATAAGAATATAAACTAAAAAACATTTCTTTCCATCTTTGAGAGTGACCAACACCCTGCCAATAATAACCACATTAAAAACTGCCACTGATCTCATTCAGCACCTTCTTGAGATCATGCATTCACAAAATATAAGGACAAAATAATTTCTTCATTACAGATGTAATGCTCCAATCCAACCACTTGGTGTCACTCTCAGACCGCTCCATCTCCTCCCAACGCAGTACAGCATTTTCTTGGCAAACACGCAAGTCCCCACATTCCTCCCAAAACAGCTCTCTCTCTCTCTTGGCAAGCACGCCGGTGTCTTGGCAAGCAGGCCAAGCAACAGTCTCTTGCCAAGTCCCCTCTCTGACTGGAGGAAAACGCTGAAAAGCGGCACCGTCCCACTATCTCTCCGTCTACTCTATCATTAAAGTAACTTTTGACAGCCTGTCATTCTCTCGCTCTAGAAAAAGAGAGCGAACAATTCCATTACACTCTGATCATATTACCATACTTAGTTTCAATTCTTCTGTCAGATAACCCATGTGACATTGAAACCGGGAACTCTGTCACATACTCACGGAGCGAAAGAAAATGGATATTACGTCACCGTTCACAAACCAAAACTGCGTCACCGACATTATTCATTTATTATAGTAAAAACATATACTATAATAATAAATATAAACAAAACAAACACTATCACTATGACCGGCCCTCTCATGGTTATTGGTAGAGTATAGACTCATTACCCACTTCCAAAATCAAATATATAAATAATAATAATTATTATTTACCCAATCAAACTCCCCTTCTGACAGAAACTCATAACTAACCACAAAAAATATTAACTAACGTTTTCAATCAACCAATTCAATCAATGCATCTCGAGATAGTCTGACCATCTCACATCCCATTTCTGTAATCCAACAACAGTGTACATAATTTAAATTGCTGTTGGCTCCCAAAAAATCTCTTAAATGTCCCCATTCCTGTATCCCTCCTCCTCTGGGGGTGGACTGCGACTCTAGAACTATACAATCGTCCTCTCTCTCCTCCGTGTCAACTCTACCCAAAACGTCCTCGTCTCTCGTTTCAGATATCACACAAATGTGTGGGGATTCGTCCATTTGTCTCAAATGTTGCTTACATTCCTTGCGATCCTGCTTCATTGATTGTTGACCAATGAGGGAACGCTGTGGTTCGCTTACTCTACACAAGTTTAGATTCTCAACACCCTCTCTCTCCTGTGACATAACAGGGTCTCCATCTGTGGGTTCAAATGTTAGGTCTGACACGACCACACCTAGAACTATATACTCATCCTCCCCTTCCTCAGTCTCAGCTCTATTGTGGACGTCTTTGTCTCCCGTCCCAGATACCTCGTCAATTTGTGGAGATAGTGGAGATTCGTCCATTCTTCTCAACTTTAATCTCATCTCCTTATGACCCTGCTTGGTTGATTTTCCACCAATGAGGGAACACTGTGGTTCGGTCACTCTACTCAAGTTTACCCGAACTCTTTTGGCTAATTTATCACACCGCTCAACAGTGGTTTGAATAGATTCTTTGAATAGGTTCTCAACATCCTCTCTCCTCCTCGGCACCTGTCTCAGACACCTCGCAACTGTGCGGAGACTCGTTAATTCGTCTTAACTCGAGCCTAAATTCCGTTATATGTCCCACATACCGGACAGATATGTTGCACATTTCTTCTACGACTAATCACAATGCATTCAGTGGTCAAAAACTGGGTACTGTTTAAAACCTGTGTGTGCTCTTTCTAAAATTAGAACGTCCCAATTTATTACAGATCACGAACCCCATTCCTCGTGAACCTCTCTCTCAGTCCACTATAAAGTAAAGAATATATTACGCACGTCCTTTCATACCATGAAAAGTAAATGGAAGGCAGATGTTGCCTGGTGCGTATCCCTCCTTTATTGACTCCTAACCACTTGACTACTTATTCATTGCAGCATAACACATATACACACACACACACACACAGAGAGGTATAACGAAGACGACTCTGTGTCAAGTTTCAAGTTCAAGTTTCTTTAATAGTTGTCATACAGAAGTACAGAATACTTTCATACAAAATGCTTCTTACTGTTACGCTCCAGAGACTGTGCTAGACAAGATAGTATCAAATAACATAGTATAGCATGTACCTTTGTCACAACCTTTATATATATTCTTTTGAATACCCTCTCTGCCTGCAGTTCCCAATCTATATAATCTGCACTATGTCACCAATATGTTCCTTATATACTAATATTCATCGACTACTGCCGGCTATAGATCCGCCACCTCCCGCAACACCACTACATATCCACCACTTCTGCTAAAATCATAAACAGAATAATCAGACATTTTACACTAGAATTATTTTTTATATTCTCAATATCAAGCTCATTGTCTGTGACGAAAAAATGCAATAATACAAGAAAATATTAAATCAAAGAACTAAAGTAAATAGCCGTCTCGCTGCTTTAAATGTGTGTATGTATGAGACAGAAGACACTATGGAGGGAAGCTGATCAATCATGCAACCTTGCTCCTTTGAATCTCCTTTGAATCTCTCATTTGTGTTGAAACCGGAAAGAAAAGAAAGTAAATAACCAAAAACAATGATTACTTAATTTCACCTCATAACCACTTTGAATCACAAATATATCTTCTTAACTCTGAGAAACCTTCCAGAACTAGAAAAAAAAAACTTTGACATGTAGCATTGTCTGTCTGTAACTTGGTGCATCCGAAAAGAGTCACAGACCTCGTGCCCCCACCCATGTGAGTCGTGAGACTCCGCCTTTTGATACTGTCTCTCTGCACTGAGAATCTCCGCTCATTCGAGACTTGCCTCTCCTCTGCTTCACAAGCAAGAACTGTCCCCTCCCGCTTATTATCCTTCACGGCCCGAAAATTGAGACCAGATATTTCCGTACTTACTGCCCAGAAAAAAGAAGAGTGAAAAAAAAAAGAGAAAGAGAAAATATCTCTTTCCTGCAGACAAGATTTATTCTAACGTTGCTCACACATGCAACTTAGTTTCAGAGTTTCTACCTCTGAGTAACACACACACAGTCCCAGCGTCACTCACACATGCAACGCCAGTCTCAGAACACCAGGGGGGTCACTCCCTGTCATTAAAACAGTGCCCCAAAATAGATACCAGTCAGCTATAGTCTGACCACAATATCTCCCTTCAGGGTCACTTCCTACAGAGCTGAGTGGATTCACAGAGCTGAGAGGATCAACTTAAACACACACACAGAGTCACATCTCTGTCACCATAATATGTGAGATTCCCAGGGTCTCAGTTCAAATACGTCCCTCAACAGGTTAATCTAAACCAGCTAAGTCCTCTCCCTCAAAAGTGAAGACAGATGTTTTCCCTTCTCTACGCCCAGAATTAGCGCGCCTCTGAACACAGAAAAAAACAAGAAAAAAGATTGAGACCAAACACAGAACAGAGCTACGTACTACCCAAATACAAATACACTTAGTTTGTCTAACAGTCTTTTAAAGAAAAGAAAAAACTATTCATCCGACCTCACAGCCCGCCGTGCCGTCATCCTCATAGGTTCTTTTTGAAGAGAATGTGTTCTCCGGTCTGTTTAGATCAAAACAGCGGCCTTCTATTTATCAAGAGTAATCTCTCACCTTGTTAATGCCGGCCGGCCGCTGCTCCGCTTCGCAGACCCGAGGCTCATTCGCTGTTGCACATGGTTGGGCGCCAAATGTAGTAGCCAATTACTTTGATTTCTCACACTAGTAGTTAACTTCTATGACTTATAAAGTATACATGATCAGGGCTGAAGAGAGAGAGAGACGCCAGGCAGATCAGATGAATAGGAGGAGATATAGTTTATTTCACACAAGTTCAACAACCAAAATCCTAACAGGTTAAAGTATTGAAGCATATTTATACTCTTCTAAACTTGGCATGTTTCAATAAAGGCAGGTCACTTCCTAATTGGTCAAGTTCGGTGGGTGTGTAGGTGTGTCTAATAATTGTATTATGGCCAATTTCCTATTTAAAACTGTGTAGTTTCTCATTTTTCTGGCTGGTCCATTGTTATTCACCAAACCGGTCTGAACTGGAGTTCTGCGAGCTCCTCTCAGTGTAAGTTCATCTGAGGCCACAAGCTGAGGTCAGACTTATTCTTTCACAATCTCTCCAGCGTTCATGTGTGAACAAAGGAACACCAGACCATCCCCTGCACGCCTTCTGGTCCACTCTGACAGTTTGCTCAGAGGATATAAATATATATGACATGGGATGATATACTAATGACCTGTATCCATAAAGGTGTAATCTATTTTATATAGGATGTGCATTATATGGCAGTCTGCCACCACATTACAAAATGGAGTTCTCAAGGATCCAGTGGCCCAGGATATGGCCAAGGACGCGAGAAGGGGGGGTGCGGGAGGGGCTGCAGCACCCCCTGCTGGATGGGAGTGTAACTGCAACTGCAAGGTTGTTTTGGATTTTATTCCAAATTTGTAACCGAGGCTACTCATGTCACAGAGCGGAACGGCACTGCAGATTTACCCTACTCTTGGAATTCATTCAGATCGTCATAGGGGCGCTGTCTCGATAATGCAGTGTTATTATAACAGCGTGTAGCCGAAGCATGAACCGGTTGGGATTCGAATAGACGCGGCCTGGAAGCGTCAACGCGGAACTGGAAATCCTTTGGTAAAAAAAATAGACACAGCGGCTGCGCCCTGCCTGGGACGCTGAATTCGCAGTAAAGGAATATATGAACAAGCCAGCAGAACTATCCGAGCCCCCGGGAGGGTGATTGAAGACCTGTTGCATGCCGGCGATCATGTATGCGGGGAACGAATTGCAGAGGGAGGGCGCAACAGCCATGTGGGGTAAGCTGGGCTGTGATGTGTGCATCAGAACAGTTACTTGTCTCGCACCGTCGCACGCTCAGAGCGCGGAGTTGGGCAGTGGTTTTGATTGAAAAGTTTGATTGAAAAGTTTATTAACAGATTGCAGAATGGGTACAGTACAGTACAGCTCAATACATACAATTGTTAAGGGGATGCAGACCAGAGAAAGACTTTCGTCTTGTTTACATCAGGGTCCCCCATTTTCAATTCATCATACTAGTATCCTCTAGTGAATGAGAGTGTTGGTTATAATGTGACAGACAGTGGAGCTGTTTGCAGATAGCGAGCATTTTGACGTGTTGCGTGGTGGCGATGTCTCGCAGACAATACAACTACAAGTATAATTATATAATATATATATTTTATATAAAAAAGAAATTATAAAAAAAAAAAATTATAAAAAAACGATTGATATCTCAGCACCCCCACTCCCCGCGGACTTCTCGCGTCCCTGGATATGGCCGATCAGAGGTTCCAAGACACCAGTGGAGAGTAGGCACCAGTGAAACAGACGGATAAGTTATCACACAGTCCTTTTTCATTTCACTACTTCACTGAACCTGTCCTTCCCATCCAAATCAGATTGCCCTCCATGGTTTAAGGTGTGTACAAGTGCCCAGTCCCGGCGCCATGGCCGGGCATTAGGGGGCCGGGCCCGCCCACTGAGTCAGCTGTGCCCACCCTGGTAATTTTTTATTTATTTTTTTTCAATCAAAGTCAACTATCCAAATCCTTAGTCGGGGACAGCCCTAGTGGGCACTGATGTCAACAACAACACTACTGAAGCTAGCACGGCACTCTGTGAGAATTCGTTTTCTACCCTCAAGAACGTCTTTACAGAACATCGCCTTAGTATGCTTCATCGATGCAACTAAGGCCAATTTAATTCAGTTGGCATTTGAGAAGGACTTAACAAAAAAGTTCAGGAATGAGTGGAGGGGCAGTGTTTTAAGAAGATTTCACTCTGTCCCCAAACACCGCTTGCCTCTCTACTTATGATGGTGAGTAGCCTGTGGAGGAATTTTGTTTGCTTTTTTATGCACCTTATTTTTGTCAGTTCAGTTCAGTTTGTCAGTGAATTCAGAAGTGTTGAATAAATGGAGACTTTTCAAAGATATAGAATAGAATAGAATAGAAATGTATTATACTGAGGGAAATTTGACACTGCAAATCACTCAACATTAAACATTTAGACAGAACAAGTCACAAATAAGAATAACAAAACAAATGGCCTAAGAATAGAATAAAATGAAATAGAATAAAAATAGAATAAAAGATACAGTAAATAAATACAGTAAAAATATACTGAAGTCTACAGTAGGTGTAATAATGCACAGTGCTGTTTAAAAAGTAAGAGTCCAGGAAGATGGTAATTGTCACTCTGTGCTCAGTGATGCAGTGAGGCACAGTGATGCATTGTATAGTCTGATGGCTGTCGGAATGAAGGACTTCCTGTGCCGTTCAGTGCTGCATTTAGGTAGTGTGAGCCTATAACATGCTCCTCCTGTCAGCCAAGTCTGTGTATAGTGGGTGGGAGGGGTTTTCCCTGATGGCCTGGAGCTTAGCAAGGTTCCTCCTCTCCGCCACCCTCGCTAGAGTCCAGCTCCACCGCAACCACGCTACTGGCCTTCTTGACCATCTTATCCAGCCTGTTTGTGTCCCCTGCTCTCAGTCCGCTGCCCCAGCAGGTCTGTTATATATATCCGTTCAGTCTGTTTTTGTATAAGTGAAAGTTCTTAAGATAGAGAGAAATTAGATTTTTCAATTGCCTCTCTGCTGTTTAGTTCAGCACCGTGGGCAGCGCCAAGCAAGCCACAGCGCCGCTGTCCCAGCTGAAACGTATAAAAGGGAACCTGTGTTGAAAAACCATTGTGCCCCCCCGAGAACATTTTATGCCCCCCCCACTCATTTGTTTCTGCAGCCTGGTCTGCAAGTGCCTCTGCTTGCTTCATCAGCTCTTGGTGTGGCAGGTCTTGGAAGTTGTACAAAATTGCATACCTTTCACCTTGGCACGTTTCTCGTCTTCTTCTTTTCTTCTCTTTTTATACTGGATGGCCGGATGGCTTTTGCCTCTTCATAGTTCTCTAACGTTAGTCTTTCTTTCCTCAACACTCAATTCTATAAACACTTGACCGATACCCATCAATGCACAGCGCTCTAGCATGTTCTGACTGTGAACACCTAAAGCTGAGGCTCAGACTGATCGACCGTTTTAGATTTTTGGCTCATTTCCCCTTATGTTAGAATATTTTTTTATGTAAAAAATAATGGTTGCAGATATAGAGGGGGGCGCCAAAACTGTGCAGAGCAAAAAAAAAAAAAGAAAAAAAAAATCGCCTGTAGGAAGCTCCGCCCCTACACTTTATAATATGTATGCAAATCTCATTTAAATATGCTCAACTCTGCTCCCGTCAAGCGTCAGACCAATATAAGTGGAATTGTATAAACCCAGCTACCTTGGGAAAATCCTATAATGAGGAGACAGAGCACTGTGGCAATTTTGAATAACCAAATCCAGAACACAAGGATGGTGGCATATTCAAAGAACATTAGGGCCTTTAAAGAAAAGTCATGAAAGTTATTTTTGTATATTTTATTATAAAAAAAATATCACATACATTCTTTCAAATTAGACTTCAAATTAACATAATGAAATAAAATAACCATTTAGCAACCCAACATAAAGTTGTATTTACAGACAATCCTAAACAAAATGTCAGAAAGATGTCCCCCGTCAACTCAAAAGACCATTGAAACAACTATCAAATTAAATAAACAAAACTATAACCAAAACAAAATTGTAGCCTCTAACTCTCTAACTGTAGGCCTCCTCCAAACCATCGAAACAATTAAAACCCCCAAACAAGAAAACCAAAACAATGTAGTATCAAAGCATCAGTTTTACACCTCCTGACAGAAACGAACGTAAGGTTATCCTATAACCCTAGTTACATATCAACTGGCCTCGCGTCTCGGTCTGCCTTCTGAGATAACCCCTTATCTCCACGCACCTAGCATGCACGAGAAACAAAAACAAATGCACCCACTTGCACGTGACCACGCCACTCCCATGCGTCCCCTATATGACGCCGGAAGTGGTCACGCCTCACCCTTCCTCATTTCGTTTCCAACACGGAAGCAGCTAGATGCACTTCAGAACTGGAGATTGTTATGAAGCAGAAGATGAAATTAAACAATGTTGGGAATTCGCCAGAAGTTCGCCAGCCCCCGGAACCTTCTCGGCACGTCCTAACAGCACGACGGCCCTATCCTGTGTTTTCCTCGTCTCGTGACAGCGGACAGAGGGACGTCGCGCGACGGTTAGCAGTCGAGCTAAGTCGCGGACAGGTAGGGCCTGCGCTAAGCAGGCATTGGTAATGGCATGTGTGATACGGCTCGTTGTCTCGTGAGACGACAGAGTGATGTATTGGCGCAGGGGGCAGGATATTTGGGAAAACATGGTCGTCATGACTCTCTTTTGGATGTTTTTCCAAGTATCCTAGCGCGCAGCTAATGCTAATGCTACAATGTTGGGGCGCCGTTCCCCACTGTGAGGATTGGTTCGTTACCGCACGCTTCCAGGTACCAATTACCTTCACGCACCTGAAGTGAGTTCCAAATCAGCTCGGTGGAGCCCTTATATACTCTGGTGTTCCGAACGTTCTGTGTCGGGTCGTTTTTGGCTTACCACTAGCTGCTGCTTGTTTTTTCCTCCCGTGTTGTTCACCGTCTGTTTCTTCAGGACGCCTATGGAAGTCGCCGCTGTTGCTTCTCTCTGCCATCCGTTGGATCTGTGCCTCGTTGACCGCTTTGCGCAAATGCGCCTTGGTGAGTTTTGGAAACGTACTTTTTTTGGATGCTCTGTTTTTTCCTGGACTCGGGACCTTTCTGTTTTTTGTGTGTTTCAGTAAACACTGAAGATGTTCGCTTGTGTTAGTACTGGACTCTGCTAAGTGATACTGGACTGCTCGTTATTCCATACGCTCGTTTTGTTGACATTCTCTCTCTCTCTCCGTTCCTTCCCGAGTGGATTTCCAAGTAGTTGCAGAGCCGCAGAGTCAGTGGCGCAACGCCACAGTGCCGTCTCTGCTCTGAGCTGAGCTGCAGAGCCGCAGAGCCAACTCTGCCTAAGGACAATTCTCCCCTTGTGCTTTTTGTTGTTTTCGCTCATTTCTGTTTTGTAAATAAATACGCCCTGGTTTTTGGCTAATTCTGAACTACCTGTCTGTGCCGTGCTGTTGGGGTTGTTAACAAACCATAACATTACGACCCGACCATGTCGACCCCAGCCGACACAGACAGAGTTAGGGCAGAGTTGGCGGTCCAGATCCAGTTGACCAACGACCACACCCAACAGTTAGGTGCGGCTGCGGCTGCTGTTCAGGACCTCCGGGCCCAGGTCCAGCCTATTCAGGATTCTCTTGACACTCTGGCCACCCAGCAGACTACCCAGGGTAATCAGCAGGCTGATATTCTGCACCAGCTACAGGCTCTCAGTGCAGCATTTAACACCCTGCTTTTAACCCCACCTGTGCCAGGAGTTCCAGCCAGATCACCACCCGCTGCCGCGACAGACCCCGCACCTCCCGACCTCGCACCTCGGGAGCCCCGTCTCTCCAACCCACGTTTGTTCGACGGTAACTTCGAGGAGTGTGCCACGTTCATCATGCAATGTGAGTTGGTTTTCATTCATCAACCCAGCCGATTTACGTCAGAGGGAGCCCGAGTAGCCTACATGACTAACCTGCTCACAGGCCGAGCAGCACAGTGGGTCACTGCTTCCTGGTCTATGAGGGCTGATTTTTGTTTCTCTTACCCAGACTTCGTGGCAGAGCTCCAAAGGGTTTTCCACCACCCAGCTCGCGGCCAGGACCCGGGAGCTCGGTTGGGCACCTTCCGGCAGGGCAGTGGCAGTGTCACCGACTACGCGCTGGAGTTCAGACTAGCCGCAACCGAGAGCGGTTGGAATGATCGGGCGCTTCATCTCACCTTCCTGAAGGGGCTCAACGACGCGGTAAGGGACCAGCTCGCGACCCGAGAGGAGCCCGATTCTCTCGAGGGCCTAATCAGCCTCGCCATTTGCATCGACGGACGCCTCCGGCGTGAGAGAGCACGACTGGGACCCCCAGAGGTTCCCCAGACCCCCCGTACTCGTGACCGTCCTGCCCCCTCCGCGACCGGTGGCCCTTTTCCCTCCCGAGCTGTGACCAAGGAGGAACCCATGCAGCTAGGACGCACCCTCCTTAGCCCGGCGGAACGGGAGTCCAGGCTCAGGTTTGGCCTTTGTCTCTACTGCGGCCGTGATGGACACCGTATCTCCGTATATACCCGGCCAAAAGACCAGGCTCGCCGGGACCCCGGGAGATCCTGGTGAGCCGTTTTTCCTGTTCCCCCACCCGTGCACCACCTAACCGTCTGACGAGCGTCACCCTAGCCTGGGCGGACCAGCGGGCGACGGTGGGTGCACTCATTGACTCGGGTGCTGATGAGAGTTTCCTGGACGTTGAGTTTGCCACCCAGGCCAACATTCCACTTGAGGACCTCGAGAGGCCCTTGGAGGTTTTCGCGCTGGATCAGCACCGCCTGGCTGACATCACTCAACGCACCTGTCCTGTCCTCCTCACCATTGCTGGTAACCACGTTGAGAGACTCCAGTTATTTATTACCAGATCCCCTCTTGTCCCAGTAGTCCTGGGTCGGCCCTGGCTCGCGCTGCATGAGCCCCACATCGCCTGGTCCTCCGGCACCATCAGGGGGTGGAGCTCCTCCTGTCATGCCCAGTGTCTTCAGTCGGCGTCCAGTCCTTCGCCCCGGAGTTCCCCTTGTGTGCCGCCCTCGGACCTCTCAACTATTCCCCCCGAGTACCACGACCTCGGGGAGGTTTTCAGCAAGTCCGGGCTCAGGCCCTTCCGCCTCACCGGCCTTACGACTGTGCCATCGACCTCCGCTCAGGGGCCCCCCTTCCCGGCAGCCGCCTCTACAGTCTGACCGTCCCTGAGAAGGCAGCGATGGATAAGTACATCTCTGAGTCCTTGGCAGCAGGCCTCATTCGGCCCTCCTCCTCCCCGGTGGCGGCCGGTTTCTTCTTTGTTGGGAAGAAGGATGGAGACCTTCGGCCCTGCATTGACTATCGCCAACTCAACGAGATCACCATTAAGAACAAATATCCTCTTCCTCTCATGAACTCCACCTTCGAGCCCCTCACCCAGGCTACCGTCTTCACCAAACTGGACCTCCGGAGTGCCTACCATCTGGTCCATATCCGAGAGGGCGATGAATGGAAGACCGCCTTCAAGACTTCCAGGGGTCATTACGAGTATCTGGTGATGCCGTTCGGCCTCACCAACGCTCCGGCGGTATTCCAGGCGCTCATGAACGACGTCCTCCATGACATGCTCGAGGAGTTTGTGGTGGTATACCTGGACGACATCCTCATCTTCTCCAAGACTCTCGAGGAACACGTCCAACATGTCCGCCGTGTGCTGGAGCGCCTCCTCCACAATCGGCTCTTCGTTAAGGCAGAGAAGTGCCGTTTCCACTCCGACTCCGTCGATTACCTAGGCTTCATCGTGGAGAGTGGCCTGACCCTCGCCGACCCTCGCATGATCCGGGCCGTGGAGGAGTGGCCGGAACCCACCTCTCGGAAGGAGCTACAGAGCTTCCTCGGGTTCGCAAACTTCTACCGGAGATTCATCCGGAACTAGAGCCAGGTGGCGGAACCACTTACCAGGCTGACCTCTCCCTCCCTGCCGTTTGACTGGTCTCCAGCGGCCTGCGCTGCG
This sequence comes from Notolepis coatsorum, assembly GCF_963971535.1. Taxonomy (NCBI): domain Eukaryota; kingdom Metazoa; phylum Chordata; class Actinopteri; order Aulopiformes; family Paralepididae; genus Notolepis; species Notolepis coatsorum. The sequence continues at coordinate 56,473,048 of NC_140173.1, read as the reverse complement.
TTCCGTTCCCTCAAGAAGAGGTTCACCACCGCCCCGGTCTTGCTCCACCCAGACCCCAAGAGGCAGTTCATTGTGGAGGTGGACGCCTCGGATACTGGACTAGGGGCTATCTTGTCTCAGCGGTCGGCGACGGACCAGAAGGTCCATCCGTGCGCTTTCTACTCACGTCGTTTCCTTCCTGCCGAGAGGAACTATGACATTGGCAATCGGGAGTTGCTGGCGGTAGTGGCTGCCTTGGAGGAGTGGCGTCATTGGCTGGAGGGGGCCGAGGAACCGTTCACCATTTGGACGGACCATAAGAACTTGACGTACATCCGTGCAGCCAAGCGCCTCAACGGCCGGAAGGCAAGGTGGGCCAGCTTCCTCAGTCGGTTCGACTTCTCGCTGACTTTTCGCCCTGGGTCCCGCAACACGAAGGCCGACTCTCTGTCCCGGTTACACTCCAAGGGGGCTCCAACCACTGAGGATCCGACTCCCATCCTCCCAGAGGTCAGGGTGGTGGGAGTGGTCACCTTGGGCATCGAAACCGTAGTCAGGCATGCCCTACGTTTCCATCCCGCTCCCAGCAACGTACCTGTTCGTCGCCTCTTTGTCCCTGACTCAGTCCGGTCCCGGGTTATCCAATGGGGCCATACCAGCCGGTTTGCCTGCCACCCCGGCGTTCACCGCACTTTCTCCTTCCTGGCTCGTCGATTCTGGTGGCCCACCATGAGGAACGACGTCACGGAGTTTGTTCTGGCCTGCACGGTCTGCGCCCGCAGCAAGGCCTCCCACCAGGCACCCTCCGGCCTATTACAGCCACTTCCCATTCCGAGCCGCCCTTGGTCCCATGTGGTGTTGGACTTCGTCACGGGTCTTCCATCGTCCCAGGGAAACACAGTCCTTCTGACTGTGGTGGACCGGTTCAGCAAGGGGGTTCACCTCGTGGCCCTTCCCAAGCTTCCCTCAGCTTCCGAGACAGCGCACCTCCTGACAAGCCACGTGTTCCGCCTCCATGGTTTCCCCCAGGACGTCGTCTCGGACGGGGTCCCCAGTTCACTTCCCAGGTATGGCGGGCCTTTTGCAAGGGATTGGGGGCAACTGTCAGTCTTTCGTCTGGTTACCATCCCCAGACTAACGGACAAACAGATAGGATGAACCAGAGCGTGGAGTCTGCTCTCCGTTGTGTTGCCGCCGAGAGACCCGCTTCCTGGAGCCGGTTCCTCCCTTGGGTCGAGTATGCCATCAACTGCCTGGTCAGTTCCGCCACCGGCCTCTCGCCATTCGAGGTATCCCTGGGCTACCAACCCCCTCTTTTCCCTGCACAGGAGTCGGAAGTGGAAGTTCCCTCCGTGCAGGATCATCTCGACCGGTGTCGTCAAGTCTGGGAAATCACCAGGACTGCGCTGCTCCGGGCATCGGAGCGCGCCAGTCGGGGAGCTGACCGACGCCGGATCCCTGCGCCGACGTACCACCCTGGGCAGAGGGTATGGTTATCCTCCAAGGATCTTCCGCTTCGATCCTCGGCCAAGAAGCTTAATCCCCGGTTCGTCTGCCCTTTTGAGATCCAGAAGGGGCTCAGTCCGGCGGCGGTGAGTCTTAAGCTTCCTGCGTCCATGCGCATTCATCCCGTTTTTCATGTGTCCCGGGTTAAGCCTGTCTCTCTCAGTCCCCTGATGCCTCCTGCTCCAGATCCGCCTCCTCCCGAGATGGTGGACGGACACCCCCAGTGGAAGGTCCGTCAGCTCATGGACGTCCGACGGCGGGGACGGGGGTTCCAGTACCTGGTGGACTGGGAGGGATACGGTCCGGAGGAACGGAGCTGGGTCTCCTGCCAGCTCATCATGGACCCCGCCCTGATCACCGACTTCCATCGGTCCCATCCGGGGAAGCCAAGGCCGGGCAGGTCGCCGGGTGCCTCCCGTGGAGGGGGGGGTACTGTGAGGATTGGTTCGTTACCGCACGCTTCCAGGTACCAATTACCTTCACGCACCTGAAGTGAGTTCCAAATCAGCTCGGTGGAGCCCTTATATACTCTGGTGTTCCGAACGTTCTGTGTCGGGTCGTTTTTGGCTTACCACTAGCTGCTGCTTGTTTTTTCAGGCGGCGTCCAGTCCTTTGCCCCGGAGTTCCCCTTGTGTGCCGCCCTCGGACCTCTCAACTATTCCCCCCGAGTACCACGACCTCGGGGAGGTTTTCAGCAAGTCCCGGGCTCAGGCCCTTCCGCCTCACCGACCTTACGATTGTGCCATCGACCTCCGCTCAGGGGCCCCCCTTCCCGGCAGCCGCCTCTACAGTCTGACTGTCCCTGAGAAGGCAGCTATGGATAAGTACATCTCTGAGTCCTTGGGAGCAGGCCTCATTCGGCCCTCGTCCTCCCCGGTGGCGGCCGGTTTCTTCTTTATTGGGAAGAAGGATGGAGACCTTCGGCCCTGCATTGACTATCGCCAACTCAACGAGATCACCATTAAGAACAAATATCCTCTTCCTCTCATGAACTCCACCTTCAAGTCCCTCACCCAGGCTACCGTCTTCACCAAACTGGACCTCCGGAGTGCCTACCATCTGGTCCGTATCCGAGAGGGCGATGAATGGAAGACCGCCTTCAAGACTCCCAGGGGTCATTACGAGTATCTGGTGATGCCGTTCGGCCTCACCAACGCTCCAGTGGTATTCCAGGCGCTCATGAACGACGTCCTCCATGACATGCTCGAGGAGTTTGTGGTGGTATACCTGGACGACATCCTCATCTTCTCCAAGACTCTCGAGGAACACGTCCAGCATGTCCGCCGTGTGCTGGAGCGCCTCCTCCACAATCGGCTCTTCGTTAAGGCAGAGAAGTGCCGTTTCCACTCCGACTCCGTCGATTACCTAGGCTTCATCGTGGAGAGCGGCCTGACCCGAGCCGACCCTCGCAAGATCCGGGCCGTGGAGGAGTGGCCGGAACCCACCTCTCGGAAGGAGCTACAGAGCTTCCTCGGGTTCGCAAACTTCTACGGGAGATTCATCCGGAACTACAGCCAGGCGGAACCACTTACCAGGCTGACCTCTCCCTCCCTGCCGTTTGACTGGTCTCCAGCGGCCTGCGCTGCGTTCCGTTCCCTCAAGAAGAGGTTCACCACCGCCCCGGTCTTGCTCCACCCAGACCCCAAGAGGCAGTTCATTGTGGAGGTGGACGCCTCGGATACTGGACTAGGGGCTATCTTGTCTCAGCGGTCGGCGACGGACCAGAAGGTCCATCCGTGCACTTTCTACTCACGTCGTTTCCTTCCTGCCGAGAGGAACTATGACATTGGCAATCGGGAGCTGCTGGCGGTAGTGGCTGCCTTGGAGGAGTGGCGTCATTGGCTGGAGGGGGCCGAGGAACCGTTCACCATTTGGACGGACCATAAGAACTTGACGGCAGGCAAGGTGGGCCAGCTTCCTCAGTCGGTTCAACTTCTCGCTGACTTTTCGCCCTGGGTCCCGCAACACGAAGGCCGACTCTCTGTCCCGGTTACACTCCAAGGGGGCTCCAACCACTGAGGATCCGACTCCCATCCTCCCAGAGGTCAGGCTGGTGGGAGTGGTCACCTTGGGCATCGAAACCGTAGTCAGGCGTGCCCTACGTTTCCATCCCGCTCCCAGCAACGTACCTGTTCGTCGCCTCTTCGTCCCCGACTCAGTCCGGTCCCGGGTTCTCCAATGGGGCAATACCAGCCGCTTTGCCTGCCACCCCGGCGTTCACCGCACTTTCTCTTTCCTGGCTCATCCATTCTGGTGGCCCACCATGAGGAACGACGTCAAGGAGTTTGTTCTGGCCTGCACGGTCTGCGCCCGCAGCAAGGCCTCCCACCAGGCACCCTCCGGCCTATTACAGCCACTTCCCATTCCGAGCCGCCCTTGGTCCCATGTGGCGTTGGACTTTGTCACAGGTCTTCCATCGTCCCAGGGAAACACAGTCCTTCTGACTGTGGTGGACCGGTTCAGCAAGGGGGTTCACCTCGTGGCCCTTCCCAAGCTTCCCTCAGCTTCCGAGACAGCGCACCTCCTGACAAGCCACGTGTTCCGTCTCCATGGTTTCCCCCAGGAAGTCGTCTCGGACCGGGGTCCCCAGTTCACTTCCCAGATATGGCGGGCCTTTTGCAAGGGATTGGGGGGAACTGTCAGTCTTTCGTCTGGTTACCATCCCCAGACTAACGGACAAACAGAGAGGATGAACCAGAGCGTGGAGTCTGCTCTCCGTTGTGTTGCCGCCGAGAGACCCGCTTCCTGGAGCCAGTTCCTCCCCAGGGTCGAGTACGCCATCAACTCCCTGGTCAGTTCCGCCACCGGCCTCTCGCCATTCGAGGTATCCCTGGGCTACCAACCCCCTCTTTTCCCTGCACAGGAGTCGGAAGTGGCAGTTCCCTCTGTGCAGGATCATCTCGACCGGTGTCGTCAAGTCTGGGAGATCACCAGGACTGCGCTGCTCCGGGCATCGGAGCGCGCCAGTCGGGGAGCTGACCGACGCCGGATCCCTGCGCCGACGTACCACCCTGGGCAGAGGGTATGGTTGTCCTCCAAGGATCTTCCGCTTCGATCCTCGGCCAAGAAGCTTAACCCCCGGTTCGTCTGCCCTTTTGAGATCCAGAAGGTGCTCAGTCCCACGGCGGTGAGTCTTAAGCTTCCTGGGTCCATGCGCATTCATCCCGTTTTTCATGTGTCCCGGGTTAAGCCTGTCTCTCTCAGTCCCCTGATGCCTCCTGCTCCAGATCCGCCTCCTCCCGAGATGGTGGACGGACACCCCCAGTGGAAGGTCCGTCAGCTCATGGACGTCCGACAGCGGGGACGGGGGTTCCAGTACCTGGTAGACTGGGAGGGATACGGTCCGGAGGAACGGAGCTGGGTCTCCCGCCAGCTCATCATGGACCCCGCCCTGATCACCGACTTCCATCGGTCCCATCCGGGGAAGCCGAGGCCGGGCAGGTCGCCGGGTGGCTCCCGTGGAGGGGGGGGGTACTGTGAGGATTGGTTTGTTACCGCATGCTTCCAGGTACCAATTACCTTCACGCACCTGAAGTGAGTTCCAAATCAGCTCGGTGGAGCCCTTATATACTCTGGTGTTCCGAACGTTCTGTGTCGGGTCGTTTTTGGCTTACCACTAGCTGCTGCTTGTTTTTTCCTCCCGTGTTGTTCACCGTCTGTTTCTTCAGGACGTCTATGGAAGTCGCCGCTGTTGCTTCTCTCTGCCATCCGTTGGATCTGTGCCTCGTTGACCGCTTTGCGCAAATGCGCCTTGTTGAGTTTTGGAAACGTACTTTTTTTGGATGCTCTGTTTTTTTCCTGGACTCGGGACCTTTCTGTTTTTTGTGTGTTTCAGTAAACACTGAAGATGTTCGCTTGTGTTAGTACTGGACTCTGCTAAGTGATACTGGACTGCTCGTTATTCCATACGCTCGTTTTGTTGACATTCTCTCTCTCTCTCCGTTCCTTCCCGAGTGGATCTCCCAAGTAGCTGCAGAGCCACAGAGTCAGTGGCGCCACACACAGTGCCGTCTCTGCTCTGAGCCGAGCTGCAGAGCCAACTCTGCCTAAGGACAATTCTCCCCTTGTGCTTTTTGTTGTTTTCGCTCATTTCTGTTTTGTAAATAAATACGCCCTGGTTTTTGGCTAACTCTGAACTAACTACCTGTCTGTGCCGTGCTGTTGGGGTTGTTAACAAACCATAACAATGTACCCCGCCGAGGGCTGTCTTTACTGTCTTCCCTCCTCTTAACCATTCATGCTGACGGTCAATCGGTGTCTAATGTTGGGGGTTTAGCGAGGGCTTATTTACCCTTTACATGGGTGGATGGGCTGACGTCAGGGCTCAGGGCAGGTGTGCTTTTTGTGAATCTATGAATTGAAAATGGGGGTCCCTGATAGACAGGACTAACGTTTTCTCTGGTCTGCATCCCCTTAACAATTGTGTGTATTGGGCTAGCCCATTCTGCATTATGTTAATAGAGTTTTCGTTCATTCATTCATTTATCCCTTCACGGGTGCACACTGCAGTGGAGGTTGTTACATGACTACTGGTGGAGCAGTGCTTCACTAGTAGTAGACTTTGGTCAGCAGCCACCACTGGTGTTCCGTGCTTAGTGAAGCAGGTGGAATCAGTCCTTTGCCCTGACATGGTGAGACGGTGTCCTGCCCGGCCGACGCCATGAGGCGAGGTGGCCCGGCAGGTGGCTGGTGGGCCGATGGAGCTTATACCGCAGCGGTATTTTTTTCTGTCAAAAATGGTGTCGGGTGGTGGGGCCTTAGGGCCAGCCGACGTCAAAACCATTGCGCGAGGTTTTGAGGTTATTCAGCTTTGACCTAGCCGCAAGCTATAACCGCAGGGAGGGCTAGGATGCTGTCAACGGTTGTTCACAGGCATCTTTGGTTGGAGCAATCTCCCCTTGAGGAGGGCAGGGGTCTCCTCCTCAGGGCTCCCCCCTCCGCGGGTGGACCTTGGTCTGTCTACGGAGGCGCGGGCGGTATTTGACCTGGGCTCCACGCCGCCCCACACCGCACAGCCAGAGGTGAGAGCACGGCCTCGCCAACGGCTGCGGCGAGGCCCCCGGCCATGTTTCCCCCGCCTGAGATACCCTGGACACAAAGAAAACAGATGATCACAAGGCCGACAGCTTCGGCGGCTCGAGGGATCGGCTATATTAGATGGGCACGCCCTAAAAAAACGTTGCCATCTAGCTGTGTCTAGCACGCTCTCCCCCCCGCTACACTACGGGACACAGGGCTCTGATTTGTTCCTTTTGGCTGCGGGCCGCGTTCTTCCAGTGAAGCACAAGCGGCCCCACATTTAGCTTCTCATGAAGACAGGGGCTGACATCCAGTTGCTAGCTAGGCCTGGGTCTGTCTATGAGAATGCTGTGCTGTCAAGCGGCTCCCACACCACACATCCTGCGTCTGTGTTTGGTGAGCCTGGTGTTGTATCTGTCGACGGAGCAGGGTTCCCTGTATCAAAAAAAAATTGTCAGAGGGGGAACTCTAGGCCCGGGAGGTCGCAGCGTGAGTTCCCCCCAGCCCTGCCCTCGCCAGGCCGGGTATTACGCTAGTGCCTCCCCTGTCTGGACTTCCGATCCTGCGGTGGTCAGCAGGCACATGTAATTTGGGGGGTAGTAATATCACTACACACTCCATGCATCTCCAGCTGCAGAGCAGGCTGTCCTCAGCAAGCTAAGCCAGGAAGGGGAGCCTATGTCACCAGGGGTGATGGCCTCTCCCCCCGTATCAGACCGCCCCTTCTATCGGGGTCCCCCCCTTGGGTGCGATTGCCTCGTTGGTAGAGTCAGGGTGCGATATCCCCGCTCCACGAGACACCCTGTTTGCGCGGTTGGCGAGACCAGGGTTGACAACGCACAGCGGGAGGGACCGGGCCACCTATCTACGATTCCTAGCGGACCAGCAGCAGGTAGCGGCGGGGGGCGCTTTGGAATTTTTACCACGTATGGCTGCAGTGGTAGCCATATGTCGGTGTGGATGGAGAGAACGCTGAGGGCAGCGCTTGTGTTAGAGTTTACACACTCCCGCCCTCCGTTTTTGGGTTTGGTACATACTCCGTTATCAGAGTCCGCGGCAGTGACAGCCCTGGCAGAGGAGATTCGTTCTCTGGCAGCGAAGCAGGCCGTCGTCGTGGTCCCATGATGAACAGCGTTTCCTCCCGCTATTCTGGTGCCCGAGAAATTGGGGGGGGGGGGGGGTGTCAGACCCATGCTGGACCTGTCCCATGGAAGGTTCAGAATGTTGACCATCACCCACCTGTTAAGCGCTGTCAGGTGGGGGACTGGTTCACCTCCATATACCTGTAGGATGCGTATTCGCATTCCGATCTTCCCTCCTAGGACATACCTATGCTTCCTTTTTCAGGTCTTAGCGTACGAGTGCCAGAGGCTGCCGTTCGGCTACTCTCTGGCTCCTCGCATCTTCACCAAGTGTGTGGAGACCGCACTGGGGCCTCTGTGTCATCAGGGGATACAAGTTTTTATTCTACCCTGGATGACGTTCTGGTCCTCGGCCGGTCAGAGAAGATTGCCAGGTCTCATACCAGGCAGGTGGTGGAATTCCTCACCAGCCTGGGTTTTGCTGTAGACTGGAAGTAGAGTACTCCTCTTCCCAGTCAACGGGTGGAGTACTTGGGCTTATTTCTAAGCTCAAGGTCTATATGGGCATCCCCCTCAGAGCGGCGGTGAGTGGATGTTCTCGGCGCACTCGGGAGGTTCCGTCCTAGGACGGTTACGGCGCTGTCCGTGATGCGCCTGCTCGGTATGATGGCATCTGCTCATTCTGTGGTCCCTCTTGGCCTCCTCTTCATGAGGAGGATACAGAGGTGGTTTTCCAGAATGGAAATAGACCCGGTGAGAGACGAGTGGAAGCGGCTGAAGGTTCCCATGTCAGTACTGGGGGACCTCACCCTCTGGGGAGGGCCTGGGGCTGTCGCACGTCACGGTCTTCACCGACGCCTCCCTCACGGGATGGGGGGGGACATGTCGGGCCAACGCAGTAGGGGGCAGCTGGCAGGACCATGCTGCCCGGTCTGCACTACTATGTGTTGGAATTGAAGGCAGTGCTTCTGGTCCTCAAACGGCTCGGCCACCTTGTGGTGGGCAAGCATGTTTTGATCAGGACAGACAACACGACGTAAGCATTGTATATCGACAGACAGGGAGGAGTACGCTCCCCCCGTCTGCACCGGGTGGCGGTCGAGCTCTGGCTATGGGCGTTTCTCAATCTGCGCAGCCTGAGGGCTCTCCACATCCCCGGCAGTTGGAAGGACAACCCCTCTCTGGGGGTGGATGCCTTCTCGATGTATCTGTGGCCGCTCGGGATTCTGTACGCGTTTCCCCCCCATACACCTGATAGCTCAGCTGTTGGGGCGGGTACGTCAGGAGCGCAGGACTTTGATCCTGGTCGCGCCGGGCCGGGGCTCAGCTGTCTGGCTCCCGTCCCTGATTCAGCTCTTGGTGGCCCTGCCGTGGCCCGTTCCTTAGTCACGCGGGCCCTCTCTCAGGCACGCGGAACTATGTTCTGCCTCCTGTTCTGGGGCAGCCTCTAGGCTTGGCTGCTGAAAGGGCGAATCTGGTGGGGATGCGTCTTGACTCTTCTGTGGTTGACGCCATCCGGAACGCGCGCACTCCGTCCACTACCGCGGCTTACGCTGGGAAGTGGCGTATGGTCGAGAGTGGGGGGGCAGAACATTGTTCAGCCACCCTCTCGTGGGACGTTCTTGCTTGGCGCACGGTGTCTCAAGCCTGTGGAACGTTCTCTGTCTCCGAGTCGGGACCTCCAACTGTTCTGGAAAGGCTGTTGGCAGCCCCGTTTGAGCCTCTTGAACAGGCGCCATTGGATCATCTGTCTTACGACTGCGTTCCTTTTTTGGGCCAGCACCTCCGCTAAATGCGTGGGTGAGCCATGTGCTCTCTCGTTGCGGCCTGTGTGCCTGTCTATTCGGGCCGATAGCGGGGCGGTCTTCGTGCCAAAGAATGTCCGGAGCTTTTTTCGCTCCAGGGATATTGTGATTCAGGCATTTCATCCTCCTCCTCACGCTAGTGGGTTGGAGTCGAGCCTTCACCTGTCGTGTCCTGTCTGTGCAATGGGGGTTTACCTTAGTCGCACGCAGGGTCTCAGGGCTTCCGATCAACTGTTTGTTGTTACGGTGGCCCTCGCGCGGGTGAGGCGCTGTCCAAGCAGCGCCTGTCACATTGCCCTTTGCTACACGTTGGCTGGACAGGTTCCCCCCGGGGGCATCAGGGCGCAGTCCACTTGTGGTGTGGCGGCCTCTGCTGCCCTGTTAGGGGGGGCCTCGGTGGAGGACATTTGTGCTGCGGTCTCCTGGTCCTCCCTGAGTCCTTTCGTTAGGTTTTACCTCATGGACATGTCTGGGTGTTCTGTCTCCCAGGCGGTGCTGAGGTCCGGGACCTCTCCTACATCCCGCCATCAGGTGGGCTGGCAGGGGTGTGTGGGTGTGGACCGCGGGGTGCTGTGTCACACGTGGTCCCGCTTGCGCTGTGCGTTCAGGGGTCCTTGGTTCCCCCCCCCTTTTCGCACTTTGGTGGAGTTGACTGCCTCCCCCCCTTCCTTAGGACGGGCGGGTGGACGGGACTCCCCTCCTCCCTGGCTGGGCTTACGGGCCCTCAGGGGGTGTGTGACGGCCACACCATTTGCCGCACATCAGCACTAATGTCGGTAACCACTACACCCCCTCACTACACTCCCTTTTTTTTCATTTTGTCCTTATGCATTGTTTAACATCCATAATACCCATACACAAATCAAATAATGACACCACACATTATTATTGTTTCATATACCATACTTCCATCTTTATTTGCATTATGATATATTACAAGGTCCTAAGTTAGTGCACACTTAGTTTACATTGTTTATCATAATTGTTTGCTCATGCTGTTTCTTTGTCTTACATGTTTGGTGTCCCGGGCGGTGCTCTGCTCTTCCTGGTGGCAACTGGCAAATGACCAGTAATTGGAAGAGGCTGGATTTAAATACCAGGAGAGGCTTGCCGGGAGATACCAACTCCATGAGAAGAGGAGGGGGGGGATTTAATTAGACAATGATGTTCTACTATGATTTATGTATGTTTTAGCTTGACTCAGTTATTGTCTCCTACATAAATACATAGTGTTCTTCAAACTAACTTCATTATAAATTATAGATGATTAAGGTTAATGTAATTTATTATTGATTATTTGTCTTGCCCCATGTGTCTGTATTGGTTTAGTCAACCAGTATAAATACCTCCCTCTTGTCTTAGTCTGGAGGTCAGTTTTGTTTGGTTCAGTTGTGTTAGGTATTTTTAGTTTGTTCTGTTTAAGTTGACCCGAGTTCTGCTGGGCCCAAGAACAGCTTTTTTTGCTTATTTGTTATTGTTGCACTTTTGTGGTTTTTGTTCCCTGTATTTACATTTTGGGGGAAAATAAACCTTCCTTTGAGCACTCTACCTATGACTCCTCATGTCTAAGCTGTTTGGTCCCTCACATATGGTGACAGCGGTGGGATCAACCAGTAAAGGGCATAGGTAGATGATTTTTGTTTTCTCCTATTTTTTTTTTTCATGAGACGTGGAGGAAAGGCATATCAGCCCACTGGAGCTGATTCGGATGGAGCTACTGGAGAGGCCCCAGGTACTGAGGGCAAGGAGCCAACAATCGCAGACCTGGCTGGTATCATTCGAGCCCACATGGAGCAGCAGCAAGCCCGAGAGGCTCGACTGGACCAGGACGCGGCACGGCAGGATCAGAGGTTCAACGCACTGCAACACCAGTTTGGTCTTCTTCAAATGGAGGTGCAGGCCCAAACGTCCCCAGGCCCCGAACCACCCGTGACCCTGGGGAGTGGAGGCCCAGAACTGGACTCCTTCCATGTTGCTCAGACATCTCATTCAGAAGACATCCGGTCAGGTCAGTCTCGGTTCACACAGGAACCTAGGTTGGAGAAATTGACAGAGTCTGACGATGTTGAGCATTTTCTTATAACATTTGAACGTATTGCAGTAGCATGTCGGTGGCTTAGGGCTGATTGGGCTTTCCGCCTTATTCCCCTACTGACTGGAAAGGCCAGAAGTACTTATGTGCATATGGATGTGGATGAGTCTCTTGAGTATGAACTGGTTAAGACAGCTATCCTCAGGAAGTATGATATAAACCCTGAGACCTACAGGCAAAGATTCCGCTCACTGGAAGTTGAGCCGGAGGAGACCCCCAAGGAGCTGTATGTGCGATTGAAAGAGCTTTATTGGAAGTGGGTCCAGCCTAAGGGTAAGAGTATCGAAGAGATTAGTGAATTTATAATCCTTGAACAATATCTGAACATGTTGTCTCCTGAGCTTCAGGTGTGGGTCAAGGAGCATGACCCCAGAACTGCGGTCGAGGCTGCAGCACTGGCTGATGTGTTTGTGGCGGCCCGAGGGAAAGGCCAGCCATGGAGCCAAGATTCCTGGAAGACAGGCAAGGACAACAGGATACCTTGGTCTTTCCAGCACAACACCAAGTCAATCGCAGCTGTGGGTAAGCCTCCTGTACAAGAGAACCAGCCAATGAATACGCCACTTTCGACATATGGAAAAAGGATAATTTGTTATCTATGTGGGCAGGAAGGCCATACCAAACCAAGATGCCAGAGGAGTTCAGTCAAGCTCACCCAGACATGTTTTGTGCCGAGGCGTAGTTTGGAGCCTGAATATAAAGTTGAGCAAATGAGAGAGGTCCTTGTTGGTATCGATGGCCAGGAGCTCAGGGGCCTTATTGACACTGTTAGCACCCAGACCCTAGTGCACAGGTGGGCCAGGATATCGCACCCTGACTCTACCAACGAGGCAATCGCACCCAAGGGGGGACCCCGACAGAAAGGGCCGGCCTGATACGGGGAGAGCGGCCAGGCTCCCCCACTGAGCATCTTCCCGGCATAGACTGCTGAGGACAGCCTGCTCTGCAGCTGGACATGCAAGGTGTGTGGTCCCCACGCTGCCCGATAGGGTGAGTCCCTACACACCGTAGCCCTGTAGTGATACTACTACCACCCAAATCACGTGTGCCTGACTGACCACCGCCGGTCTTCCGGTCGGGGGAGGCACTAACGTGATACCCGGCCTGGCGAGGGCGGGGCTGGGGGAACCCACGTTGCGACCTCCTGGGCCTAGAGTTCCCCATCTGACAACATTTTTTAGATACAGGGAACCCTGCTCCGTCGACAGAGACAACACCAGGCTCACCAAACACAGACGCAGGACATGTGGTGCGGGAGCCGCTTGACAGCACAGCATTCTCATAGACAGACCCAGGCCTAGCTATCAACTGGGTGTCAGCCCCTGTCACCATGAGAAGCGAAATGTGGGGCCGCTTGCGCTTCACTGGAAGAAAGCGGCCCGCAGCCAAAGGGGACAAATCAGAGCCCTGAGTCCCGTAGTGTAGCGGGGGGGAGTAACCGGAGAGCATGCTAGACACAGCTAGATGGCAACTTTTTTTAGGGCATGCTCATCTAATGTAGCCGATCCCTCAGCCGCAGAGGCTGTCGGCCTTGTGATCACCTGTTTTATTTGTGCCCAGGGTGCTTCTATACTTTAAGCAAGTGGCTTGTCCTTCCGCGTTCCCGTTTTGCGCTCTGATTGGCCACACACATTTCTGGTCATGCGACATGTGCGGCAATCGTGGGACGGCAAGTTTTTGGACGGTTAAGCTTAGGCGCTCTTTCGAAGTTGGTTAAGGTTAGAGTTTGTCTTAGAGCATGGCGATAGAACGCCTGCCCTGATTCCAAACTCTAACCTTAACCAACTGCGAAAGAGTCGCCTAAGCTTAACCAGTGATAAACTAGGCGTTAGGTAATTTGCAGGCTGTTAGACCCGGAAATAGGCGCAGAACTTGCTGTCCCACGATTGGCGCACATGTCACATGACCAGAAATGTGCGTGGCCAATCAGAGCGCAAAACGGGAACGCGGAAGGACAAGCCACTTGCTTAAAGTATAGACGCGCCCAGGGTATCTCAGGCGGGGGAAACATGGCCGCTGGCCGTGCTCTCACCTCTGGCTGCGTGGTGTGGGGCGGTGTGGAGCCCAGGTCAAATACCGCCCGCGCCCCTGTGGACAGACCAAAAAGTCCATCTGCGGAGAGGGGAGCCCTGAGGAGGGGAAGTCTCCTCTCCTCCTCAGGGGGAGACTGTCAGGATGGAGGTAGGTGAGTTCCAATTGTTGTAGGCAATCACAGAGACGGAGAAGGTATACTCTTGAACAGGTTCGACTTTAATAGTAAAGAACACAAAGAGTAATACTAGGATACTATGCCAAGGCAAGGGAACGAGAGAATTAGATAATGGAGCTTAGTGGTGGTCCAGAACAGGAACCGCCCGCGTTATCTCCGAACGCCTATAGTGAAGACCTGACAAATGACAAGCAGAGGAAAGGAATGTTATATAGCCACCAAATACCAACATTCCACACACCTCTGTGACAGCCAATCAGAAGCCAACCCCTAATTGACAGCACTAAATGACAGGGAAAACAAGTGACAGTAAACAAGTGACAGATGACAGATAAGGTGGGAGGTTCCCGACCGTAGTCAAGAACCAGAATCGTAACAGTACCCTCCCCAGACGAACGGCACCAGACGTTCACCTGGGGGCCTCGGGATTCAGCCGCCGGAAATCATCGATCAGGCTGGGATCTAAAATATCCCTTTGAGGCACCCAAGAACGCTCTTCTATCCCGTACCCCTGCCAATCCACCAAGAACTGAAACCCCCTACCCCTCCGCCTACAACCCAGTATCCTCCGCACCGTGTAAATGGGCTGACCACCCATAAACCGAGGCGGAGGAACCGTAGGCAGTGGCGGGGCCAAGGGCGATGAGAGGAACGGCTTCAACAGGGACACATGAAACGTCGGATGAACCCTCATAGAACTCGGAAGCCGTAGCCTGTAAGCCACAGGATTCACCCGACGTACCACCTTAAAGGGTCCTATAAAGCGAGGAGCCAGCTTCCTGGATTCCACCCGGAGAGGGAGATCCCGGGTGGAAAGCCAAACCCGCTGCCCAGGACGGTAAACCGGAGCCGGACGACGCTTGCGTTAGCCTGCCGCTGGGTACTAACCGAAACCTTCTGCAGCGCTGCCCGGACCCGCTTCCACGTCCTGCGGCAGCGAGCCACATGTGCCTGGGGGCACCTCCACCTCCTGCTCCTGATCGGGAAACAAAGGAGGTTGAAAACCATACTGACACTGAAAGGGAGACATACCGGTAGAGGAGGAGAGGAGGGTATTATGCGCATACTCAGCCCATGCCAACCTCCTACTCCACGTTGCCGGGCAACCGGCAACGTAACATCTCAAGACCCCCTCCAGGTCCTGGTTGACGCGCTCCGTCTGCCCGTTCGACTGCGGATGAAACCCAGACGAAAGGCTGACGGAGGCGCCGAGACCGGCGGCAAACGCCTTCCAGAACCTGGAAGCGAACTGAGGACCCCGGTCCGACACGATATCCACCGGAAGGCCGTGGACCCGAAAGACATGCTGTATCACCAGATCAGCAGTCTCCCGGGCCGATGGAAGCTTGGGGAGAGGAACAAAATGAGCCGCCTTCGAGAACCGGTCCACCACCACCAAAATGGCGGTGAACCCGTCCGAAAGGGGGAGGCCAGAAATAAAGTCCAGGGATATGTGCGACCAGGGCCGTTTAGGAATAGGAAGTGGCCGGAGGAGACCTGCCGGTGCACGGCGAGAGGTCTTACTGCGCGCGCACAACGGGCAGGCTGCCACAAAGGAACGCGTATCCCCCTCCACTGTCGGCCACCAGAACCTCCTACGGATAAATTCCAGGGTCCTGGTGGCCCCAGGGTGGCTGGTGAGGGATGAGGCATGTGCCCACTGCAGCAAACGTGAGCGTGCCGCCTTGGGCACATACGACCACCCCGGAGGGCCCCCGCCAGGATCGGGCTCCCGCGTCAGCGCTGACCTTACCACCTTATCTATGCCCCAAGATACGGGTGCCAAAATCAAGGCCGGTGGAATAATGGGATGGGGCTGCTCCTCCCGGCCAGGAAGATCAAACTGGCGCGATAACGCGTTGGGTTTGATATTCTTGGACCCGGGTCTATAGGAGATGGTAAATCGAAATTGTGTGAAGAATAACGCCCACCTGGCCTGGCGAGCGTTAAGGCGTTTAGCCCCTTGGATGTAAGCCAAGATCTTATGATCGGTCCAAACAATGAAAGGATGTGCCGCCCCCTCCAACCAATGTCTCCATTCCTTCAGTGCCAATTTGATAGCCAACAACTCCCGATTACCCACGTCGTAGTTGCGCTCGGCTGATGACAGACGGCGAGAAAAAAAAGCAGACGGGTGCACTTTCCCATCCTTTAAGCACCTCTGAGAGAGCACCCCCCCCACAGCGATGTCAGAGGCATCCACCTCCACAATGAACGGAACCTCTGCATCGTGGCGGATCAATACAGGAGCGGATGTAAACCGACGCTTGAGATCGCAGAAGGCCGACTCTGCCCTAGGCGACCATTCAAAGCCAGGGAGAGAGGCTTTAGTGAGAGCTGTTAACGGATTGGCTAAGGCGCTAAAGTTGCGAATAAAGCGCCTGTAAAAATTTGCAAAGCCCAAAAACCGTTGTAACCCCTTGAGCGACGAAGGCCGTGGCCAGTCCAAGACTGCACTCACCTTGGCCGAATCCATGCGTAGATCACCCTTCGTCAACACAAAGCCCAGGAAGGAAACGGTATCAGTGTGAAACACACACTTCTCAGCCTTAACGAATAGTTGATGCTTGAGGAGACGGTCTAGCACCTCCCGAACATGCAGTTGGTGTTGCACCATAACGCGAGAAAAAATTAGGATATCATCTTCTAGGTAAACAAACACCGACACCCCAATCAAGTCTCGCAGCACGTCGTTAACCAGGGCTTGGAAGACTGCCGGAGCATTAGCCAAACCAAAGGGCATGACCAAATACTCATAGTGACCATTGGGTGTATTAAATGCAGTCTTCCACTCGTCTCCTTCTCTAATCCTGACCAGATTGTATGCATTACGTAAGTCAAGTTTAGAAAAGACCTGTGCCCCCTGTAAGCACTCAAAGGCCGTGTCCATGAGAGGTAAAGGATATCGGTTCTTGATGGAAACGTCATTCAATCCCCTATAATCAATGCACGGGCGCTGATCCCCATCTTTTTTGTCAACAAAGAAGAAACCAGCGCCGGCTGGGGATGTGGAAGGACGTATGTGCCCCGCAAGCAATGCCTCCTCAATGTAGGTGTTCATGGCCAAGGTCTCGGGGCGTGAGAGAGAGAACATTCGCCCGCGAGGCGGGGAGGTACCGGGTAGAAGATTAATGGGACAGTCGTATGATCTATGAGGCGGTAGTGCTTTAGCACGCGTCTTGCTAAAAACGTCCGCCAGGTCCCAATAGATCTCAGGAACCCCTATCAAATCGGGATTAGAGGGTGGAACAGAATCTGCGACGCTCCCCACCACCCTGGAGAGAGAAGAAGGAGAAAAAAGAGAAGAGGGGAAGGGAGACAAGGGAGTGGACAAACTCTCGCCGACGACCGACTTCATGTCGACCTCCGTTGAGAGCTTGCCCGTGCTCCAATTAATATTCCGTACACAAGAAGACAACCAGGGATGACCCAACACCATAACAGAATAGGGGGAGACAATAACAAATAATTGAACCCACTCCCACCCCCCACCCGCCACCCGGATGTGCATAGGGACAGTACGTTGTGTGGCGCTCCCACTGCCCAGGGGCTGACCGTCCAGGGCGTAGACAGGAATTCTACCGGGATTCCCCATTCTCTCACCAACCCCAAGTGAATGAAATTGCCCGCCGCCCCTGAGTCATTGAGAGCCTTCGTTCCCCTAACGTTACCCCCACAGTTAACCGCTACCTCCAGAAATGTACGAGAGTCAGATGGTAGTGCTGGGGTGAGCCCACCTGCTGGCGCCCTCTCGAGGCCCGGCGGAGCACCTCCCCTTCCCGACTGGCGCCGAGTTGAGCCAGCCTGTTCCCGACAGCTGCCGAAACGATGACCGGTGGGGCCGCCCCGGAAGCAGCGTCGGTCCTCGATGAAGCCGCTCGTCGTCTGAGAGCGACAGCGCCCCAAGCTGCATGGATTCATCACCCAGTGGCCCACTCGTGTAATGCGGGAAGATGTCAACAACGGGAGGAGAAAGGACACGTACCTGGGTAGTATCTTCACGCTCCCTCTCTCTCTCCCGATGTCGGTTGTCCATCCGTATGGCGGTGTTGATGAGCGTTTCCAGCTGCTCGGGGATCTCACGCACGGAGAACTCGTCTCGCATCCGTGCGGAGAGTCCCTTGAGAAATAGGACCACACAAGGAATTTCCGGCCAAGCCGCCTCCCGAGCCACGATCCGAAATTCGATGGCATATTCTGAGACCGTGCGGGAGCCCTGCCGGCAAGCGAGAAGCCGCACACCGGCCTCGAAGACCGAGAGTACTCGGGAAGTGTCGAATACCCTTCTCAACTCCCTGGTGAAGTCGTCCACACAGTCGCAGAGAGGCGAATCGCTCTCTAATTCGGCCGTAGCCCAGGAGAGTGCTTGACCGGTGAGGAGGGTGATAATATATGCAACTTGTGCTCTGGAAGAGGGGAATGAGCGTGGCTGCAGCTGGAACACAAGTGAGCACTGGGTGATGAACTCCCTGCATCCCTCCGGTGCTCCCACGTAGCGGCCTAGTGCGGGTAGCCGTGGCTCCTGGTTCCGATCCTGGTGCCCAAGAGCTCCCCGACTCTCCTCGGTGTTGAACGTGGTGTTGAACGCCGCCTCTCCTGCCGCCGTCTCATCCACCGTCGTCCTTACCCCCGCCACCTCGACCTGCTGGGCTGTGATGAGCGCCGACTGCGCCGTCTCCTGCGACGCGCTGACGATCCCGCCCAGCCGAACCAACTCGGCGCTGACCAGATGTTGGTGTTCCTCCATGCGCTCCTGTGCACTCTTCTGTGCCTGGAGCATCTCCATGATTGCCTCCATGGAACTCTGATGGTCAGGTCTTCTGTCAGGATGGAGGTAGGTGAGTTCCAATTGTTGTAGGCAATCACAGAGACGGAGAAGGTATACTCTTGAACAGGTTCGACTTTAATAGTAAAGAACACAAAGAGTAATACTAGGATACTATGCCAAGGCAAGGGAACGAGAGAATTAG
The DNA here is from genome assembly GCF_963971535.1 of Notolepis coatsorum. Lineage (NCBI taxonomy): Eukaryota > Metazoa > Chordata > Actinopteri > Aulopiformes > Paralepididae > Notolepis > Notolepis coatsorum. The sequence goes on along the minus strand of NC_140173.1, from coordinate 56,454,386 downwards.
ATAATGGAGCTTAGTGGTGGTCCAGAACAGGAACCGCCCGCGTTATCTCCGAACGCCTATAGTGAAGACCTGACAAATGACAAGCAGAGAAAAGGAATGTTATATAGCCACCAAATACCAACATTCCACACACCCCCGTGACAGCCAATCAGAAGCCAACCCCTAATTGACAGCACTAAATGACAGGGAAAACAAGTGACAGTAAACAAGTGACAGATGACAGAGAAGGTGGGAGGTTCCCAACCGTAGTCAAGAACCAGAATCGTAACAGGAGACTGCTCCAACCAAAGATGCCTGTGAACAAGCGTTGACAGCATCCTAGCCCTCCCTGCGGTTATAGCTTGCGGCTGGGTCAAAAGCTGTATAACCTCAAAAATCTGTGCGATATTTTTGACGTCGGCTGGCCCTAAGGCCCCACCACCAGACACCATTTTGGACAGAAAAGCAGCCAATTGAGCAATGTTATTGGTTGCTGCTAAATTCCGTCCCGCGGCAGTATGAGTTTCATCAGCCCACTCAGCCACCTGCCGGGCCGACTCGCCCTCCGGCGTCGGCTTCCGGGTGGGGTACCGTTCAACCATGCCAGGGCAAAGGACCGATGCTACCTGCTCCTCTAAGCACGGCACACCTGTCCTGGGCCCTGTCGTCAGCCCATCCACCCGTATAAAGGGTAAAAAAGCCTCAGCAAAACCCTCAACATTAGACACCGATTGACCTTCAGCAATGAAACGGTTAAGAGGAAGGAAGAGTGATGACAGCCCCGGCGGGGCACATGGGAACGGCGCCCCAAGCATCTTAGCATTAGTATTAGCTGCGAGCGCTAGGATACTTGGAAAAACATCCAAAAGTGAGTCGTGATGACCACGTTTATCCAAATATCCCGCCCCCCCCGCCAATACATCACCCGGCTGTCTCACGAGACAACAAGCAGTATTACATATACCAATGCCTGCTAGTGCAGGTCCTACCTGGGCGCGACGCGGCTCGACTGCCAGCCGTCGTGCGAAGTCCCTCAGTCTGCTGTCATGCGACGAGAAAAAACTAGGATAGGACCGTCGTGCTGTCAGGACGTGGCGAGAAGGTTCCGGGGGCTGGGGAACTTCTGGCGAAAGCCCAACATTGTGAAATTTCTCCCTATGCTTCATAACAAATGTCCTGTCCGAAAGTGCATTCGAGCTGCTTCCGTGTGTGGAAACGAATGAGGAAGGGTGAGGCGTGACCACTTCCGGCGTAATATAAAGTCACGCATGGGAGTGGCGTGGTCACGTGCAAGTGGGTGCATTTGATTTTGTTTCCCAGAGTACAGTAGGTACTGGAGATAATGTAATATCTCAGTAGGCAGAGCGAGATGCCATTGGCCAGTATGGTATATAACCCACTCCCTTGAACAAAGAAAATCCACTCACCCATTATTTCCACACCAGAAATACACCTTTCCTCAATTACTTACTTACTTACGCCTATCGCTCCTTTTGGGGGAGCATAGGCCGTCGACAACAGTTCGCCAGGGTCCTCTGTCCTGTGCTTTGCTTTCCAGCTGTTTCCATGTCAGTCCGCTCTGTGTGATGTCTGTCTCCAAGTCCCTGCGCCAGGTGTTCTTGGGCCGGCCTCTCTTCCTTTTGCCTTGGGGGTTCCATCTAAGGGCCTGTCTTGCGTTGCTGGTAGGGTTAGCTTGCCTAGTGCAGCTTTCAATACACAGTAGCAGGAGTTGGTTGGGCTTGACGTGCCGAGACAGCTTGTACACAACCCTCAGCCTGTCTGGCCTCACGTGGTATGAGGCTGTAATCCATCACCTGGAAGACAATAGGCGTGGGAAGAGGACTAACAAGCCAACTCCAAAACCCTCCCCCAGAGATGGGGGTTGGGCGTGGGGCCAACAACCCCATCCCGTAGAAAACAAACCGTTACAAAAACGCCGACAACAGAACAGACCTCAGCCCTGGAAGAAGAAGGATCCTCAATGAGAGGAAATATGACGCTGTGTGATGAAAGCTGTCAAGTCACAGAAGTCACAGAGTCGAAACCCCTTCTGTCAACCAGAGACATACGAATTGGAACATGGAATGTCAGGACCTTGTATGAGACCGGAAAAACCATACAAGTAGCAGCAGAAATGAGGAGATACAAACTAGACCTTTTAGGAATTAGTGAGTCATGATGGACGCAATCTGGACAACAAAGACTACAGACAGGAGAGCTGCTACTCTACTCTGGGCACGAAGAAGACAAAGCCCCTCACACCGAGGGGGTTGGCCTTTTGCTATCAACAACAGCAAAGAAAGCACTGATTGGATGGGAGGCACATGGATCAAGAATTATAACAGCCACCTTCAGAACCAAGAAGAGGAAAATCAAGTTGAACGTGATACAATGCTATGCACCAACCAATGACAGCGATGATGGAAAAAAGGATGATTTCTACAACAGACTACAGAGCATCCTGGAACAACAAAAAGGAAAAGACATCAGCATTCTCATGGGAGACTTCAATGCAAAGATTGGCGGAGACAACACAGGCTTCGAAAAAGTGATGGGAAAGCATGGCCTAGGAGAAATGAATGAGAATGGAGAGAGATTTGTGGACACCTGTGCCCTGAACAACCTGGTTGTCGGAGGAAGCGTCTTCCCACATAAGAGAATCCACAAGGCAACCTGGGTATCACCGGATGGAGTGACCGAGAACCAGATAGACCACTTCTGCATAACCAGCAAGTTCAGGAGATCACTACAAGACCTACGAGTAAGGCGAGGAGCAGACATAGCATCAGACCACCACCTACTAATCGCTACGCTCAAGTTGAAACTGAAGAAACACTGGATGGAAACAACATCAAAGAAACAGATATTCAATGTCCACCTCTTAAAAGACACACAGATAAGAGAAGTGTTCACACTGAAGCTGAAGAATAGATATCAAGCCTTGCAAGATCTAAGCAGTGACGAAGGAGACCAGCAATACCAATGGGAAAGGATAAGGGAAACTCTCACAACAACATGTAAGGAAGTGATAGGAATAAAGAAGAGACACCATAAAGAGTGGATATCAGCAGAAACACTACGCAACATAGAAGAAAGGAGACAGAAAAAGGCAGAAGTTAACAACAGCAGAACAAGGGCAACCAAGGCAAAAGCGCAAAGAGAGTACACTCAGGCAAACAGAAAGGTCAAAAGAAATGCCAAGAAGGACAAGCGAAACTACATCGACAACCTGGCTAAAGAAGCAGAAGAGGCAGCAGCAAAAGGAAACATGAAGGAACTGTATGACACCACCAAGAAACTGTCCGGAAAGTTCAGCAGACCAGAACGACCAATCAAAAACAAGGAAGGAAAGACCATCACAAGACTGGACCAACAGCAAGAGGGATGGGCAGAGTATTTTGAAGAACTACTGAATAGACCGGCACCACCTAACCCCCCGGACATTCAACCTGCGGAGACTGACATAGTCATCAACTGTGGAAAGCCCAGCAAGCAGGAAATCCAACAGGCCATTGCACAACTAAAGAATAGTAAGGCAGCAGGACCAGACAACATCCCTGCAGAGGCACTGAAGGCAGACATAGACACCTCGGTAGAGATGCTACACCCTCTGTTTGAGAAGATCTGGGAGAAAGAGGAAGGGCCAACAGATTGGAAAGAAGGCTACTTGGTCAAAATACCTAAGAAAGGAGACCTCAGCCAATGCCACAACTACAGAGGAATCATGCTTTTATCAGTGCCAGGAAAAATCTTCAACAGAATCCTCCTCGAACGAATAAAGAAAGCGGTGGATCCGCAGCTAAGAGACCAGCAGGCAGGCTTCCGGCCCAATAGATCATGTGTGGACCAGATTGCAACCCTCCGAATCATAGTCGAGCAATCATTGGAATGGAACTCTCCACTATACATCAACTTCGTAGACTATGAGAAGGCATTTGACAGCCTCCACAGAAACACCCTCTGGAAACTGCTTCGACACTACGGCATACCAGAAAAGCTTGTCAACATCATGAGGAACTCCTATGAAGGTATGACCTGCAGAGTCATACACAGCGGACAGCTCACACGAAGCTTCCAAGTGAAGACCGGAGTAAGGCAAGGTGGTATCCTGTCCCCTTTCCTCTTCCTCCTGGCCATCGACTGGATATTGAAGACCACAACAGCACAGAGGAGAAACGGGATCCAGTGGACACTCACAACACAACTGGATGACCTAGACTTCGCAGACGACCTTGCCCTACTATCCCACAGTCGACAACAGATGCAGGAGAAGACTAACATACTGGCAGACACCTCAACACAACTAGGCCTCAACATCCACCAAGGAAAGACCAAAATACTCAAGATCAACACAAACAACAAAGACCCAGTAAACCTGGAGGGAACAGCACTTGAGGAAGTAGAATCCTTCACCTACCTAGGTAGCATCATAGATAAGAAGGGTGGCACGGAGGCAGATGTCAGAGCAAGAATCAGCAAGGCAAGGGCCTCATACATCCAACTAAAGAACATCTGGAGCTCCAAGGTTATCAGTCAGCAGACAAAGATCAGACTATTCAAATCCAACATCAAGCCAGTACTCTTATACGGATCAGAGACGTGGAGGACAACCAAGATCACAATGACTAGAGTGCAGTCATTCATCAACAGATGCCTGAGGCGGATCCTGAACATCCACTGGCCAGATACCATCAGCAACAATGATCTCTGGCAGAGAACGGGCGAACAACCAGTGGAAGAACAAATCAAGATAAGAAAGTGGGGATGGATCGGCCACACACTACGCAAACCTTTCCTCAATACAGAATCAAAATACACCCATACAGAAATTATTTCCCCCTCAGCCACACCATATACCCGGCTTGACTCAACACAGTTTAAAGGAACACGCCAACATTTTTGGAAATTAGCTTATCAGACAAAGAAAAGGGCAAGTCGGTATAAATTATGTTATGTGGGGAAAGCTCATTATATGTTTATGTTTATATTATATTATGTTTAATTATATGTTTAGTTTTAGGAGAGATTTGAAAAAGAAAACAGAAAAGAAAATGAAAAAAGATAGTATGTGTTATGTGATTGTGTTAGTCTTTTCTTTTGTTTATGGGGGAGGGCACTTCCTGATTGATTGATTGAACACTTTATTAACAGATTGCAGAATGGGTACAATACAGTACGGCTCAATACAGACAATTGTTAAGGGGATGCAGACCAGAGAAAGACTTTCATCTTGTTTACATCAGGGTCCCCTATTTTCAATTCATCATGATATTTATGACATACACGACATACAGATATACAGTACTGTTACATCCAGATATGTATGACATACAAGATATATAAATATACAGTATTGTTTAAGAGACAGAGATCATAAAAAAATATATAAACATTCGAGGGGGAAAAAACTACATTGGAGGGGGTTGGGTGGGTGGGTGGGTCTGGGGGTTTGGACATTTACCGGGGCCAGTTTTGAATTGCAGCCTCCCGTAGGTGCTCTTTGAGAGCGATTTTGAAGGAGGGTAGGGATTCACATTATTTTACGGCTGTGGGTAGATCGTTCGACATTGTTGTGGCATAATTGCTAAACGTGTTGTTTGAGCCTAATCTGGGTTGAACATGATTTGTGGAACTCCCTCTGGTGTTGTGGTTGTGGAATTCACTGACCTTTGGGAAGTATTTCAACATGTACATGAGTATCTTAGTGGTGGAGTGTATCTTGTAGACCAGGCCCATTGCAAGTTGCTGTACTCTGTCGTCTACTCTAAGCCATCCTAGGTTGTCAAAATGGGCAGGGGTGAAGTGGGTTTTAGGAGTAAGGTCAAGCAGTAGTCTGACCAGTTTGTTTTGTGATGGTTGTAGTCTTGTTTTTAGTGCCTTTGAGGTGCTTTGGTACCATGAGGTGCAAGCATAGTCATAGTACCCTTGAATGAGTGCTCCTGTTAGAGTCTTCAAGGTATTCTTGTTTACAATAGAGGAGATCCGGTACAAGAATCTTGTTCGTTGGTTGACTTTTTTGATTACATTGGTTGCCATTTTGTCACAGGAAAGATTTGCCTCTAGGATGGAACCCAGGTAGGTAATTTCATCTTTCTTTGTTATAATATTGTCACCCACTGTAACAGAGAAGCCGTTGGCCTTGCTGAGTTTGTTATTTGATCCAAAGAGAATGGACTCTGTTTTACCCAGGTGTAATGATAGTTTGTTATCAGCAAGCCAGGTGCAGATTCTGCCGAGTTCAGAGCTGAGGGCTTTTAGGTATTTGATTGGCTGTCAGTCTTGGTATGGCTGGATTTGATGACGGGAGTGGTGGAAAGAGTGTCTCGCAGGGCATCAAGGGAGCCCACGTGACTTTTGACCAAGATGCATTTGCGTGTTGAAAAAGAGCGCCGACTTTGAAAGAAGATGGCGGTTATTGTATTCTATCCGAGGGATATGTTTTTTTGGGTATTAGTTATGTCTCGTCCGTTAGTTTGTCATTGTCTTTACAATAAATTGATCACTTAAAGAAGCAAGGACAGAGAGGGCTGTTCGCCTACAGAGAGGCAGACCAAGGAGCTAAGGTAAGCCCGCTATCATTACTCAGTCTGACAAGCTAATACATACAGTACCTCTGTAAACCAAATGATCACAGGACAACTGGGTTCTGGTTGTCCCCTAGACACCGTCCTTGAACGTATATGTACAGTATGTACAGGACCAATTGGACCTGTGACACTAACATTAGCTGGGCAAGCCATTGGCATTTGTGTTTCTAAATATACATGCAATGACATTTTGACATTACCGTTTTGAAATACAAATATGAGCTTTATAGTGTTCAATTCAATCCAATCTTTATTTAACCTTAAGTTTATTGAGAGCAAGCACAGTGGTGTAGTGGTTAACACTGTTGCCTCACAGCAAGAAGGTCCAGGGTTCAATTCCCGCTTGGGGCCCAGGTTTCCATGATGCCAGGTACCCAGGTGGGGTATCTCCCAGGCCTTTCTGTGTGGAGTTTGCATGTTCTCCCCGTGCTCGCAAGGGTTTCCCCCCGATAAGATAAACCCAATGGAAAAACATGCACAACAACAGATCGCTAACGCTGTGGCGTCCTTGACGAAGACGGACAGGAGCACTTGGATTGGTCCCCGGGGCGCGGCTCACGTTGACGCCCTATCTGCTCCCGGCTGCCCATGGGGGGAAGGACGACGGGATGGGTTAGGCGCAGAGACTCTATTGCATTGGCGACTGAGGAAAGACAATGCATGTGTGTGTGTGTGTATCCTGTGTGTGTGTGTGCCACTCCAATTGCATGTCCAGTTCGTTGCATGCCGATTAAAGACCCCCTAAAGCTCTCATTTACAATGATGCCGAGAATGGCACACAATATATACAATTAAAAACAAGAAAAGTAAATCAATAAAACAATTAAAAGTAACTGCAGACTGGGGTGAAATAGTTGATCATTAAAGTTCCCATAAAACGGCTAGCAGAATGGTATTTGATTCCACATAATGTATGTGTTTCCTGTAAAAACAGGAAGCTAGGGAGGGACTTGTTGTGGATATTGATTGGCATTTATAGTAGCCAATAGTGCTGAATGTGCATTACGGTCAACAACCCATTAGCTAGCAAACTCATGTTAGCAACATAGGTTAGCAACATTGAATGTCATTCTAGAAAGCATTTGTTGAGATCAGAGGTTCTGTGTAGGATTGTTAGTAACTGTCTAACTGTACATATGGCTGTTTACACTAGTAACTGTTTACCTGCATATATAACTGTCTCCACCAGTGACTGTCTAGTTGCATATATATCTGTTCCCACTAGAGGGCGCTCTAGGCGGAACCACCCAGGTACACCACCTTGTGGCAAGTATAAAAGCAAATGTATCCTCCCACTTCGTTCTCTCCCCCAATGTCTTTCAGTGAGAGAAGACCATGTATGTTACTGCTGCTCTTTCCATGTGAATAAAATAAACCACGCCAGTTCAGGCTCAAGATAGAAACCATGCCTCTTGACCACATTATTGTCGCCCTACAGCCGAATTCTGTTAACAGCATTTCATTGGATGCTAAATTAGTATACTCCCTATGTACTGGATGACTCATACATTTTCTTTTCTTTTTTTTCCAGGAAATTACAAACATCTATTTTGATTTCATGGGGCCTTTAAGTATTTAAACAGTCCAATGGATACTAATGTATTGAGCTTTAAGGTACATTGCAGGACGTTCTACATGTCGGGGGCACATAAGCTAAAAGCAGATGCCAGTGCACGTCTCTGTGCCACCTAACCACCCAACCTTATTGTACAGGATACAATGTTGATCATAAGTAACACCCATGATAGTGGTAGTTCATCATGTTAGTTGAAGTAGCTGTTCCATAGACCTGTTTGCTGTATACGTCAAACTCAGAGTGCGCACGTATCACCGGAGCAGAAAGGAACGTAATCCTGGTCAGAACAACGGGGCAGACTACAATATATTTGCATTTGTTAGCCATGCTAGCGATCTAACAATCCAAACATGCCAAAGCTGTGTACATGTGTAAAAGGTGAAAGACTCACACTCACAGTCATGCTGATTTGGCTAAATGACATCCAGCCATTTTCATTTGAAACTACTTTTAGTCAGGGGAGTGCCATGGTTTCTCCATAGAGCCCCGTCGTATTCTTTTAGCACAGCAGTTCGCGCAGGTCCAGGGCAACTTAGTCACTTTAATAATAACTGGACTTTGAAGAAGTCTTTATTCGGCATGCAGTGACACACACATGCGATTGGCAGCACACACACAGGAACACACACACATGCAATTTTTGCTGGGTCGACGATGCGATTGAGTCTCTGCACTTGACCCATCTTGTCGTCCTTACCCCCAAGGGCAGCCAGGAGCAGATAGGGGCTGCGGCGTGGGGCCACATACCGGGGACCAATCCAAGTGCTCCTGTCCGTCTTCGTCAGGGACGAGTCAGCGTTAGCCATCTGTTGTGCATGTTTTTCCATTGGGTTTATCTTATCGGGTGGGGAAACCCTTGCAAGCACGGGGAGAACATGCAAACTCCACACAGAAAGGCCCAGGAGATATACCTGGCAATGCGGAAACCTGGTCCCCAAGCGGGAATCGAACCCTGGACCTTCTAGCTGTGAGGCAGCAGTTTTTTTTATTTTTTTTTATTAGCAAAAAATTATCATAAACATGTTATGCATATACACTCTATATTATTTCAATTTCTTACTCAGGCATAGCCCACCCCCTTCTTTTGCGTTTCCTTAAATCAACCAACACAAAAGAAAAAAAACAGAACAAGCCACAAAGAAAACAGTGTTATATATACTTATTTCCAATACAACAAATCAAGATTAACCAAAAACCTCCCCTATCCCACCCAAATAAACCCCAAAAAAAACCTATCCAAAACCAAACTCTACTTTACCTTTTTCAAACTTAACACATTTACCACTGTTAATGAACCATCTCTTAAATATCTCCTTACTCAGCAATTTCTCTGTCAACATAACAATAACAAATTTAAAAAAAGTGCCATACTTCCACCTTTCTCTGCTCAGAAAAAGCTATTTGCCTTCTCAAGACAACTGCATACCTGGCATGACTCAATACATAATTGATGAGGTTTCTCTCCTCCTTCTTTCCATCTAATGCACCAAACAAAAAATATCTCTTCCAATCTGTATATTTGATTATTCCCCAGCTCGCCCTAATGCCCTCTTTCAGCTCTGCATGGAAGCCCTGCAGGCCTTCACACTCAATGAACATGTGCATAAAACGTTCATCTTTTAATTTGCACACATCGCATGTTCTACTTATCTGTGTATCTATATGATGTAACACTGTTTTTGTATAGACCCTATTCTGTCTTACCATAAAATCATTATGATCACATTCAATATTATTAAACTTTATATTCACATTTTTCCATATTGATTCTCCCACCAACCCCGGAAACACTTTCTCCCACACCTGTTCCGATGCTGGCACCCTTCTTTCTCTTGTTACAAAAAAATCTATAAATATCTTTACTTCTCACACTTTCCAAACCCTTCTGCTCATCCCCCTTTCCTACCTTTAATTCTGGAAGACTACAGCTCCTATTCTCCACACACTCTCTCTCTATTATCTCTCTCCATTCCTTCGGCAAGCCAGTTTAAATCTTTTAAAATTTGACACGACAGTTGCAAAACGATATTCCTCGTCCACCTCGATTACATTGTCATAAATGGCCTGCACCGGGAGGAAACCTGGCACATACTCATATACAAAATCCTTTATCTGTGTCATCCCTGCTCCCAGGATGATTTTATTATACAATACATTGTTATTGTGGTATATCCTGGGGTTAAATAATAAAATAATAATTTAGGACCTGCTCAGAGGTCATTAATCAGCACGCATGCGATGCATGCATGCGATTCGTCTCTGCGATTAACCCATCCCGTCGTCCTTCCCCCCCAAGGGCAGCCGGGAGCAGACATCAGGAATACTGGCTGATTTAAAACCATATCCAGTCCCACACAATCATATACAATGTTGGGCAGGTACTCGGCCCATGCCTGTAGTACCTATCTATACATCTCCGCTATATTTTCCGTCATTAAAGGCTTAAAGCCCATAAATAAGCTATTGTCACCACACCTACCTACCTTCTCTAGGCTCTCTTTAAAAAAACACTTCCATCCGTATTTGGTCTCATCGTAAATATATTTCTGTACACATTTCAATCTTACAGTTTTCTTCCTTACCTTTATGTGTAAGGATTCGTTGTTGGTGGTGTGGACCCAATCGCAATAACAGGAACGAGAGAGATAGATAGGCAGGACACAACGGGGTGTAGTTGGAAAAAGGCTTTACTTCGCTTCAACTACAACAACTAAAATCATAAGTACCACAGCATAAGCTGGCAGATAATGATAACAACGGATGAGACAAGAAACGTTTACGAACCGACAGGGGAGTGACAGGAACAGACAGAATATATAGGGACACTAATCACTACCAAGACACACCTGGGCAGAACAAACAATGACAACAATATCTAACATGACAGTAAGGAACAACAATGATACATACAAATACAACACTAAACCAGACTGGGAAACAGAGTGGGCAACACACACAGGAATACAATACACACATTGAACATTGACGTAAACATTGAGGACAACAGGAGATTACACATATGGAAACTGATTAACAGAGGGAGTAACACATTGAGTCCGCTAGAGGGGGCTGCAGGGCAGGCCTTCTGAGGCGGAGGGATCGTGTGGCCAGCCTGTGTAGGAATCGAACCAGGCTGGTAGCGCTGATCCTGACAGGACCCCCCCCTCGAAGTACGGCTTCCAGAAGTAACAGAGGCAGCCACGGGAAAGGCGGGGGGCCGGGACCCAGGGAAGTAGTGGGAGAACACGGGGAGAGCCTCGGAGAAACTGGGAACAGGATCAGGCTGGGGCAAGGGGGGGGCGGGAGACGGAGACAGGGGCCCGGTGAGGGGGGCCGGGGACAGGAACAGAGGCCCGGAGAAGGGACCGGAGCGGGGGGATGGCGGCAACAACCCAGGATCCGGGGCTGGGACCAGAGACCCCGACTCAGCCGGCAGAAGAGTCGAGCGCCCTGCAGCGTGTCGCCGCCGGGGTCGACTCGACGTGGAAGCAGACCCGAGGGAGGCGGCAGGACCAGGACGCTCCACCTGGGTCTCGGCGTGGTAGGCCACACAGGGACCCTCCTCCCGAGTTGGTTCGGCGGCTGGTTCGGCGTAGTCCACCCAAGGAGCCGGAACCCCCTGGGTTGCCTCCGCATAATAGTCCTCCCACCAGGGCGGCAACGAAGGGGACCTGTCGAGACGGGAGCCCCGTCTCCTCCTGGGGCTGCGGCGTTGAGAGCCGTGCCTCGTCCTGGGGGCTTGTCGGAAGGCACGACCCTGGAGCTCCATGTCCGCGGTGGAGGCGGCGCTGGCCGCGGCGGTCGTGCTGGAAGTGAGGCCGGTGGAAGAAGTTGTGCCAGATCTCCCTCGTCCTGCTTGCTGGGTCCAATTCAGGTCGGTTCGTTCTGTAAGGATTCGTTGTTGGTGGTGTGGACCCAATCGTAATAACAGGAACGAGAGAGATAGATAGTTGGAAAAAGGCTTTACTTCGCTTCAAGTACAACAACAAAAATCATAAGTACCACAGCATAAGCTGGCAGATAATGATAACAACGGATGAGACAAGAAACGTTTACGAACCGACAGGGGAGTGACAGGAACAGACAGAATATATAGGGACACTAATCACTAACAAGAAACACCTGGGCAGAACAAACAATGACGACAATATCTAACATGACAGTAAGGAACAACAATGATACATACAAATACAACACTAAACCAGACCGGGAAACAGAGTGGGCAACACACACAGGAATACAATACACACATTGAACATTGACGTAAACATTGAGGACAACAGGAGATTACATATATGGAAACTGATTAACAGAGGGAGTAACACATTGAGTCGGCTAGAGGGGGCTGCAGGGCAGGCCTTCTGAGGCGGAGGGATCGTGTGGCCAGCCTGTGTAGGAATCGAACCAGGCTGGTAGCGCTGATCCTGACATTATGTCAATTAAATTCAAACCACCCTCATTACACTTACCTATTAAGACTTTGTGGTCGATTTTTGGTGACTTCCCCCACCACAGAAAGTCCGCCACAACCCTATTAATCTCATTTTCTATTGCCTCTGGCATATCCAAGGCACCTAACACATATGTCAGTTTAGACATCAATAAGCTATTTATCACCACAATCTTACCCTTCAATTTTAGCGTGCGTTGCTTCCAAAATTGGAGCACCTGTTTAATCTTATTAATTATACCTACCCACGTTAAGTCCCTCTCCTCTTTCTCCTCTATCCCTATCAACACACCCAATATCTTTATGTGCCCCTCTGCTTTTTTCAGCGGAACCACACAATCACACATTTTTACTTTACCTACACACAATAACTCAGTCTTATCAACATTAATTTTGGCTCCAGATGCCTTACCATATACCTCTAAGCACTTCATAATTCTATTTATGCTCTCCATGTAAGAAGTAGTAAGAGGTAGTGTCGTCCGCATATTGGTGGATCAAACTCTACTCCCCGTAGGGTATTCCTATTCCAATTATTTCCTTATTACTTTTTATGTATGTGGCCATAGGCTCTGCGGAAATCGCATAGAGCAAAGCTGAAAGAGGACACCCCTGTCTAACAGACCGCTCCACCCTAAACACATCTGTAATACACCCGTTACATTTCACACAGCTTTTTGCAACTTTATACAAAACACGTACCCAGTTGACCATCCTCTCCCCAAAACCAAAAGTCTCCATGACCCTGATCAGGAAAAAATTCTCAACCCGGTCAAAAGCCTTGTTAAAGTCCACACTGAGTACTGCACAATCATCATTATTATAATTTACATAATTTACTACATCCTTAATCATTCTTACAGTTTCTGTGATGTCCCTACCCGGAACACTGTAGGCCTGGGTTGGCGCCACTAGGCCTAACAAAAATAATAGTTGGTTTCAGGTTGGTTGTCAGTTTGGCCATGGGTAGGTAGGGAATTTATTTTATTTTATTTTTTTATTTTATTCTTTCCCACGGCGACTATGGATAGGGAATTTCTTTATTTAATTAAAATGTTCACAACAACATGGATGCATGTACTCTGCCAGCATGTTTAATATACATAATACTAAATGTTTGACTAAGATTTCTATGAAACTTTATTCTAAAAAAAAAAAAAAAAAAAAAAAAATCTGATTTTTTTTTTTTTTTTTAAATATAATTTTTTTTTAAAACTCATAAAATATATTGGGTCGCACCTAAATCGGCAGGGTCGGTCGGCAACCTGAAACCAACCATTATTTTTGTTAGGCCCTATGCTCCCAATTACTTGCTTGACCCTGTTGGCCAGAATTTTGGTAAGCACCTTATAATCGGAATCCAACAAACTTATGGGCCTATATCCTTCTAACTTTGTTTTACACCCTTTGTTTTTAAATAAAATTGTCAAGACACCAGTGGTCATTGCTTCATTACACTCACCATTCCTCTCTATTTCTCTGTACACTTTCAACAAAATAGGTGCTAGCAGACCAACAAAAGCCTTGTAAAATTCTCCTGACAAACCATCAAGCCCAGGGCCCTCATTTATCAATGTGGCGTACGCACAGATATGTGCGTAACCCGTGCGTACGATCATTTCTAAGCAAAGTGTGGGATTTATCAATTTGAACTTGTGCTTGACTTTGTGCGTATATTTAAGCACAGGTCGGACCATGCGTAGCTGACGCCCTGTGGTAGAATATGGGGACTGCAGACGGACGGCATAGCTCTCATCAGTTGCATGCATTAGTTTCAACGCGGAAATAAGCTTGACTGACGTGTTCTGTATGACCCCCGTAATTCATTATAGTTCATTGTGAAATAGCGATAGTAGTGTAATTATTGTCAAACCCTAAATAGCATGTGGAATAGGTCTTTCTCTCCGAATGAATGCAGCATATGGTTTATATATAGCGTTATCGGGTGCACTGACTGACTCTTGCAGGAACTGTTTTCAGAGATAGCATCAGATAGGGATGAATGAATGAATGAGGGGCAGTCTAATTGCAGAGAGAACATAATATTAACTAGAGTCCACTACCCGAGACACCTCCTTCATTTGTACCGCAATTTGGGACCCAAATTGGAGCTATAAGCTTAAAAGCTTTTCCGTGCTTATTTGAGAAGGGTCCAGCTGCAGAGCCGGAGAGACAGACAGCAGAGAGACAGACAGACAGACAGACAGATAGACACTGTTCCACAGTGTGTGTGTGTGTGTGTGTGACTACTAGTCTCCTAGTAGAGACCCCCCCCCCTCTGGACCACCTCCTAGTAGAGACTGTACGACCGGCTGCGATGAGGAGGGGGAATTGCAACCACGGCAAGCAAAACGTAACCCTTTCACTGCAGTACACGGCTGTAACCAGAAAAGTCAAGTCATTAATCCTCATCTTCGTCTTCTTCCTAGAGAAGTCTCTACTAGGAGGTGGTCCAGGGGGGGGGGGAGTCTCTACTAGGAGGTGGTCCAGAGGGGGGGGGGGGGCTGAGTCTCTACTAGGAGACTAGTAGTCACACACACACGCACGCACGCACGCACACACACACACACACACACACACACACACACACACACTGTGGAACAGTGTCTGTCTGTCTGTCTGTCTCTCTGCTGTCTGTCTCTCTGCTGTCTCTCTCAAAATAGTATAAGTGCTATCTTGGCCCTGAGAGCGTTGCTCTCCGGCTCTGCAGCTGGACCCTTCTCAAATCAGCACGAAAAAAGCTATAAGCTTAAATTATAAAATTATTCACATTTGTTTATTTCATAAAGATTTTCCTGACATAATGCTACCTGCCCCGACCAGATCCGTGACTCTGTTGCGATACAGATGAATTATCTACTCAGAAAGCTTATAAAACGATTTAATATGCTAAACTTTGTTTTAAATTCTTTAATTCACATTTGTTTATTTCATAAAGATTTTCCCGACATAATGCTACCTGCCCCGACCAGATCCGTGACTCTGTTGCGATACAGATGAATTATCTACTCAGAATAGTATTATAAAGTGGCTATCTTTTATGCTGTAGATCACTGCTGGTATGTGCGCGCAGAACCTTTATTTCAGCGGGGACTGTACGTATTTATTTGACATTACTGTACAATATATGTGTGTATTAAAAAACGGAGCTGTCTTTTATTGTAATATAATAATTATTAATATTAAAAATAAATGAAGAAAGGCATTCTTATTCCAGCATGCATTAATGACACCAACAGGCAACGGCAAAACAGTGGTTAATGGTCTTTATTAGTGTTTGCGGTGTCCAGGCAGCAATGGTCTTTTAGGAAGTTAATAGATATAATATCCGACATCACCGTGTACAACACGCTTCCCTCGGCTTAGTCCACTTTTCCACATTTCATGGGGGTGTTCCATTACCGTATATGGTTAATTAAGGGCGGTGCTATATGCAAATACTTAAAACCATGCACGAGCTCAAGCATAGGATCAAAGTGATATTTATCAAGACAGGTGTGCATAGGACCTGTGTACGCACGTGTGATAAATCCTGTTTTTTTTGTGCGTTGATTGATAAATGAGAGCCCAGGACTTTTGTTAGTCTGCAAGCCCTGAATCGCTTCCCTCACTTCTTTTTCAGTGATTTCACCATCACACATCACTCTACTCTATCCCCCTCATCTAATCTCATTTTCATAGTTTCCAGTACATTGTTTACACATTCAATATCCACTCCTTCACTCTTGTAAAATGTTTTATAAAAATATTCCACTGTATCCAATATTCCAACTAAGTCATTAACTTTTTCCCCTTTTTCGTTTTCTAGCTCTCTTATGTGTGTCCTTCTCTGTTTACTTTTTTCTAGGCCTAGAAAAAACGAGGTGCTCCTTTCTCCTTCAAGGGCATATTTCGCCTTGCTCCTCATTATTGCTCCCATGCACTTTCTCCTTTCATTTTCTGCCCACTTTGCCTCTAGCTCTGTATACTTCTCTGCACTGTGTTCTGGATTTTCTTTAAATTTGTCCTGTTCTTCCGCTAGCAACTCTTTTAATTCCCATTCTTCTCTTTTGTTTTTATAATTTTTGGCCTTTGTATATCTTATACTTATCTTTTTTACATTAATTTTAACTTGTTCCCACCACATACCCACATTTTCATTAAACATTGGGTTTTCCATTTCAGCTTTCACATACCCATATATATTTTTTTGATATTTCTCCTCACCCAGTACACTTGTATTTAAACACCACACACCCCCACCTCTCCCTTGTATTTCTATTCCTAAATCAAAACACACAGCCGCATGGTCACTCAAAAAATTAAACTTATGTTCTATATTGTTAATGTAATTCCGTATTTCCCGTTTAACCAGACATAGATCAATCCGGCTTTGCCTTAAGCAGCCTGCCACCACTTGTTTCCTTGTAAACCCTCTTTTCCCAGAGTTCTCCTCTCTCCACATATCCACTAGATCCACACTAGACATTATTTCTGTTAGTGTATTTCTAGCTGTGTCACACTTGAAAATTTTGCTCGTAGTATCTGACCTACTTTGCAAAGTGTTAAAGTCACCGACAAACAAACAATTCCTCTTCATGTGCACCTTTAGCCCTTAAAAAAGAAAACTTCCTGATTTTCTCCACATTGGGCACATATATATTCCCTAATCTAAACAACACACCCTGATGTTCAAATTCTAATATAATCACCCTCCCTTCTGTGTCCTCATATACTACCTTTATATTTTCCACTACATCTTTTTTAAATAAAACTGCTACACCACATGATCGCTCTGTACCATTATTTACATAATAATACATCAGTCCATTTTCTTTTCACATCACTCATTATATTTTCTGTCCACCACGTTTCCTGCAACATCACTATATCCGTATTAAAAGTTGATATCACCTGCTCAATTTTTGTTTTGTTCCTCAGTCCGTTCACATTAAGCGATGTTACAGTGATGGCAGCACACATGATGAAAAATATATTGATTATCCTATATATCATACCTTATCATACCTTCTTAGTACACCTCCCCTTAGCACCTCTGTTCGCTCTTGATTTTATTTTCAGTAGGTTGATAGCCGATGGGCTGGTGTCCATCTCATCAGAGTCCTCTGATGTAGCCCCCACCTCTTCCCCAGTCCATCCCCTGTTGGGTCTCAAACCGGGTCGGCAGGGATTTTACAAACTCAGTGAACTTCACTTTTACGAACCTTGTGCAGTCTATAATGTCCGTTCCAGGCCACGTCCTGCTCTTAATCTGCGTTACCGCCGCCACTCCCCATTGCTTCAGTTTCTCGAGAATGTCATCATCTGTTATATACAGTGATGGGAATAACGGCACTATAAGTAACTTCGTTACTAACGGCGTTCATTTTTTCAGTAACGAGTAATCTAACGGATTACTCTTCCAATCTTAATAACGTCGTTACCGTTACTACAAAAAAATGCGGCGCGTTACTATGAATGAACCTGTTTCTTTCATCAGACATATCTCTGCGCCGAGAGGCAATAATAATGTTCTTCCTTGTTTAGTGGACAGTGGAGATGCTTCCAGCTGCAGACACTATTGGGACAGTGCGCGAGCCCAGCATACATGCTGACGATTGGCTGAGGTTGAATACAATGTCATGGTAAGCCAATCAGAGGTGGAGGTGGGCGGGTGTCTAAAGCATCCAGAGTCTGACACACAGCGCGACAAGACAAGCGATCACTGATCAGTCAGCATGAGACCGCGGTCCGTGTAGTGTACGTTTTGAGCTCAAAAACGAATCCAACGAACAACACAATCGACTCGGTCCATGAGCGTTTTGTGTTCACTCTTTGCAGCGCAGGGCACTGAGTGGCACAGCCTTATCAACAGTGCTGCACTTCCTGGTTTAATAGCACAGGCTTCAGGTGCTCAGAGATATATATATCTCTGTATGTCATGCATGTCTTAAATGTAATGATTAGATTAGTTTAGATGATTCGATTAGATTCTTATATCTGTATGTTGTGTATGTCATTGATTGATTGATTGATTGAAAAGTTTATTAACAGATTGCAGAATGGGTACAGTACAGTACAGCTCAATACATACAATTGTTAAGGGGATGCAGACCAGAGAAAGACTTTCGTCATAAATGTCATGAATTGAAAATGGGGGACCCTGATGTAAACAAGACGAAACTCTTTCTCTGGTCTGCATCCCCTTAACAATTGTATGTATTGAGCCGTACTGTATTGTACCCATTCTGAAATCTGTTAATTAAAATGTTCAATCAATCAGTATATATTTGTTATTTATTTTTGGTATAGTGCTTAACAAGCATAATTTAATGTTGCCCAGTTGTGGCCTGTTGAGGGGAAATACATATCAAAAGTTCCAAAACATCTATTCTGTTTGTATTTGTATGATCCACTATATAAACATAGTAATTATAATATCTACATAGCCTACATGGCATTTGATTGGAGGCTAGTCTCACTTTGTCCCACAGCAACATTAAAATAGTTTAGATTTGTGTATGTTGTTTATGTAAAAAAAAATCTTGAAAGTAACGCAATAGTTACTTTCTGAAGTAACTAGTTACTTTTATAATTTGTAACTGAGTAAGTAATTTAGTTACTTTTTGGAAGAAGTAACTAGTAACTGTAACTAGTTACTTTTTTAAAGTAACTTGCCCAACACTGGTTATATATAAAGGCAGAGCCAAAAAAGAGACGACAACCTCGTCGTTCGACAGTTCTCTTGCCATTATCCTACTGTCCTTGATTTTAAATCCGTCCATCAGTTTCTCCTTCACCTTCTCATCCATCAACATGATTTCATAATTTTTGGCCGTTCTGTATCGACATCCAATGACGGTCCCACACTCCGACTTTATCGCCCTCAAAAGCTCCATCATTGTGACCAGTGACGTCGTTAGCCCTGGGCTTCCGTGGCTTTAGCCCTGGGCTTCCGGGGCTTTAGCCCTGGATGTTTTTCTCCTAGCCCCGGATAAAAAATAAATAAATAAAAAATTGTTTACATTTTTTTTTTTTTTTTGATGGCAGCATCCCCATTGTCTGTGCTGAATGTTTGTTAGTGTTTGGTATTTTTCTTTGGTTTTTAGTACTTTTAAACATCGATTTTTAGCAAGTAGTAGTTTTCCTTTGATCCTATATAATTTTTTCATTCACCGATTTGTGGACTTTTTTTTTAGTGTCTTGAAAGGCGCATTATAAATCAAATGCATTATTATTATTATTATTATTATTATTATTATTATTATTATTATTATTATTATTATTATTATTATTATTATTATTATTATTATTATTATTATTATCATCATTATTATTATTATCATCCAGGAGGGAAAAGACACTTTGGATAGTAGGGACTGCATCTCTGCCTGTCCTGGCCAGGAAACACTTTGCAACTGTGATCTCCTCTGGCAGTAGTTGGATATTGTAATGTGTGGCGAGGGGTTGCAGCAATTCTACTGAGAGAAACTGGTCTGAGGCTGGATAACATGCCTGTATGCCTCTCATACGTTGTTCTCCAACTCATGAGAACCTGCTCTCAAGCTCTTGCAGCATTCTGTCGAGGACTGGATAGAACAGTCTCTGTCTCAGCTGATCTCCATGAGGTCTGAGCTTGTGCCACAAGATGACTCAACTACATACTCGTCCATCATTTTCTGCTTCTTCCTTTGGCTGGTAGTATGTTCCTCAATTTTTTCGATTGCTTAAGTGATAGATTTAGTTCATTGATGATGCCTGGTAATATCTGATATCTGTGCGTAGGCTGCACACTGCTCTCTGTGTCTCTCTCCCCCTGCATGTGGCGTGACCTGATGACCTCTGGCTGAAGGCCCCTTCCACACACAGGGCCGGCTCCCTCCTCACACACATGCAAAATCATGTAGCAGAACATGCAAAATCCTAGTTCCCTTGGCACTCTCTCTCTCTGGCAGTTATACATGCAAAATCATGTCCCTCCCTTTCAGCACACACACACACACACACACACACACACACAAGCACACACCACACAAACACCCATACATACACACACAGAGACATACACACACAACCCCTCCCCTTTCTCAAGAGTGTATAAAGTGACATGTAATATGGACATTCTGCCTCTTTTGTCTACTGGTGATGTGCCCGCGCGGGGTGACTGACTGTCTTCTTCTCTAATGAATAAAAGCTCCGTTTGAGAAATACTCTGTCTCCGCTTCGTCTTTCGGCCGACTGGTCCACAACTAAATCAATTAAGAACTCACGACCAGGGATAGGCTAATCCCTAACAAATGGAGGTTCCGGAGTGAGAATTGATGTGGAGGTTAATCCCTAACAAATGGAGGTTCCGGAGTGAGAATTGATGTGGGCCAGCCGCAACCAAGGACGGAACGGGGAATGGGGACGCGGAGGAGGAGGAGACGGTGCAGAGGATCCAGCAGTCACTACCAGCTGTCTGCAGCGCGTCTGAACCAGGGGTGAGATACCAGCAGCCCCTCAGACGTCCGTGACCAGACCACCAGACGACCGGATGACAGGCAGGAGGAGACGAAGGACAGACGGGCCAGGATGAGAGGCGACCGGAGGAGATGGCAGCTGTGCGAGAGGCCGGAGAGGAACACCGCAGCCAGGCACCGCTGGCACCGCAGATCAATCACCGCTGATCGTCGTCTACGACACGCAGTTCATCCACGACTAGAACGGGGGAAGCGGCCGCAGGAGAGACACTGAGCTGAGTTGGAGTGATGGTGGGGCCGGCCGGCGAGAGGTGGAGAGGACAGTCTGAGACACTGGGAAGGCGGCGGACCAGGGGAGACACGTTTGTCTAGGGGACCGCACCCTGGAACGGGGACCAACCTCAGGAGGTCAGCCCTTGCCCTCCAGAAGACGGGGCCGACCCAGGTGGGCGGTGCACTGTGACAGAGGGGAGGTAGCGCCCTGATGGACATTGTGTGTGCCTGAGTAAGGGGGGTCCAACGGGGTTACTGTATCTTCTGTTAGGTTGCCAGGATCTGTGTTTCTCTATTTCTTCTCTCTCTCTCTCTCCCGCTTTCTCCCCTCCCTCTATCTCTCTCTCTGCTCTCCTGATGTTGATTATCCCGTCTGGTATTGGATGTGATGCATGTAATGAGGTGACAATCGACGGATACAGATCAATGAACTGTGTGTTGACGTTTTATTTAACGTCAAAAGGGGGAATTGATAGATTTAGTTCTTTGATGATGCCTGGTAATATCTGATATCTGTGCGTAGGCTGCACACTGCTCTCTGTGTCTCTCTCCCCCTGCATGTGGCGTGACCTGATGACCTCTGGCTGAAGGCCCCTTCCACACACAGGGCCGGCTCCCTCCTCACACACATGCAAAATCATGTAGCAGAACATGCAAAATCCTAGTTCCCTTGGCACTCTCTCTCTCTGGCAGTTATACATGCAAAATCATGTCCCTCCCTTTCAGCACACACACACACACACACACACACACACACACACACACACACAAGCACACACCACACAAACACCCATACATACACACACAGAGACATACACACACACCCCCCTCCCCTTTCTCAAGAGTGTATAAAGTGACATGTAATATGGACATTCTGCCTCTTTTGTCTACTGGTGATGTGCCCGCGCGGGGTGACTGACTGTCTTCTTCTCTAATGAATAAAAGCTCAGTTTGAGAAATACTCTGTCTCCGCTTCGTCTTTCGGCCGACTGGTCCACAACTAAATCAATTAAGAACTCACGACCAGGGATAGGCTAATCCCTAACAAATGGAGGTTCCGGAGTGAGAATTGATGTGGAGGTTAATCCCTAACATAAGCACGATTTTGAAAACAGGGCTCAGTGTTTCAAAACACTACACACAATTAGCACAACCACACACACAATTATCAGAACACCTCAGATCCTTTGCTAAATTAAACACAAACTATACACTAATTTATAAAAACTACATTTTGTTACCATATGAAACACACGTTTCATATGACTTAATTCTGTTTGAACCAGTTACACACTGCTGTGCTTAACCTAAAACACATTTAGCAATTCTACTTCTCAGTGATTAGAGTACTGTAAGTGAAGTACACAGAGAATGTGCAAATATACAATAAATTCACCAAACACTACACAAGACCAATGCTGTAGACTGATGAAAATATAATTTATTTATCTACATATACCCAAATCAATGATGCAGACTGATGAAAAAAAATTCTCTCCATATACCCAAATCAATGATGCAGACTGACAAAAATATTAATTTTCTCTCCATATAACCAAATCAGTTTACATTTCAACATGGAGAATCACAACAAAACATGTCCCAGTTTTCATGCTACTACAGTGTGCATAACACAGTAAGCTCAGCAAATATCAGACAAACATAAAATACTGTATCCAGTACAGGTTAAAATGACAGTAAAACAAAAACAAAAAAAGAAAACATTTAAATAGAGTACAGAAAATACTAGACATAATCTCTTTGCCTAGCTGGATCTGGCAAGAGATTATTTTGTTGCGATTCTCCATGTTGACATGTTGACTGATTTGGGTATATGGAGAGAACATTTATATTTTCATCAGTCTGCATCATTGGTTGTCTTGTGTAGTGTTTGGTGAATGTATTGTATATTTTCACGTTCTCTGTGTACAGTACTTCACTCTTTTTCCGTTTTGGTTGAAGGCAGGTGAACTCACCTGCTGCATTTTTATAGTGCTTAAACCTGATTGGTATCTACAATTAAGCAATGGTGTGTTTGTGCATCTGATTGCTGTGTTTAACCAATTGGCTCATATGTGTGGTAATTTGACATTCTATGTGTAATGTAATGCAAGTGTGTTTAGTGTTTTGCAAATCACTGTGTGTATTGTTTTGCAAAAAGTGTGAGGCTGACTTTGTGCTTATAGGGGTGCAAATCTGGGCCTATGTTTTGCTCCTTGAGTGTAAGGTTTTGATAATTGTGTAATACTTTTGATTTGAGTGTTTATGCAATCGAAGAAAACTGTAAAGACTAGAGATGAACTGTTTATTTCTTTTGTACATAGGCTGTGCATAATGTTTGTTTGTTTATTTGCTTATGTGTATGATTCTTAACACTTTGGCTGCCGGAAAACGCCTAAACACGTCATTCCCGGCCATGCTCAAGTTGCCGAAGACGCCTTACAGCGTCTTTAATATCAATATTTCAAAAATCTGGGATCGGATTCATATTTCCCCTCCGCTGGCCTGAGATCCACCAGGAGGACCCACTGAGCTCTCTGGCGGTTCAGGAGCGTCATCTGGTGGCCGATCGGCGCAATCGCTTAACAGGAAGTGCTACGGAGATTGTGCTGGTCGCCGTATTACTTCCGGGCACTAGCTATAGGTTCCGGGACTCGATCTCGACACACTACATAGCGATCGATTGCCAATAACTCGATAAACAACATGATTTGGACGTATATACCATTATACAAGCTGGAGATGGACCGGGTAAATCTACATCCCATAATGATAAAATTTCTACTCTACGATGATCGCCCAACGGCGCGCGGAGACTGGGGTGAGTTTTAGCGTGTAAAGTTACCGTCTTCGATACTAACTGCTATTATCAACATTTGACCCACATTAGATGATTGGTATAACACTGCCCATGGAATTATAAACGCCCCCTAGCCCATCCGGTCAACATCAGATGACGTGTAGTAACTTCTAGAAGTACGTCTAGTTGGAATTTTTTATATCGCGCTGATTGCCATAAAACTGTATTGCATCATCAATATAATGTATTTGGGGCTATAGATCACGTTCTGGAGAAAGCTGCAGAAAGAGATGAAAACATACTTATACATTAGACCATACTTTACTATGAATATGTGAATGAAAAAGTTTAACGTTGCTACACAATGAACAATACATATAGGACTTTGAATGGGCCCTAATAATGGCAATGTAGCAATAGAATTTAAAAAGTTATAGCCCTGCAAAGAAGGGGACTTTCTCTATAGACAAATAGAGCCGGCAACCTACGGTTGATAATGAATTTAACCCATGGCAGCCAAAGTGTTAACTGTGTTTTTATTTTGTTATTGGTGTATATGTGTGTATGTAATATGTAAGATAAGATAAGATATTCCTTTATTAATCCCCTTGGGGAAATTCCAGCAACACACGCATACGGCTCATCGTCTCATTAATAATAATAACAACATCACAATCATTAAATTTTTACAGTAACAATGGCACAGCATAAATTCAAACAGACATGTACATTTGTTGACACATGTCATCTACAGAATGCCTGAGACGCCATATGCGATAGTCAGGCTGCATCAACAACAGAGTAGTTAAACAAAGTGTCGTTGCGCCAGGTGGGCGGGAGGGAGGGAGGGATGGACAGGCGGGGGTCGGGAGACAGTCTTAGGATCCACTCCTACAGCGCGCATACGTGGCAGCCGTCCAGAAACAGTTCTTACGGCGCTCGGCGTAAACACGGGAGGGTAGGAGGTCTGGGTGGGGGTTGGGGGTGGGGGGGGGGAGTGCCGAGCCAGATCTGGAGGGGGGAGGTGAGGTGTTGGGAAGGGAGACGCCGCATTCCAGTTGTTATCTCGTCTGACTCCCTTTTTTCGAGGCCGCGAGACAGGCAGACCTTGGCATTCCACAGTTCCACACCAGACTTGAGAGTGTGGGGGGGGGGGGGGGGGTGCAAGTAGAAGACAATGACCCCTAAAAGCACCGCTCTTGACTCAAATTCGATCCGTCGCGCTCTTAATGTCCTGCGCAACCCCCAGCAGGACTTGACCTCTCAACTGTTCATCAGATGAATGGACAGCGAGTCGTTTAACAAGTTCCATGTTGGTTTTAATAAGTTCCATGTGGGAGACTTCCAGTCTGGCCACAGCTGTCAGGCAGCGGTCCACACGGTTATCATCCTTTTGTTCGTCTCTTTTCCCGATTATTCTTGTACAAATCCAGATCCAGATTGCGATCGCTCCCAAGACGATCAGTAGGATTGTGATGATGTACACATCTTCAACATCCTCAATTTCAAGAGAATACAGGCATATTGATCGCCATCGACAGTGTTAACCACTACACCACCGTGCCGCCGACTTGACTCAGTTGGTATTGCTTGACTCGAACGCGGTATGTTTGTATACAGCAAACAGGTCTATAGAAACACATAAAACATTTCACTGAAACCGTCTACAAAACAGCAAAACCGCTGGCTGTTAAATCAAAGTGTTAATCAAAGATAATAATGCAAGTAATTTTTTCTTTGAATTCAGCTAATCTCAACTAAATAAATAATAAAAAAAACAATCTCAAATCCCATTTTCTCCCTCTAATCTGTATGTTACCTTCCAAAGCTTGTCTCATTCAGATGACTTGCAGCTACAACAGTGTTCAAGTTACGAGTTCCATCATACCCAATGAACACAGTGAGCTCTATAACAATTACAAATTATAATAAAAAGTGGTTTGAACAAAACCACTTGCAAGTGTCTGGCAAGGGCTTCTGAAAGTTTAGTGATATAATATATATATTGTAATCCTAACAGCCGTAAAAACAGGCTGTTTCAAGCTTTTCATGCATGCACACACATGTGCACACACACTCACACACCTACAAATGATCCTCAACCAAGTCAAGCAAGAGGAAGACAGTGGGTGAGAGGATAGGAGAGATACTGCAGAAGATGAGAAGAGAAGAGAAGAGAAGGCAGGGTAAGAGGAGATGAACCTGACTAGTATTCAAGCAAAGTAACAATCAGGCCCCCTGATAATTATCACATACTGCAGGTTAGACCATTAAAAGGAGCAATTAATCATGAGAATGGCAAAGGGTCACAGAGGTCAAAAGTAAGAGGCAGGTGAAGGAAGGGAGAGGACAGGATCTTGAGCGATGATGGCTATGTCTGCCTTTCCACCATCCCCTCATCACCAAACCAGAGGCACTATAGAGGCTTTCAGCATATAAAGTATATTAATCCAATATTCGCTTCCAGCTGAAAGCAAATGGGATTGCCTCCTCCGACTGTGTCCTATTATTATATCTATTTATTTATTTATTTATTTATTCAATCGTTCCAACAGGCTCAGGGCATTTACAGCTTTTGTGTAAGATTAGCCTGTTTATTGCAATGTCACTCAGTTCCAAATAGATCAATATTGTATGGTGGGGGTTTCTGCATGTAAAGGCTCCCCATGCCCAGTAAATTATGATTTGCTGATAAGATTGGACTCTCAGAAATAGTATTTGGTGGAAAACTTGCACTTGAGTGTATAATTAATCACAGTTCATCTAATGCATTAAAGGATTGGTCTAAGAATACAGGTGTAAATGACCTATGGCGATCACTCAACCCAACCACCCGAAAGTACTCTCCCTCTATGTGTGTGCGTTTGAAAAGATGATGAAGTCAGACTACTATATTATATTGATAGTAAATGTACTGAGGGTGGACAGACAGATTATGTTGATATTTAAACATAAAAAATACAATACATAATAAATGTATCCATGATCATCATGCAACATAAAACAATTGCAGGAACGGTTTGGGAGAGGAAGGTGTTTTAGGTTGCGTGTTCCAAAAAATTTACTTAAAGTTTAAAGCTCAATATATCAAAACGTGGCACTTTATAGTGAACAGGCACTTTATAGTGAATCCAAATTCTTTTTGGATTACAGAAAATTATCCCTAAAGTGCTATCTGTTGCAGCTGCACTGTTTTCCATGAAAATACCATATTTGGATAAGTTTGACCATTTCTAAAAATCTGAAAATCATTATTTAATAAAACACAGAAAAGGATCACCAAGTTACTCTGGATAAAAAAAAACTTTACAGACAACATTGAGACAAAGCTTCCTGACACATCTCCATCCAAACTCTTGGAAGAACTCATTGAAATCTCATCTGATACCACCTGGAGAGCTAGTTTCAGAGTGTGGTGCTGAGTACCAAGTATCTCATGATGCTGCAGTTAAGGTGTTGATACCATTCAGCCCCACATATCTGTGTGAAGCTGGCTTTTCATCCATGACAGCTCTGAAAACAAAATATAGGGCCAAGTTGAGCCTTGATGATGACATGCGTGTTGCCTTGTCAAAGATCTCCCCACGGATTGACCGTATTATTAGCCAGCAGCAGCGGACCTCGCATTGAGCTAGAAATGTCCACTGAGTGAACGAGTGCTTATTTTCTGTATTTATTTATATTTTTTGAGAAATTGTAACTTGGTGATCCTTTTCTGTATTTAAAAAAAATACATGATTTTCTGTTTTTGAGAAATTGTCAAACGTATCCAAATATGCTATTTTTATGGAGAACAGTGCAGCTGCAACAGATAGCACTTTAGTGATCCTTTTCTGTATTTAAAAAAAAAACTTTTGTCATCAGATTCAGATTCAGACAACTTTATTGATCCCGCGTGGGGCAATTCATATTTGCAGATTCACCAACAAGCAACAAAGACAAACAAACAACAAAACATCTCAACGACAGCACGGCAAATAAAGAGTCATTGTATCATCATTGTAGCAAAAAAGACAGGACCGGGAAAGTCTTTATCGTATGTAGGGTTGCCCTGGAATATTTTATTGAACACAGGGGTGCCTTGGCAGCAGAAAGGTTGAGAACCCCTGCCCTAGACTATTTGATAACTATGACGTGGAAATGGTACCCAATGCACTATCAGAGTGTGGTGCTGAGTACCAAGTATCTCATGATGCTGCAGTTAAGGTGTTGATACCATTCAGCCCCACATATCTGTGTGAAGCTGGCTTTTCATCCATGACAGCTCTGTCATGTTATTTACTCCTAAAAGGATCATTTGGTATACTGGCATCCCGAGCCCCAAGATGGCGATTTAACTCGATATTGCTGAAAAACAAGGAATTCATTACACAATTTAAAGAAGCTCTTGTTGAATTCCTGCTGGAGAATGCGCAATCGGTACAGGACCCCAGAATATTATGGATGTCGGTAAAGGGATTTATCAAGGATTTCACCGGGGTCTTTTCCTCCAAAATACGCAAGAATCGTTGTTCAAAACTGGCAGAGCTGGAAACGCTTTACTCTACGTTATTTTCCTCTTTACAATACAACTACTCGGTTCGATTGGAATCTCAAATTAATGTGTTAAAAAAAGAGATTAATGCCATTTTAAAACAACAATCTGAAGTTCAAATACGTAGCACAAGACAACAGTATTACTTTCATGGTTCTAAACCAAGTCGCCTACTAGCTATGCAGATACGAGCCAACACAAAATGTGCAGATATCCCTACTATTAAGGCACAGCAAGGACTTGTTACAGACCCTAAAAAAATCAACGAGACATTCAAAAAGTTTTACTCCAACTTGTACAAATCAGAAATGGCCTTCGATCAAAACAAAATGGACATATATCTTAATCAAATTAACCTTCCTAAACTATCAGAGGATGACGCTAAACAGTTAGAAACACCCATCACACTAGATGAACTTAGGGAGGCCATATCTGAAATGCAAAGTGGTAAGGCTCCTGGAAGGGACGGTATCCCACCAGAAATGTACCTCTCATGCTGGGATGTAATTGGACCCCTATTACTTAATATGATTTTATACTCAATCAAGGAGGGGAATTTCCATAAGATTGACAATATTGCACTCATAACAGTCCTCCTTAAAAAAGACAAAGACCCCACCGATTGCGGTAGTTATAGACCCTTGAGCCTCCTCGGAACCGATATCAAGCTGTATTCCAAGGTATTAGCCATCAGACTTCAAAAGCATATGACGTCTTTAGTTCATCCTGATCAGACTGGCTTCATAAGAGGCCGCTTGATCACGGATAATATAAGACGGTTATTACATGTGCTAGATGCCAGCAAGGATGACACCCCACCTATAGCGATGCTGTCCCTGGATGCGATGAAAGCCTTTGATAGGTTGGAATGGTCTTATTTATGGGCAGTACTAGAAAGGATGGGGTTAGGAAAAGGATTCATTGATATGATAAAAGTATTATACAAAGACCCATCGGCCATGATTACAACAGGTATAATCACCTCCGAAATCTTTCCGGTATCGCGCTCTTCCAGACAGGGTTGCCCTCTTAGTCCCGGACTATTCGCTTTATCATTAGAGCCTTTAGCACAATATATAAGACAATCCCAATCCATAGAACCAATCGCAATTAAGGGCACACAACATCATATTAGTTTATATGCGGACAACGTAATATTGTTCATGCAAAACCCTAACACCTCAATGCCTCATCTTCTCAAGTTGATTGATGACTTTGGCAATCTATCGGGATTTAGGATAAATTGGCCAAAGTCGGCCTTCCTTCCACTTAATGCCCCTGCAAAGAATATACTCCTTCCAGAAAAAATACCAATGGTTAAACACTTCAGATGTTTAGGAGTTGAGGTATTCCCTACTATAAGCCAAACAGTGAAGTACAATTACACAAAATTCCAAGATAAGATCAAATACGACTTTGACAGGTGGTCCAAACTTAAAAACTCAATACAGGCACGAGTATCAATAGTTAAGATGGATGTTTTACCTAGAATCAACTTCATTAGCTCAATGTTACCATTACCCCCTCCTGGTGGTTACTGGAAAAAATTACACTCCACCGCATATAAATTTATTTGGAATAACAAACCTCCACGAATAAAAAGATCCACCGCACAGAGAAACAAAGCCGACGGAGGTTTGGCATTTCCAGACTTTTACCACTATTTTAAAGCGTACTCTTTAAGACCACTGACAACCTGGTTTGACTCCCAAGCATCTGTATCCTGGAGAAACTTAGAAGAAAATATAGTAGCACCACATAGACTGCAGGACATAGTATACACCATATTATCAATTAAGCAATGCAAATTGAAACACATGTGATCCGGATATGGCGTGAAACACAAAAAAAAAATTCTAACTAACATAAATGGCATAGCCATACTCCCCTATTCAATAACAATGCACTCCTTATTGGAAAACGACCTATAAGATACCCCAAATGGGAAAAGCAGGGCATACACACATTGGGAGATGTTTTCAACAAACAGGGTTTTTGTAGCTATCAAGATATACATAAAAAATGTAACCTCACCAGTTCCACATATTATTTTTACGCACAGTTATTGGATTGTTTGAAGGCTCATGGAGTCCCATTAAAGATACCAATTGAACACCACAGATATCACAAATTCATCTATGAAAGAGAGACATCGAGAGGCTTCGTATCTGATTTTTATCATCACTTACTAACGTCTTCGTATGGAATCCTCCCCCTAGACTCAGTCTGGAGGAGGGATATACCAGACTTGGAAATAGATTTTGATTGGCAAGAAGTCTGGGCAAACGTTCGAATTGCGTCACGTAACCCGGACCATCAACAAATTAATCTTAATTATATTCATAGGACATACCTGACTCCTATAAGATTGAACAGAATGGGACTTAAACAAGATTCCCTATGTTCCTTATGTACAAATGGAGATGACGGTACATTTAGGCACATGTATTGGGATTGCCCACCGGTTAAGATATTCTGGGAAGAAGTGTCCCAGCAATTATCAGAATTCTTATTTCTGAACATACCTGTACATCCCTCTGTATTGCTGTTGAATGATGTTTTTCAGTTTGCAGCCCCTATACAGCTAAAGAGACTAGTTTTATCCGGTCTCACAGCTTCTAAAAAGCTGATAGCATCACGATGGTTTCAACCGGATAAAATGTGCCGGAAGGTATGGGTTCTTACCTATCTCGATGTGATTTATCTAGAAATATCTACAGCAAGAATTTTAGGTGTCAGTGAAACCAACATTGCAATCTGGTTAGAAGTGGTGGAGAGAATAAAAGCTAGCATATGAATTGTAGTGCCTGGTTAGAAACGAATGAAAATGGATGGATTATCCAAGTGGGGATCCGGGGGGGGGTGAGCGAGCAAGAGCATATGCATGTATTGTATTAGATAGCAAGTATTAGGTATATATCTCGTAAACTACATTTATAATTATTCAAATGGTGATTTCATTGGATGTTTACTGTTAATGCTTGTGTGTCTAATTTGATGTTATGTTTAAAAAATAATAAAAAATATATATATTAAAAAATTTAAATAAAAATTTATCACACTTCCAGCCAAACTGAAAAACCCATGAGTATTAATCACACAATGGAAGTCAATGGAATCTTATCACTCCCCTCTCGTCTGAAAACCATTCTGTTTATGTCACATGTGGCCCTCCATCGACCTGGACATAAATTAGACCATGGCCAGCAGGTTCCCCAACCAGTGACACAGACACAGCAGATGAAAGGTATAACAAGTAGGGTTGCCACCTTTCAGTAATCGAAATAAGGGACACCTGTCATCGAACGTGCATTCAGCGCGCGAGAAATAAATTTGGGCGTTTTTGGGGCAAAAATGGGCGGATTTCTTTACTTTTATTTGTTATTATTATTTTTTTTTACTTTATTTCGGTTTTAGGATTAGGGTTAGGGTTATGTTATTTAATTATTTTGGGGAGCCAGCCCCCCAAACTCCTGAAATGCATAGAAAACAAACAGTCAGCACTGAGGTTGTGTTTAACCGTGTGGTATACCTGTGTCACCTAGAGGGGAGGAGTGGGATGATAAAATTGAAATTAAATGAAATTGAACAGTATGACTTTTATATTGTTGTCTGAACACTATTTATTTATTTATTTATTTATTTATTTATTTATGTTTAAGTATTTATTTAAGTATTTTAGTATTTATGAATTATATTATTTATGTATTTATTAACTGTTAATCCATTATGAATAATTGAGCAGATGAGCATAAGAATATAAGAGTTTAAATGGGCACACTATTTAATTATATTGATTAATGGGGCGGCGTGACTCAGGGGTAGAGCAGCTTGTCCAATGATCCAAGGGTTGGTGGTTTGAATCCCACTCAAGCCCATGTCCATCCCACTGCCGTTGTGTCCTTGGGCAAGACACTTAACCTACTTGCCTCGTATGAATGTGTATGCATGTGAATGAATGTTGGTGGTGGTCGGAGGGGCCGTAGGCGTTGATTATTCGCCACGCTTCCGTGAGTCTGCCTCAGGGCAGCTCTGGCTGCAATTGTAGCTTACCACCACCGGTATGACTGTGTGTGAACGAATAATGGACTCTGTGAAGCGCTCTGGGTCAGTGAAGAGCGCTATATAAATCCAAGTCATTATTATTATTATTATTATTATTATTAATATAAACTCAACATTAACCCATTCCCTGCCACCACTTTGATCATCTTATACCATTCTCTGCCAGTACTGTAAGTCTATGGAGATGTTCACCTTCTTTGCAGGGCTATAACTTTTTAAATTGTATTGTATTGTATAAATATGTTTTTATCGTTTTCTGCAGTATTTCCCAGAACGTGAGATATAGGCAAATGCATATATTAGATCATCAAATGCAGTTTGATACCGATCAATGCTATATTAAAAATTTCAACTGTACATGGTCCTAAGGGTGACTGATCATGCGCGGGTGAACGGAGGGGGGGGGGTCGTTTATAATTCCGTGATAGTCGTTAGATGCTTCATGTAGTATGGGTGATATATTTATCAGAGCAGTTTGTATCGAAAATGATAAACAAAAACGCTGAAACTGACAGATCCCAGTTATGTGGTGGGGATCTAGGCGATCCATTTCCGGTGTGTATATTACTAATACACGCCCAAATAATGTAGATTATTGAGTTATGGCAAAGATCCATATCCACGGTGTGTGTATTGAGTCCCGGGACGCTAAAACGAGTGGCCGGACGGAATTAGGGGACGGACCGAGCTGCAACGGGCATTTCCGGTTTGGCAACTCGCCGATCAGCCACCAGGTGGCAGTATTGAAGCGTTGCAGAGTTGTGCTGAGTCCATCAGCATCTGACAAGGCTCCGTGAGTGGAATATGAATACCATGGCGAAAATATGAAATTATGATCAGAATCACGTCGTACGCCGTTATTGGCAGAATTCGCATGAACTTGAAACCCGTCGTACAACGTTATTGGCGGGAAAAGGGTTCATGAACAATCAACCATATTAGTCAACTGAAATAGCCTAGACTATGCCCACATCAGCTGCCAATATGTAGGCTCCTGGCTGCCAGGGCAGGTAAATAGAAATACATCTAGTTAAAAACACAACCAGATAAATAAGATGTAATATCCCATACCGAATCAATCTCAGGAGATGTTTCAGTCATGAAGAACTGTGAAACCTGTGCTTGGGTCCTTTGCGTTCTTATATTTCGGGAATGTTGTTGTTGACAGAGTCACCTGGGGAGCAACAATAATGTGTTCATGACGACAAGGTCCTTCTTTAGCCTTTAATCGGCGTGGTTTATTTCATATTGTATATGCACCATGAGACCTTCTCTCTCTGTGAGAGGTAGATGAGGAAGATGGGAAAGAGATCGAGGGGGAGGGAACAATCCCTTATATACCCTCTTACCTGACGTCAGCTACAATAGCTACGTCTCCTTGCGCCTATAGCGCCCTCTTGTGGAAACAGTTAAGCAGTTACATACTATCATATTAACACATAAACTCAACACTCCCACTTATGGATGACGTGTATACTGTACAACTTTTCCAAAAACAACTTTTCAAAGAAAAGAATACAGTTCAAAACATCAAAAAATAATATGGCAGTCAATATTACATAACAGGCAATATTTTACACCAAACATGACCTCTGCAAATCTTCTCAATTTCAGTTTGGAGACAGGCTTGGTCATAGCATCTGCAACCATGTTGTCTGTAGGACAGTAAACAAGTGTCATCCTTTCTTCTCTGATGACAGATCTGATGAAGTGATATTTTATATCCACATGTTTACACCTCTGTTGTGCCTTTGAGATAGCGAAAAACATGTTTTGCTGTAATCCAGTGCTCCTCTGTGGGATCAGGAAAATGCTGTGATAATTTACTCACTACAAAACATAGGTCAGAGCGAGTACATGTTGTCAAATAAATGAGGCTACCTACAGTTTCTCTGTACATTTTTACATCTGTCAATTTCTGAGCATCCTCTTGGTAGTCTAGCTTTTGATCACATGGTGTTTCCCTGGTTCTACATTCTTGCATGTCGAAACGTTTCAGGATATTTTCCACATATCTCTTCTGGGATATTTTTACACAACTGGCAGACTGTTCGAAGTCCATGCTTAGAATTTTTTTTAACCTACCTAGGTCTTTCATTTTTAATCTGGTGGAGAGCATACTTTTGACCTGCTCTAGGTTTCTAGTGTTGTCCGCTGCGATGATTAAATCATCCACTTCTGTATTTAAACATGGAATCCACTTCAGTATTTAAACATAGAATCCACTTCTGTATTTAAACATGGAATCCACTTCTGTATTTAAACATGGATTCCACTTCTGTATTTAAACATGGAATCCACTTCTGTATTTAAACATGGAATACCCTCTTTGATTGAGTACACCCATTTGCCTCCCACTGTCTGTCTACCCTCTGGTAACTTGGTAAGAGTAAAGGTATCGTTGTCCTCTAGGGTCCTCATCTCCTCATCCATTGCTCTCTCCAATTTTCTTGACTCAGGGGACACCATGGCCTCTTTAAAGGTCTGAGGTACTCCACTCACTACTCTGTAGCAGTAATCTATGCTGGTAAGTGTACTGTCATCCTCGTCACTTTCTCTCTGGGCATAGTCTTTCAGGGGTTTATGTTCCCGGGAGGGATATCTCCCACTGCATGAGGCACGTGACGTCACCCTTGGGTGCTTCCCGTCATCATCCTCTGGGGGTTGTTGACTGTCTGTCTGCACGTCTGTGCTCAGTACACTAGTCAAGTCAAGTCAAGTCAGTTTTATTTGTATAGCACGTTTACAAATGACTAACAGCCAAACCAAAGTGCTTCACAACATGATAAAAAACACATACAATGCAATAAAATACACTAGAAAAGAGGTAGAGTACAGTACAGTGCAAAGTGCAAAGTGCAAAGTGCAATAAAAGAGACAAGAAAATTTGATAAAAATGCAGAGTGACAGCTGACGTCATGTATAGATGCTGGGCTAGCTCTGGTCAAAGGCCAGGGAGAAGAGATGTGTTTTGAGCAAGGATTTAAAAACCTCCAGGCTCTGGGCAGATCTTATGTGGAGGGGGAGGCTGTTCCAGAGTCTGGGGGCAACAGCAGCAAAGGCTCTATCTCCCCTGGTTTTTAGCCTGGTCCTAGGCACCTCCAGCAGCAGCTGGTCAGCAGACCTTAAGGCTCTGGATGGGGTGGGGTGATGTAGGAGCTCAGCTAGGTACGGTGGAGCCAGCCCGTGTAGTGCTTTAAAAACAGTCAGTAAAAGTTTAAAATCAATACGGAAACGGACGGGGAGCCAGTGGAGAAAAGCCAGAACTGGTGTAATGTGGTCACGTTTCCTGGTACCGGAAAGCAGACGGGCAGCCGCATTTTGTACCAGTTGCAGGCGACGAAGCAGCAACTGGTCAATGCCGATATACAACGCATTGCAGTAATCCAGCCGGGTCGAGATAAAGGCATGGATCACCCTCTCCAGATCCTTCTGGGAGAGGTATGGTTTGGTCTTGGCTAGGAGTCTGAGGTGGAAAAAGCTAGTTTGGACCACCGACTAGGCTGTGGTGTCTCTCTTTCTTCACACCCTACTCTGGAGTCCAGCTCTGGCTCCTGTGTCTGTGCCTCGTTCTCACAGATTGTCTTTGTGACAAATTTTACTAGCCTGTGTTTTTGCACTTTCCCTTTACCGGGATAGTAGACTAGAAAAGCGGGGCTGCCCTTGTTGTGCCCTACAAAGAGTCCTTTTTCACACCTGGACTCCAGCTTTCCTCGGTCCTGCTGGTAAGCATAACACACTGACCCAAACATCAGTGCTGTATACGGGGTGGTGCCCATGTGCTTATTAAAACACAGATTTCTGGTGTAAGCGGCTTCTTGTACCGCATAATGCCATAGACTCTTGGATAAGTTACCATCTATTAGCTTACACCTAGCCATTTTGAAAAGAGTGCGTACTTCCCTCTCTGCTATCCCGTTCTGGTGCGGGGAGTAAGGACAGGATGTCTCGTGTCTGATCTTATTCCTTCTCAACAGTGATTGGAACTCTCTATTTGTGAACTTGGTTCCGTTATCGGACCTCAAGCATCTTATGTTGCCATAAAGGGCTACATCCAATGTTCCCCCTAAGGTGCGCCTGTGCGCGCGCGCACATGGCAAAACGCTCCCGCGCACATCTGAAATCTGTCGCGCACAGAAGCGTTTGTGTAAAATATGCATGTAGTTAAATTGACTGGCGCGTTGCACCGAATACTACGGTAACCTGTTGCATGTGACGTTACCAAGAGAAGCCTCGCTTTCAGTGCCTTGTGGGCGTCGCTACTGCGCGCTCTCACAGACACACACAAAGAGGAGGAAGCGGACAGATCCGACCAGCATCGCTGGCTCCTCAATGCAAATGCGAAAATGTACATTACAGATTAACTGCAGAGAAAATTCCCAATTTATCGTCCCGGTCGAGACTAATTGGAAGCGGAGTGCAACGCGTGCAAAGCTTGACCATATGTTTCTGTGTCTAATAAAAGTGGTGGCGATCTCAAAGCTCACATGGACACAGAAAAACATTACAAACAAAGCAGTGCAAGGCGAGAGTTTGATGGCAAAGTTGACCGAATTGATTGAAGTATGCAGCTATACAGAGAGAAAGAAAATAATTGAAAACTATTTTGATGCCTCAAAATGATGTTTTGGTTTGATAAGATGCTTGTTATGATACAATCATTCTAAGGATTATGTGTGTGATAAATTAGTTTATACAACTGTGAGGTTCGCCTCTTCCCTGGACCTTTAATTCCTGTTCCCTGGACCTTTTATTCCCTGTCTCCTCACCTCTCCAGCCCCCACCCTCGCGTTCGTTTACTCTCGTCTGCTCTTCAGCAGCCCACACCCTTGGACTACCTTTCATTATGTGTTTGATTGGTCCGTGCCGAACACACACTTCTGAGTCAAGTATCAATTACCTTCACGCACCTGATGTGTGTTCTAATTAGTGCCCCAGTGGGCTTTAAATACCTCGCTCTCCCCCCCAGTCCTTGTCGGGTCGTTCTCTATCTGTAAGCTCCTACGGGAGATTCCCTATCTGTATCTGTTTCTGTATTCTGGATGCTGTTTTATCTCCGGCGTGAGACGAGGTGCCAGCCTTCGCCACCTGTCGCCGTTTGCCTGGAGTGGGATACAGCAGACGCGCACCACTCCAGACTCCGCGCTGATGCGCTCCTACAGCAGACGCGCACCACTCCAGACTCCGCGTTGATGCGCTCCTACAGCAGACGCGCACCACTCCAGACTCCGCGTTGATGCGCTCCTACAGCAGACGCGCTCCTTCAGCAGACGCGCTCCACTCCAGACGCGCATCGCTCTCTAATTCTCTACGGGAGGATGTGTCTGTCCGAGCCGGCGCGCTCTCCGAACCGGCGCGTTCTCCAAGCAGACGCGCACCACTCCAGACTCCGCGCTGATGCGCTCCTACAGCAGACGCGCTCCTTCAGCAGACGCGCTCCACTCCAGACGCGCATCGCTCTCTAATTCTCTACGGGAGGATGTGTCTCTCCGAGCCGGCGCGCTCTCCGAACCGGCGCGTTCTCCAAGCAGACGCGCTCCACTCCAGACGTCTAGCCTGCGCGCTCCTACTCCATCCCTGTAAGCAGCCCTCGCCCTGTCCAAGGCCTTAACCCTGTTTTCTCTGTCCCTGTCTCCAGCCCGCCTCCGCGGGCCTCTGTCCCTGTTCCCCTCTCCAGTGCCCCTGTCCCTCGCCCTGTCCAAGGCCTTAACCCTGTTCTCTCTGTCCCTGTCTCCAGCCCGCCTCCGCGGGCCTCTGTCCCTGTTCCCCTCTCCAGTGCCCCTGTCCCTCGCCCTGTCCAAGGCCTTAACCCTGTTCTCTCTGTCCCTGTCTCCAGCCCGCCTCCGCGGGCCTCTGTCCCTGTTCCCCTCTCCGTTGCCCCTGTTCCTGCCCTGTCCTTGCCCTGGCCCTGTCCTTTAGCCTTAGCCCCTTAGCCTGCTCGCCTCTTAAAGGCACAGTGCCTATTTTCCCTAGTTCTTGTTTTCCAGTATTTTGTGTTCCCCCTTAGAGGCACAGTGCCTATTTTCCCTAGTTCTGTTTTCCAGTATTTTGTGTTCTCCCTTAAAGGGACAGTGCCGCTTTTCTGTTGTATTCAATAAATGCCCAGTTCTTGGCTTACTCTCATACCTGTCTTGTGTTGTGCGATTGGGGTCGGTTACAAACCATAACAGTACGACCCGACCTGTCGACGACCCCAGCCAGCACAGACAGTGTATGTTGAGTTTGCCTTTTTTTTTTCTTTCTCTAGTTCCCCTGTTAGCTCCCCTGTTAGCCCTTGTTAGTTCCCCTGTTGACTCCCCTGTTAGCTTCCCTGTTAGCTCCCCTGTTAGCCTGTTAGCTCCCCTGTTAGCCTGTTGCTCCCCTGTTAGCTTCCCTGTTAGCCTCGTTAGCTCCCCTGCAGCTTGCCAGGCCTCTACTACCAGCATGGCCCCAGTCTGCTAGCTTAGCCCCGGCTGCTAGCACAGCCTCTATGTTAATGCAGCCCTTGCAGCTAGCATAGGCCCTGTAGCTAGCCATGCCCAGGCAGCTAACCCGGTCCCTCTGCTTGGCCTCCACTTTTTGTGTAGCTCTCCCACTGCTAGGACTGCCCCTTCAGCTAGCAAGGTCAGTTTTCTCCCACTGCTAGGACTGCCCTTTCAGCTAGCAAGGTCAGTTTTCCCCACTGCTAGGACTGCCCCTTCAGCTAGCAAGGTCAGTTTCTCCCACTGCTAGGACTGCCCTTTCAGCTAGCAAGGTCAGTTTCCCCACTGCTAGGACTGCCCCTTCAGCTAGCAAGGTCAGTTTTCCCCACTGCTAGGACTGCCCCTTCAGCTAGCAAGGTCAGTTTCCCCACTGCTAGGACTGCCCCTTCAGCTAGCAAGGTCAGTTTTCTCCCACTGCTAGGACTGCCCCTTCAGC
The DNA here is from genome assembly GCF_963971535.1 of Notolepis coatsorum. NCBI lineage: Eukaryota > Metazoa > Chordata > Actinopteri > Aulopiformes > Paralepididae > Notolepis > Notolepis coatsorum. Next base: position 56,414,784 of record NC_140173.1, on the reverse strand, counting down.
TAGCAAGGTCAGTTTTCCCCACTGCTAGGACTGCCCCTTCAGCTAGCAAGGTCAGTTTTCTCCCACTGCTAGGACTGCCCCTTCAGCTAGCAAGGTCAGTTTCCCCGCTGCTAGGACTGCCCTTTCAGCTAGCAAGGTCAGTTTACTCCCACTGCTAGGACTGCCCCTTCAGCTAGCAAGGTCAGTTTCCCCACTGCTAGGACTGCCCCTTCAGCTAGCAAGGTCAGTTTTCTCCCACTGCTAGGACTGCCCTTTCAGCTAGCAAGGTCAGTTTTCCCCACTGCTAGGACTGCCCCTTCAGCTAGCAAGGTCAGTTTTCTCCCACTGCTAGGACTGCCCCTTCAGCTAGCAAGGTCAGTTTCCCCGCTGCTAGGACTGCCCTTTCAGCTAGCAAGGTCAGTTTACTCCCACTGCTAGGACTGCCCCTTCAGCTAGCAAGGTCAGTTTCCCCACTGCTAGGACTGCCCCTTCAGCTAGCAAGGTCAGTTTCCCCGCTGCTAGGACTGCCCTTTCAGCTAGCAAGGTCAGTTTTCTCCCACTGCTAGGACTGCCCCTTCAGCTAGCAAGGTCAGTTTCCCCGCTGCTAGGACTGCCCTTTCAGCTAGCAAGGTCAGTTTACTCCCACTGCTAGGACTGCCCCTTCAGCTAGCAAGGTCAGTTTCCCCACTGCTAGGACTGCCCCTTCAGCTAGCAAGGTCAGTTTCCCCGCTGCTAGGACTGCCCTTTCAGCTAGCAAGGTCAGTTTACTCCCACTGCTAGGACTGCCCCTTCAGCTAGCAAGGTCAGTTTCCCCACAGCTAGGACTGTCCTTCCAGCTAGCTTTTTCTCTCATGCTGGTTCAGCCCTGTCTGCTAGCCTAGCTCCGGCAGCTAGCGCAGCCTCTATGTTAATGTAGCATTACAGCTAGCATAGGCCCTGTAGCTATCAGTGCCCTGGCAGTTACCCCTCAGCTCCTCTAGTTACCCCTCAGCTACCATAGTTACCCCTCAGCTCCTCTAGTTACCCCTCAGCTCCTCTAGTTACCCCTCAGCTCCTCTAGTTACCCCTCAGCTACCATAGTTACCCCTCAGCTACCCTAGTTACCCCTCAGCTACCCTAGTTACCCCTCAGCTACCCTAGTTACCCCTCAGCTACCATAGTTACCCCTCAGCTACCCTAGTTACCCCTCAGCTACCCTAGTTACCCCTCAGCTACCATAGTTACCCCTCAGCTACCCTAGTTACCCCTCAGCTACCATAGTTACCCCTCAGCTACCCTAGTTACCCCTCAGCTACCCTAGTTACCCCTCAGCTACCCTAGTTACCCCTCAGCTACCATAGTTACCCCTCAGCTACCCTAGTTACCCCTCAGCTACCATAGTTACCCCTCAGCTACCCTAGTTACCCCTCAGCTACCCTAGTTACCCCTCTGCTACCCTAGTTACCCCTCAGCTACCCTGTCCCTTTGCTAGCCCCACTTTGGTGTAGCTTCCCCGCTAGCATGGCCCAATTTTTTTGTCTGTTGCCTTGGTTATGTCCCCTGCCCCTTTGTCTGTATTTTTGGGTCGCCCGGTGGCTCCCGTGGAGGGGGGAGTACTGTGAGGTTCGCCTCTTCCCTGGACCTTTAATTCCTGTTCCCTGGACCTTTTATTCCCTGTCTCCTCACCTCTCCAGCCCCCACCCTCGCGTTCGTTTACTCTCGTCTGCTCTTCAGCAGCCCACACCCTTGGACTACCTTTCATTATGTGTTTGATTGGTCCGTGCCGAACACACACTTCTGAGTCAAGTATCAATTACCTTCACGCACCTGATGTGTGTTCTAATTAGCGCCCCAGTGGGCTTTAAATACCTCGCTCTCCCCCCCAGTCCTTGTCGGGTCGTTCTCTATCTGTAAGCTCCTACGGGAGATTCCCTATCTGTATCTGTTTCTGTATTCTGGATGCTGTTTTATCTCCGGCGTGAGACGAGGTGCCAGCCTTCGCCACCTGTCGCCGTTTGCCTGGAGTGGGATACAGCAGACGCGCACCACTCCAGACTCCGCGCTGAGGCGCTCCTACAGCAGACGCGCACCACTCCAGACTCCGCGCTGATGCGCTCCTACAGCAGACGCGCTCCTTCAGCAGACGCGCTCCACTCCAGACGCGCATCGCTCTCTAATTCTCTACGGGAGGATGTGTCTCTCCGAGCCGGCGCGCTCTCCGAACCGGCGCGTTCTCCAAGCCGACGCGCACCACTCCAGACTCCGCGCTGATGCGCTCCTACAGCAGACGCACACCACTCCAGACTCCGCGTTGATGCGCTCCTACAGCAGACGCGCACCACTCCAGACTCCGCGCTGATGCGCTCCTACAGCAGACGCGCACCACTCCAGACTCCGCGTTGATGCGCTCCTACAGCAGACGCGCTCCTTCAGCAGACGCGCTCCACTCCAGACGCGCATCGCTCTCTAATTCTCTACGGGAGGATGTGTCTTTCCGAGCCGGCGCGCTCTCCGAACCGGCGCGTTCTCCAAGCAGACGCGCACCACTCCAGACCCCGCGCCAGACGCGCACCACTCCAGACTCCGCGCTGATGCGCTCCTACAGCAGACGCGCACCACTCCAGACTCCGCGCTGATGCGCTCCTACAGCAGACGCGCACCACTCCAGACTCCGCGTTGATGCGCTCCTACAGCAGACGCGCTCCTTCAGCAGACGCGCTCCACTCCAGACGCGCATCGCTCTCTAATTCTCTACGGGAGGATGTGTCTCTCCGAGCCGGCGCGCTCTCCGAACCGGCGCGTTCTCCAAGCAGACGCGCACCACTCCAGACTCCGCGCTGATGCGCTCCTACAGCAGACGCGCTCCTTCAGCAGACACGCTCCACTCCAGACGCGCATCGCTCTCTAATTCTCTACGGGAGGATGTGTCTCTCCGAGCCGGCGCGCTCTCCGAACCGGCGCGTTCTCCAAGCAGACGCGCTCCACTCCAGACGTCTAGCCTGCGCGCTCCTACTCCATCCCTGTAAGCAGCCCTCGCCCTGTCCAAGGCCTTAACCCTGTTTTCTCTGTCCCTGTCTCCAGCCCGCCTCCGCGGGCCTCTGTCCCTGTTCCCCTCTCCAGTGCCCCTGTCCCTCGCCCTGTCCAAGGCCTTAACCCTGTTCTCTCTGTCCCTGTCTCCAGCCCGCCTCCGCGGGCCTCTGTCCCTGTTCCCCTCTCCAGTGCCCCTGTCCCTCGCCCTGTCCAAGGCCTTAACCCTGTTCCCTCTGTCCCTGTCTCCAGCCCGCCTCCGCGGGCCTCTGTCCCTGTTCCCCTCTCCGTTGCCCCTGTTCCTGCCCTGTCCTTGCCTTGGCCCTGTCCTTTAGCCTTAGCCCCTTAGCCTGCTCGCCTCTTAAAGGCACAGTGCCTATTTTCCCTAGTTCTTGTTTTCCAGTATTTTGTGTTCCCCCTTAGAGGCACAGTGCCTATTTTCCCTAGTTCTGTTTTCCAGTATTTTGTGTTCTCCCTTAAAGGGACAGTGCCGCTTTTCTGTTGTATTCAATAAATGCCCAGTTCTTGGCTTACTCTCATACGTGTCTTGTGTTGTGCGATTGGGGTCGGTTACAAACCATAACACAACGGCATGCAAATTTCTCGATTCTGATTGGCTGAAACAGTCCATTTACACGTATGTATTGGGAACACTCCACGCTGCTGGCCCAGGACCCGCCCACAACCGAATCACATCACATCACTCCGCCGGATCACAAGATGGCGGACAATAATCTTTAACAAATGGATATGTTGATAACGACTAAACGACTAAATATCAAGCGATTCTGTCACGGCGAATGTCTTAGTCTCTTACACAATGTTGGATTGTGTAATCTATGGGTCATGAATCATTGTGTAACAAAAGAAAAATCGCGGATTGATTGATTGATTCATTTGCAATTTTTTTTCCAATTTTTTTTCCTTCCCTCTGACTGCAGCGCTGGCTCTAGTCTCCACCCACCCCCACACACCCCCCCACACACACACACACACACACACTCACACGTACACATTCACATTCACACACACACACACACACACACACACACACACACACACACACACACACACACACACACACACACACACACACTCCTGTCTGCAACAGCGGGGGAAAGTCAGACTGAGAGAGGAGCAGCTGAGTGCTGCGCTGTTTTAAGTGAGCATGGTCTATTGAATTGATTGATTGGTTGATTGCTAATTTTATTACTGTACGCCTGGTTTCCAACTGGTTAAGTTTAGGCAAAAAAAAAAATAGGGCGAAGAAAACTTTTTTTCCCTATAGGGCAAAGAAAACTTTTTAATTTGTTTTACCTACTTCATATAGAAGCATCTAAGAATGAAGTTCTATAGAAAGTAGGTCTGCATCCCCTTAACAATTGTGTGTATTGAGCGCTGAGAGATGGCGCTGCTCCGACCGGCTGCCTTTCTGTTCGCTCCGTCGAGACTGTGTTTACTTTTGTTAATATTTATAGTTTTTAGAGTTTTGTTCGTACCAACTGTTGGTGCATTTAATGTATATGACCGTCAGTCACTCATAGACATTGGATTACGGGAAACTTACCAACTGGATTACTCACTGGATCAGCTTTCCGAACCGCATCAATGGCCTGAAGAAATTCTCCGGAGATTAGGACCAGATCCTTTGTTCCCAGAGCCCAGGAAAAGACGATGAGGAAAGAGGGCTGGGATCCGTAACAGGCTGAGATCCAGACGCCACCGTACACCACTGCCCAGTATATTGCTAGCCAATGTACAATCAATTGACAATAAACTGGATGACATCCGAGCAAGGATTCAATATCAAAGAGACGTTAGGGACTGCAATGTCCTCTGCTTCACCGAAACATGGCTCACACCGGAGGTTCCAGACCACGCAATTCAACCAGCGGATCACTTCTTTATCCATCGCAAGGATCGGTCATCAGAGTCCGGTAAACAACGTGGAGGAGGTATTGCCTTCATGTTTAACAAAAATTGGAGCGATCCAACTAACGTGAAGGAATTATCCAACCACTGCTCCCCAGAACTGGAATATATAACCATCAAGTGTCGTCCTTTCTTCCTCCCGAGGGAGTTAACGGCGATCGTCCTGATCGGAGTGTATATTACACCGCAAGCCAGCAACAAGGTTGCGCTCTCCAGACTACACGACGAGGTAAATAGAATACAAGTGGCTAACGTTAACGCCGCCATTTTAGTGCTGGGAGATTTCAATAGCGCCAATCTGAGAAAGGTATTGCCTGACTTCTATCAGCATGTGACTTGCAACACCAGAGGCGGTAACATCCTAGATCACTGTTACACGCAATTTAAAGGTGGCTACAAGGCTCATTCTGATAGTGGCTTTGGTAAATCAGATCACGCGTCCATTTTTCTTTCACCAAAGTACAAACAGAGAATTAAAAGTACTCCCGTAGTCTCGCGAGAGGTGCAGAAATGGGATTTGACGTCAGAGGAGACGATCCGGTCAGTGTTTCACTACACAGACTGGAATGTGTTCCGCGACACAGATAACATTAATGTCTACACGGAGACAGTGCTGGACTATGTTTGTACTAGGGTGAAAGAAACAATCCCCACTACCAAAATGAAAGTTTACCCAAATCAAAAACCCTGGGTAGACAAATCCGTCCGTGAAGCTCTGAGAGAGCGCACCAAAGCATACAACGACGGCCTAGTGGCAGGCAACATGAATGACCACAAGGTGGCGCGATACAACGTAAGGAGGACAGTGTCAGAGGCCAAACGGCGCTACAGGGATAAAATTGAACTCCAGTTTGAACAAGCTGACTCTAGAGCTATGTGGCAGGGGCTCAAAACGATGACAGACTACAAAGGCGCCTCCCTCAAACTGAACAGTGACATCTCCTTAGCAAATGACCTCAATACCTTCTATGCGAGGTTTGATGCTGGTAATAACAACACCAGCTCACAAGCCTCGGCAATGGGGGGGGGGGGGTCGGCTGCTGATGGAGGTGCAGTGTTCAGGGTAACAGAGCACGAGGTGAGGCGGACCTTTAAAAAAGTGAATATCAGGAAGGCAGCAGGTCCGGACGGCATCCCCGGCCGCGTCCTAAAAGTCTGTGCCGACCAACTGGCCCCAGTATTCACTGACATATTTAACCTGTCCTTAGAACAGGCTGTCATCCCCACCTGCCTGAAGAAGTCCACTATTATCCCTGTACCCAAAAAATCCAAGCCTGCTTGCCTCAACGACTACCGCCCTGTAGCTCTCACCTCCATAGCCATGAAGTGCTTTGAGAAGCTAGTAAAGGGCTACATCTGCTCCTCCCTCCCCATCAATATGGACCCCCTGCAATTTGCATACCGCCCCAACAGGTCCACGGAGGACGCCATATCCCATGTGCTGCACACAGCAGCATCACACCTGGACAAGAGGCAGGGGAACTATGTGAGAATGCTATTCATCGACTACAGCTCGGCATTCAATACCATAGTCCCCTCCATACTCATAGCCAAGCTCAGGGACCTGGGCTTGGGCTATGACCTCTGCCAGTGGGTCTTGGACTTCCTGACTGGCAGACCCCAGGTGGTGAGAGCAGGCAACTGCACCTCCTCATCCATCACCCTCAACATAGGGGCCCCCCAGGGCTGTGTTCTGAGTCCCCTCCTCTACTCCCTGTACACACACGACTGTGTGGCTCAGCGGAGTAGCAATACAATCGTCAAATTTGCTGACGACACAGTGGTGGTGGGCCTGATCTCTGCCAACGACGAGAGGGCCTACCTGGAAGAGGTCAAGGTCCTGGCGGGATGGTGCCAGGAAAACAGCCTCTCCCTGAACGTCAGCAAAACAAAGGAGATGATTGTGGACTTCAGGAGGTCGGGGGTCAAGGACTACAGCCCCCTCAGCATCGACGGGGCACCGGTTGAGAGAGTCAACAGCTTTAAGTACCTCGGAGCCTACATATCCGAGGACTTGACATGGACCACACACATTGACAGTGTGGTGAAGAAGGCACGACAACGCCTCTACTTCCTCAGGCGCCTAAGGAAGTTCCAAGTCAGCCAGAAGATCCTTAAGAACTTCTACTCATGTACAATAGAGAGCATCTTGACCGGCAACATCACCTCCTGGTTTGGGAATAGCACTGCACAAGACCGAAGCAGACTACAAAGAGTGACACGTTCAGCCGAACGCACAATTGGAGGGGGGCTCCCCACCCTCCAGAACATTTACTACAAGCGTTGCAAGGGCAAGGCTAAGAGAATCATTAAAGACTCCAGTCACCCGAACAACTGCCTCTTTGAACTGCTGCGGTCAGGCAAGCGATACCGGAGTCTCAAGGCGAGCACAGAAAGATCCCCAGGCCATCAGGCTGCTAAACGAACAATGAATGAACACTACACAACAACAACCACCAAACGCACATAGCACACACATCCACACGCACACACTCACTTTAAACAAACACACTGTAGCACCCACTCCACACACTTTATAGCACACACCCACTTTAAACAAACACACTGTAGCACCCACTCCCCACACTTTATATTTATGGATGAAGGATTGCACTACAACTCGTACACCTTACTGTAAATTGTACCTAAAATTGTACCTCATCCCATTTCTGCTTTGCACTAGATAGTACTGTACATTAGTACACTGCATAGTATTGTGTATTGTATATTATATGGTAACTCAGAACATTGTACATATGTCTATACCGAACACTGTGACCTAATTTTCTTCTTCTAAATTCATGCTATATTATGTTATTATGTTATTTGATACTATCTTGTCTAGCACAGTCTCTGGAGCGTAACAGTAAGAAGCATTTTGTATGAAAGTATTCTGTACTTCTGTATGACAACTATTAAAGAACTTGAACTTGAACTACTGTATTGTACCCATTCTGCATCTGGTAATAAAATGTTCAATCAATCATTCCAATAATACACAGTTGGATGCGTTAGTTGGTTGGATGCACTTCCGAGCTGCTTCCACATGAGGCAACTTCTCTCAATCATTCCAATAATACACAGTTGGATGTGTTAGTTGGTTGGATGCACTTCCAAGCTGCTTCCACATGGAGGCAAATTGTCTTTTTTGTAGTTGTGGGAACTACTTTTTCTGGCGGATGGTTTTTTCAATAAATCTTCGATTAATGTGTGTTTATTGTATAGCAATAAGGTTGGATGAATGTGGCAGTTGTATAAAAGCTTTACACCACTTGCAGTCGTGATTTGTGAACAATAAACCATGCCTAGGGGGGTCTAACAACCCTCGGCTGCGCCTCGGGCCTAACGACCACCCCTAGGCATGGTTTATTGTTCACAAACCACTCCTGCGCGTGATGTAATGCTTAATTAGTACACTAATTGCAACAAATCTGAAACTGCATAGTGCACTTTTAAATTAGTATCTTTGTGAGGTTACTCTTTTATAATTTACATTACATTGAAAAGATACAAAGATATATTTTTTAAGCTGGATTTTCTAATACAGAAGAGGTATTATTTAGAACATTACTTCATATTTTTCTTGTTGTTTATTTTGTCCAGTAAGACTTGAAAATATATATTATTTTGTCATAGGTTGATTTAGTTATTTTCTTGAGATTTGTCAGATAGATTACTTTAGGCATAATACAGCATGTTGAGTAACTTTGGTTATAGAGAGATATTATTTTGTTATATAAAATAATATAAACAATAATTTTATATCCATACAGAGAAGGCATACTTTAAATATATTATAATGATAAGGCATCTTTGAGTAAACTTTGAGTATCATTAAGTATCTTGAGGCTGAAGGCAGTGTCCTCTTTAAAAAGAAATCACAATATGGTCACCCTTGAAGTCGCATTATAATTCACTTAATAAAATAATGACGAGTCAGCCTCCTAAAAAGACAAAAGTTAGTGACGAGACTCACACCGCTGCCGCCAAAGTAAGGACTTTGCTCTGTATCGTCAATAAATGGTCAAATAAATATTTGATTAAGGAATATAATATGCCTATTTGTATTATTTCTCGGTGTATCAGCAAAATGTATATTTTTTATGTTAGACATTGAGGGAAATTAAGATTATCAGATTTTTTACAAACTGCCGCGTATCAACTAACCGGTTAATCGGCAGGTGACGTATGTTGCTCAGTAGTTGCTGATGTCTGCTCAGGAGGTTGGAGTGTTTGCTCAGACCGAAAAAAATTTAGAGGGAACATTGGCTTCTGCAAGGAATTTCTCTGTGGCCTGGAATGTGTCACTCTTTGCTTTGAGAAAGTAAACAAACACTGCCCCTGTACACACATCTGTAAAAGACTGTACATATTTAAAGCCACCTATGGACTCATTGCTTACTGGACCGGCTAGATCCGTGTTAACTAGCTCAAGTGGTATCTTTACTTTTTCCGTGGGACTTCTGTTCCTCGTTTGAGTGAACTTTCCCTTTATACACACATCACATTCCTTGTTAGGTCTATGCTTTTCACCATTAATGTGCATGCCTACTGTCACCGCTTGCAGCTTCAGTATATCCTCATAATTACAATGACCCATGATCTCATGCCATGTCTGAATATCATGACTGACAGTACACATATCATTATCGTTACATTCTGTTTGTAGATAATACATTCTCTTGTACACCTCTATGTTAAATCTCGTACCGTCAGGTTCTACAAGAACATCTTTACCTTCATTGAAGAACACTTTGGCACCGTTTGCAGTAGCAGAATAGTTCTTGTGGGAACGAGGTTATGTAGAGAGCGTTCTTTAACGTCACATCACTGTTTATGAGGCATACCTGTGCGTCTCCTCTCCCCTGTGCCAACCCGAATGTGCGCTTCCCATCTGCCAGCTCCATGCTGTGTCTCTCCGGCTCGAAGGTGTTGTCAAAGTTCTTGAATCGGTTCCTGTCGTTGATGATGTGGGACGACGCACCTGTGTCCACGATCAGTCCCTTCCTTTAGACCTGCTGCTGCTGCATTGACTGGGTGACCTAGGTTGTCTGCGCCCCGAAGATGAAGTCCTCTCGTCCCGCTGCTCTCCGGGCATCGTCTCGACTCGCCTCATGTCCACTGTTGCCGCCATCTTGTCCACAGCCGCCATCTTGTCCACAGCCGCCATCTTGCACGTGCGCATACCGAGCGTTCTGGTCACATTTCCTTCTGCACGTTTTGTCTGTGTGCCCCGTGCTTTTACAGAAACTACACCAAACAGTCTTTGTGCAGTTATCTTTCCGGTGACCCTTTTCTCCGCATCGCCAACACGCCAGCTCCGTCGGGGGTCTGGTCTTCTCTCTTGGTGCCGCCCGGGCCTTCAGTACCCTCTCTCCCGCCTCCTCGGCGACCGGGTGTGTGTCTTCTGAGGCCTCGAAGTTCCGCAGCTTGGCCTTGAACTCCCCCAACGGCATGTCCGCTGAACCGTGTGTCACCAACAGTGTGAATGGTTTATACATCTACGGTAGTCCTCTCATAACCATCGCCATCATTAATCCGTCGCTCGGTGCTTCCCCTGCACTCTTAAGCGCCGTGATGATTTGTTCAGCCCTGATGATGTATTCAGTCACAGTCTCTGTGTTCGCTTTCTTCAGCGCGGTCAGTGTTATATAGAGGGATACGATACAGGGTCTACCCCTGCCGATGTAGTGTTCTCTTAACACTTTTAGGCTCTCTCTGCCTTTGTCCTTTGTGTAGCGGAATATCAGCCCCAAGCTTGTGTCGTCTAGGAGTGGTGCTAACTCGCAGTATGCGTCGGCATTTTGCTTGATATCCTGGGCTTGCGCTTCCGCCGTTACTTCTCCCGTGGGGGCCATCAAGATCGTTGTCTTCAGTCCCACTCCGTGCATGCAGCACAACATTCACTCTTCCCAGAGCTCGTAGTCTTCTGCCCTTCCGTTAAACGAGGGTGTAAAGGCCGAATGAGTGTTTTTTGTTATTGATTATTATTATTATTATTAGTATTATTATTATTAATAGAAGGTTACAATTTATGGGAATGTAATGATTTATGGGAATGTAATGATTTATGTGAATGTTATGATTCTGTGTAACCTGTTGGGTGGACTCTGTTGCGCTGTGGGTGGATCACCTGCACCTGTCAGGTGATCAGCCACAGCGCGGCGGAGATCATTAAATAGGTGATAGGAATCAGCTGTTGGGCTGTAGCCGACGGGGAAGGCATATGATTTTCTTACCGCTTTAGAACGCTTAGAACGCTTCAGCGCTTCACGGCGCTTTCGGAAACGGTTTTAGATTAGTCTTATTTAGGAAACACTTTAAGCAATTAGACCAGGTTATATGACGCTTAGGATCGCTGTGATCAACCCGCCCATGTAACCTACCTATTCTAATTAAATCGGATCACCACATCGGTGTCTGATAACGGAGCTTAATGTGTGGAAGACTATTTCTTTGAACGTTGAGCGCGTATGGATTCACTCCCCGTCTACACCAGGAAGCGGCACCGGCATGTTGCCGCTACATTAAGTAAGAAAATCGCTTTTATTGAAGTCACAGGGGCTTCAATAAAGTGAAAGAGGACTCGCGCAGATATTGACGCGACCCAAGGCAGAGGCGCGCGTCAATAAGGACAACTGACGAGGAGGACTGAGTCGCAAGAGGACTGACAAGGATCCAGTATTGTTGAGAGAGACAATCATCGATCAGCAGGAAGGAATCGATCCACACCACCAAACAGTGAATGATCACAGCCCGAGGACATCGCTGCCTGTGATCAGCAACAGGATCGATCAACGAAAGCATCACAGCCAAGAGGGGAGGAGCCACCCTCCCGGCTCGAGGACATCAAATGGAACGTGCGTGAGTAGTATGTATGAATGGAATAGACACTACTGCGTACGTGGCGCGCGCAAACGGCGCTGTGGAATATAAGCCAAATTATAAAGCTGTCTTAAGAACTGGTGGATAAATATAGACAAGATGTCAGATATTGAAACAGAGAACATGGATTTGACACAAGCGGAAATGGAGGCTGAATTTAGTCTAAAGAGAGCTGCATTAGAGGCTGAATTAAGTCTAGACAGAGCTGCATTAGAGGCATATGCACTTTCCGCCAGAGCTGCATTAAAGGCAGAGAGGGAGAAATTGGAAATTGATACAGACATCTCTGTATCCAAAGCCAAAATCAAAGTAATGGAACATTATGAATTAGAGGATAGATTAAGGCTGCAGGAGGCTAATTTAAAGGCTGAATTAAAGGTTAAATTAAGGCTGCAGGAGGCTAAATTAAAGGTTACAGTACAGACTGAGACGGTCTCAGAAGGTCCACAGACATTTCCGCCACCCTCACAGCAGCTCCAGCTAATTAGCCACCAGCAACAGCAACAGGAGGCCAGACCGGCTGACAAGAAACAGTTTTACTCTGACTCTGTCAACCCAAGTGACATGCCTGCCTGCAAAGAGCAGCTGAGAAGAGAGGAGAGAGAGCGGAAGTACAAGCGTAGACGGATTGAGGATCAGCGACAACTTCTGCGGCAGCAGAGACAGCTTCAACAGGAGAGGGCCTACCTCGTGTCTCTACAGCAGCAACAACAACAACAACAACAACAGCAGCAAGAGCAGCAACAGCAGCAGCAACAGCAGCAACAACAGCAGCAACAGCAGCAACAGCAGCAACAGCAGCAACAACAGCAGCAACAGCAGCAACGGCAGCAACAACAGCAGCAAGAGCAGCAACAGCAGCAACAACAGCAGCAACAGCAGCAACAACAGCAGCAACAGCAACAACAGCAACAACAGCAGCAACGGCAGCAACAGCAGCAAGAGCAGCAACAGCAGCAACATCAGCAACAGCAGCAAGAGCAGCAACAACGGCAGCAACAGCAGCAAGAGCAGCAACAACAGCAGCAACAGCAGCAACAACAGCAACAACAGCAGCAAGAGCAGCAACAGCAGCAACGGCAGCAAGAGCAGCAACAACGGCAGCAACAGCAGCAAGAGCAGCAACAACAGCAACAACGGCGGCAACAGCAGCAACAGCAGCAAGAGCAGCAACAACGGCGGCAACAGCAGCAAGAGCAGCAACAACAGCAGCAACAGCAGCAACAGCAGCAAGAGCAGCAACAACGGCAGCAACAGCAGCAAGAGCAGCAACAACAGCAGCAACAGCAGCAACAGCAGCAACAACAGCAGCAACAGCAGCAACAGCAGCAACAGCAGCAACAACAGCAGCAAGAGCAGCAGCAACAGCAGCAACAACAGCAGCAACAGCAGCAACAGCAGCAACAGCAGCAAGAGCAGCAACAACAGCAGCAACAGCAGCAACAGCAGCAACAACGGCAGCAACAGCAGCAAGAGCAGCAACAACAGCAGCAACAGCAGCAACAACAGCAACAACAGCAGCAAGAGCAGCAACAGCAGCAACAACAGCAGCAAGAGCAGCAACAGCAGCAACAACAGCAGCAAGAGCAGCAACAGCAGCAACAACAGCAGCAACAGCAGCAGCAGCAGCAACAACACCAACAGCGACAACAACAGAAGCTAGCCCAGAGCCTGGTCCTCCAGGCTCAGCAGAACCAGCAACAGAACCAAGTCCAGAAGGCACCAACCCCGAAGTCTGCAGCCAGCCAGGCTCAGCTGAAGAAGAAGCCAGAGGAGAAAGTGAAGTCCCTTGACGGCAAACAAAGACAACAGCTGAAACAGCAGCAGACAGCCGCCACCAAGCCACAGGTGGCTCAGGTTTCCACGCACCTGCAAAATAAGCTCATGAAGGATGCAGAGCGCAAAGATGACGGCACGGATAAACGGAAGGACAAGGACAAGTACAAGAACAAGAGAAAGAAGGAGAAAGTGAAGTCACCAGACAGCCAGATTAAGAAGGAAGAGAACAGTTCTGTATTGGAAGAGAACAGTTCACGTAAGAATATGAAGTCTGAGCATGAAGAGGACCCCTACCACTCTCCTAAACACCAGAAGTCTCTGAAGAGGGAGCGAGATGACGTGACAGGAATCGACTTCAAACCTAAGAACATCAAGACTAAAAACAAGGTCAAGAAAAGTAAACGGGATGAAGAAGAGGACATCAAGCCCAAGAAGACTAAGAACAAGAGAGGAGTAGTGGTGGAGAGAAAAGACAAGTCTGGAAGATCTCAGAGCAGAGACAACTCTGGAGGATCTAAGAGAAAAAACAAGTCTGGAAGATCTCAGAGCAGAGACAACTCTGGAAGATCTAGGAGCAAAGAAAAGACTAAAAGATCTAAGTGCAAAGAGAAGACTGGCATATCTAACAGCACAGAGAATGTACCTCTTCAAGAGCTAAACAAAGAAGATAGCCATGTCTGGTACAAGGTGTATCATAAAAGAAGAAAGAGAATACGACATGAGTGGTGCTTGATTCACATCATCATTCCAAGGCACCACCATGGCAAACTCTGGAGTGAGGTGGATTGTGGACTCTCAAGCCCCCCCCTTTCAGCCCACTTTGGTAGGGTAAAGGGGAGGCTGACCAAGGTCCTGACAAGATCTTGACTTTGAGAAAAGGAAACACAAACACAAGAATGTGAACATGATGCATTGGTGTATTGATCACACGACAATAATACCCAATTAAGACCAAGGAATATGCATCATTAAGACATTTAAGTTTATTATGGACTCTTTTAAGTTATGAATTAATCATCGCTATGAAGATTTATTATTTTGTAACATGGAATGTCCAGAAGACCAGAATATGGACTCGGAATGAACATTATCATATCCATTATGGTGGACTACATGAGCCATGACAGAGCTGCCCCAAGCCCTCAAAACGGCAGCCTCTGGATGGCAAACACGAGCAGGAGCATCAGCCACACCGGTTAAAGAGCCAAAGGTGAGGCTTGGTGAAGATAATGGGGCCGGTAAGGACTGTGCCTTAGCCATTATAGTGGACTACACAGCGCCCAGGAACCCTGGCCGCTCGGACGGATCCAGGAAGCCTTTCCAAATGACGAAGGTTCAACCAGTGCCTACTACTGGAGCCAAAAGGAGGATTGCCAGCCGTAAATGAACACTCACCTGGCCATGTTATTTATTTTGTAATTGTGTAAACACAATTAGGGGCCGGTGTAAAGGCTGAATGAGTGTTTTTTGTTATTGATTATTATTATTATTATTATTATTATTATTAATAGAAGGTTACAATTTATGGGAAAGTAATGATTTATGGGAATGTAATGATTTATGTGAATGTTATGATTCTGTGTAACCTGTTGGGTGGACTCTGTTGCGCTGTGGGTGGATCACCTGCACCTGTCAGGTGATCAGCCACAGCGCGGCGGAGATCATTAAATAGGTGATAGGAATCAGCTGTTGGGCTGTAGCCGACGGGGAAGGCATATGATTTTCTTACCGCTTTAGAACGCTTAGAACGCTTCAGCGCTTCACGGCGCTTTCGGAAACGGTTTTAGATTAGTCTTATTTAGGAAACACTTTAAGCAATTAGACCAGGTTATATGACGCTTAGGATCGCTGTGATCAACCCTCCCATGTAACCTACCTATTCTAATTAAATCGGATCACCACATCGGTGTCTGATAACGGAGCTTAATGTGTGGAAGACTATTTCTTTGAACGTTGAGCGCGTATGGATTCACTCCCCGTCTACACCAGGAAGCGGCACCGGCATGTTGCCGCTACAGAGGGCCACTTGCTCCTTCCTCTTGTCGCCATCCTCTTTTTGATGGTAGCATAACTTTAGCTCCCGTTAGCCTTAGCCACGCGGTGCTCCCGCTGCTAACCTAGCCTATACTTTCAGCTAAACTCGCTACCCTTATTATTTTGCTCTTCCGTGATCTGGGCCCATAACCTGTTGACAGAGTCACCTGGGGAGCAACAATAATGTGTTCATGATGACAAGGTCCTTCTTTAGCCTTTAATCGGCGTGGTTTATTTCACATTGTAAATGCACCATGAGACCTTCTCTCTCTGTGAGAGGTAGATGAGGAAGATGGGAAAGAGATAGAGGGGGAGGGAACAATCCCTTATATACCCTCTTACCTGACGTCAGCTACAATAGCTACGTCTCCTTGCGCCTATAGCTCCCTCTTGTGGAAACAGTTAAGCAGTTACATACTATCATATTAACACATACACTCAACAGTTGTTCTCCTGAGGCATGCTGTCTGATGTCAGTCAGTCCACCATGTGCCACAGAAAACACCTACATACTTTGCAGTTTGCTTTATAAACATCTCCACTGACGCTATCAAGCCAGGGGTTTGCCTCTTCCCACTCAGGTCTGTACTTCTGGAGGCGTTTTGTCTTTTTAGGTAGCGGTGGAGTGTCTGCTACAGCAACCATGACAGGCAGCGCACAGACAGAGGATTGGCACAACGGCACACAACGTATCTTAGCAACGTGAAAGCGCTAATTCTCATTGGTCGTGAGCTGCTGAGCGCATGCCCATCATACCAGAGTTGCCAAGTCTGTTTATTTTCCGCAACTTTTGGAAATGTTTTTGCTTGTTTTTGGCTTGTTTTTGTAGGTCAGTTGGCTCATTTCTCTCACAATACTGGCAACACTGACTGACTTGCGGACAGCGGAGCTCTCACATTCCCGACCTTAAAATACGGGACAAGGTGCGTCCCGTATCAGTTCAATATGGAACGCGTCTTTTAGTTTCCAATTACGGGACGATTCCGTATTTTACGGGACGGGTGGCAACCCTAATAACAAGGATAAATTATCACAAGAATATTTTGTGAAATGTCCCTTCTTTAGTGATCCGGATTGCAGGATGCCAAAAAGTGGTGTCGGGGGTCTTCTTGCAGGACCGGCAGGGAAAGGAATAGACTGACTCTGGCGGCTACACTTACCAGAAAATGGTGGGGGTTAGTACACATTTCTAGTAACGGTCTCAGGCATATACGCAAGCCATTTGCACCTTGCGGAAACACACAAAAAAGACTATACCTAGCGTCATGCCCAAGAAAGGGCCACTCTTGATACAAGGGCTGAGCAAACAATAGACCACAAGGGCTATTCTAGCGTTGGCAAGCAGACCGACACACACTCTGGCCTGTAATTCCTTATTTAACATGCAACAGGTTACTATATGCTCAGTGGGACCATGTTTACTATATGCTCAGTGGGACCATGTATGCTAAGGAGGTTGGCAAAGGGAACACACATGGAGCAAAAAATGCTACCTGGTTATAAAACTTACCTATACTACAATATGAATAACAGGAGGGGGGAAGGTTTTGATTGATTGAAAACGTTATTAACGGATTGCAGAATGGGTACAATACACACAATTGTTAAGGGGATGCAGACCAGAGAAAGACTTTCGTCTTGTTTACATCAGGGTCCCTGTGTGTAAGTAATAATATGATTGTATGTAACTGCACTTTAACTGTTCAACAAGAGGGCGCTATAGGCATAAGGAGACGCAGCTATTGTAGCTGACGTCATGTATCACATATAAGGGAATGTTCCCTCCCCTTCTATCTCTTACTGTCTTTCTCTCTCTCTAGCTCTCACAGGGAGCAGGTATCGTGGTGGAAATGTACATATGAAATAAACCACGCCAGTTAAGGCTAAAGAAGACCTTGTCGTCATGACCGTTATTTCGCTCCCCAGGTGTCAACAGGTTATGGGCCCTGATCACGGAAGAGCAAAATAACGATAGCTAGTTAGCTGAAAAGTTTAGGCTAGTTTAGCAGCGGGAGAACCGCAGGATGCTAAAGCTAAGCTAACGGGCAGCTAAGCTAAGCTACAATCAAAAGATGGCGACCAGAGGCAGAAGCAAGTGGCCCACATTTAACGGAAGGGCAGAAGAATACGAGCTCTGGGAAGAGCGGATGTTGTGCTGTATGCATAGAGTGGGGCTGAAAAAGACAATTTTGACGAGCTTCACGGGAGAAATTACGGAGGCCGTGCAAGCCCTGGATACTAAGCTAAATGCCGACGCATAGTGCGAGCTAGCACCACTCCTAGACAACACAAGCTTGGGGCTGATATACCGGGACACAAAGAACAAAGGCAGAGAGAGTCTAAGAGTGTTAAGAGAACACTACATCGGCAGAGGTAGATCCCGGATTGTATCCCTGTATATAACTTTGACCGCGCTGAAGAAAGCTAACACAGAGACTGTGACTGAATACGTCAACTGTGTGACACACAGTTCAGCGGACATGTCGCTGGGGGAGTTCAAGGCCAAACTGTGGAACTTCGAGGCCTCAGAAGACTCAGACCCGATCGCCAAAGAGGAGGGAGAAAGGGTAATGAAGGCCCGGGCAGCGCCAAAGAAAATGACCGGACCCCTGACGGAGATGCGGAGAAAAGGGTCACCGAAAAGATAAGTGCATAAAAACTGTTTGGTGTAGTTTCTGTAAAACTTCGGGACACGCAGACAGAATGTGTAGAAAGAAGCGCGAACAGAGCGCTCGTTATACGCACGTGCAAGATGGCGGCTGTGTGCAAGATGGCGGCAGTGGTGGACGTGAGATGAGTCGAGACGGCGCCCGGAGAGCAGCGGGAAGAGAGGACTTAACCTTCGGGGCGCAGACAGCATACGCCAGCCAGTCAACGCAGCAGCAGCAGGTCCAAAGAAAGGGACTGATCGTGGACACAGGTGCGTCATCCCACATTATCAACGACAGGAACCGATTCAAGAACTTTGACAGCACCTTCGAGTCGGAGAGACACAGCATGGAGCTGGCAGACGGGAAGCACACCTTCGGGTTGGCGCAGGGGAGAGGAGACACACAGGTATGCCTCATAGACAGTGAGGGGCGCCGGTGTACAGTGATGTTGAAGAACGCCCTCTACATACCCTCGTTCCCACAAGAACTATTCTCTGTAAAATCTGCTACTGCAAACGGTGCCAAAGTGTTCTTCAATGAAGGTAACGATGTTCTTGTGGAGCCTGACTGAGATTTAACATTGAGGTGTACAAGAGAATGTATTATCTACAAACAGAATGTAATGAAAATTATATGTGTAATGTCAGTCATGATATTCAGACATGGCATGAGATCATGGGTCATTGTAATTACGAGGATATACTGAAGCTGCAGGCGGTGACAGTAGGCATGCACATTAACGGTGAAAAGCATAGACCTAACAAAGAATGTGATGTGTGTATAAAGGGAAAGTTCACTCAAACAAGGAACAGAGGTCCCACGGAAAAGGTAAAGACACCACTTGAGCTAGTTAACACAGATCTAGCCGGTCCAGTAAATAATGAGTCCATAGGTGGCTTTAAATATGTGCAGTCTTTCACAGATGTGTGTACAGGGGCAGTGTTTGTTTACTTTCTCAGAGCAAAGAGTGACACACTCCAGGCCACATAAAAATTCCTTGCAGATGTAGCTCCGTATGGCAGCATAAAATGCTTAATAATAATAATAATAACTTCGTTTTATATAGCGCCGTTCAGAGGACCCAAGGTCGCTTTACATAGGGGGGGGGGGGGAGATGACAAATTAACAAACATAGTGGACAGACACAACATATACATATAAAGTGAGAGAGTTAGGGGTTAAAGGCCAAGTTGAAGAGGTGGATTTTGAGCAGTTTTTTTTAAATGAGTCCAGAGTTGGGGCGGTGCGGAGTTCTGCGGGGAGGGAGTTCCAGAGGGTGGGAGCTGCCACACTGAAAGCTCTGTGCCCGAACGTCCGTAGTCTGGTTCGGGGGATGGAGAGCTGACCAGTGTCCGTGGATCGCAGGGACCGTGACTGAGTGTAGGGGTGGAGGAGGTCAGTGAGGTACTGAGGTGCCAGGGCGTGAAGGGATTTGTAGGTGAGCAGGAGGGTTTTGTAGGTGATGCGGGATTTGATGGGGAGCCAGTGGAGGTGGATGAGGATGGGGGTGATGTGCTGCCAGGGTTTGGTGCGGGTTAGAACCCTGGCAGCTGAATTTTGAACATACTGGAGCCTGTCCAGGGTTTTGCCTGGGACCCCGGACTGGACCCCGTTGCAGTAGTCCAGACGGCAGGTGACGAAGGCGCAGTGGCGTCGCGTGGGTAAAATAACAGGGGAAGCCAAAAAAAAATCTAAAAAAAAAAATTATTCAATATTTTTATTAATAATTTTTTTTTTTTTTTTTTTTTTTTTTTTTTAAGTCAAGCAGTCACCATGTACACTACAGTATGGCTCGGCGGCCAGTCAAACGTTATTTTTATTTATTTAACAGATTGCAGAATGGGTACAATACAGTACGGCTCAATACACATTTACGATGAATTGAAAATGGGGGACCCTGATGTAAACAAGACGAAAGTCTTTCTCTGGTCTGCATCCCCTTAACAATTGTATGTATTGAGCTGTACTGTACTGTACCCATTCTGCAATCTGTTAATAAAGTTTTCATTCATTCATTCATTCACACACAATTGTATAAGGGGATGCAGACCAGAGAAAGACGTTTGTCTTGTTTACATCAGGGTCATTAATACTGCTGGAGCATTGGTTAATTTTTGGTCCGATTTTTCCTTGCGCGATTTTGCGCGCCGCGTGGGAGCAAATTCGAGACACATATTCGGTTGCAAAAAGGTGTCCCACGGTCTCCTCTATGGCCGTGAATATTTTCACGCGGATCGGAATCACGGCGCGCCCGTGGGACACTTTTCCGTTTCGGCGAGTTTATTCCACGCTTTCTGTTTTCCTTTTCTAAGCATTTTAGGGGCTACATGTGAATCAGTAAAAGTTGCGGGACGCCCAGATGTTTCCACGATAGAAAGCTTGCGTGGATCCCATAATAGGCTCACTTAATACAGCGTTTTTAAAATCACGCAACATTTTCAGGGTCGCGAGCCGACCTTTTCCCCTCGTTTTCGATGATGGAAGTGATTTAGGAAAAGCTTCGGCACGCCGAGAGGTCCCCGTGGATTTAATCTCGCGAGGATCGGGGCAATATTCGGCCCGTGGGAACAGTTACGGGTTAATACAATGTTCAGAGTGCAGAGGGGAAAATATGGCACCTGCCCCGCCTCCAGGTGGAATATTATGCTGAACGTCTTCCTCCCAGCTCCGTTTTAAACTTTTAGGGTGTGGCAAAGTGGCAGTCAGCTCGAATCTGATTGGCTAGGATCGGATTTGGAGTTTGGACTCACTCTATAATGCTGGAAGGCTGGAGAAAGAGACCTACCCACTGCTTCTCTCCTATACTAGCTGCAGTAGTGAGCACAGTCTGACAGTGTGTTAGAGGGAGTGAGAAGGAGAAGAGGGAGACATAAAAAAAAAAAAAAAAAAAAACACAGATGCACAGATGAAAATGAATGTAAACTATATTAAAAAAAAATTATATTTTAATTTTTTTTTTTTTTTTCATATTTCATATTTCATAATTTGATATGAAATTTATAGGGAGGCATGGCTTCCGTTGGCTTCCACAAGGATTCGCCACTGCGAAGGCGTGGATGAGGGTCTCAGCTGTGGTGTCGGAAAGTGATGGTCGGAGTCTGGAAATGTTTCTGAGGTGAAAGAAGGCGGATTTGGTGAGGTAATTGACATGGGATTGATAGGAAAGGGTGGAGTCCAGGATAATGGGTGGAGTCCAGGATAACGCCCAGGTTGCGGACCTTAGGGGATGGGGAGATGGAGCAGCCATCAATGTTGAGGGTGAGATCCCCAACCTTCCGGAGCAGGGCCTTGGGTGCCACAACCATGAGCTCGGTTTTATTGTTGTTGAGTTTGAGGAGATTAGATGACATCCAGGTTTTTATTTCGTGAAGGCAGTTGATAAGGGAGTGTGGGGGAGATGGATGGATGGTTTGGTGGAGAGGTAGAGTTGAGTGTCGTCGTCGAAGCTGAGGCCATGGCGGCGGATGATCTGACCGAGGGGGAGCATGTAAATGGTGAATAGGATTGGGCCAAGTACGGAGCCTTGGGGGACGCCTTGGTTGACTGGGGCCGGGGTGGAACTGGAGTCGCCGATGGTGATAAACAGTGTCCGGGTGGTGAGGTAGGATTGAAACCAGGAGAGTGCTGAGCCAGTGATTCCGAGGTTATTGGATAGGCGATTGAGGAGGATGGAGTGGGAGACTGTGTCGAATGCTGCAGAAAGGTCCAGGAGGATGAGGATGCTAATGTGGCCAGAGTCAGCTGCAAGGAGGAGGTTGTTGGTGATTTTGATGAGGGCGGTCTCTGTGCTGTGTTGAGTTCTGAAGCCGGATTGAAAAGGCTCATAGAGCTCATGGTTGGACATGTATTGTTGGAGTTGGGCGGCCACTGCTCTTTCCAAGATTTTACTAAGGAAAGGAAGGTTGGAGATCGGACGGTAGTTGTTTAGCTCGTCTGGGTCGAGGCCGGGTTTCTTGATGATGGGGGTGATGGAGGCTGTTTTGAAGCAGGGGGGGACGAGACCAGATTCTAGTGAGGAGTTGATGATGTTGACCATGGTGGGGCAGAGAGCAGGGAGGCAGATCTTGACCAGGGTAGTAGGCATGGGGTCAAGTGAGCAGGTGGAGGCTTTGGCTGAGGCTATGAGCTTGACAACTTGGGGACCATTTACCGGGGAGAAGGAGGAGAGGCTGCATTGGGGGGGGACACCCAGGGGGAGGAGCAGGTGAGGGGGAGGAGGGGGGCACTACTAGCTGCTGGTAGATGGTATTGACCTTGTCCTGGAAAAAGACATGGAACCTGGAGCAGAGGTCGTGGGCACCAGATGGGCGGGGGGGGTCGAGGGGGCGGAGTAGCCGGTTGATGGTGGAGAAGAGTGTCCTGGGGTGGTTTTGCTGGTTGCCGATGAGGGTGGAATAGTCATTTGTTTTGGCCTTGGTGAGAGCTAGCTTGTAGGTCTGCACATGGTCCTTATAGGCCTCGAGGTGGACAGTGAGGCCAGATCTTTTATGGAGTCTCTCCTATTGGCGACCGACAGCCTTCAGGGAGCGAAGTTCAGGGGTGTACCAGGGGCAGGACGGGTGTAGGTGACAGTCCGGGTTTTGATGGGGGCGAGAGAGTCCAGGCTGCGGGATAGGGCGGAGTTGTAGTGGGCAGCCAGACCATCCACCTGGGTGCTGGGGGGAGCTGAGGCCAGGTGGATGGTTAGCAGGTTGGTCAGAGCTGGTGCACTGACTGTTTTGATGTTCCTGTAGGTGATGGTGTGTGCATTCCGAAGCTTTGGTAGGGAAGCAGGGAGGGTGAAAAGGACAGCATGATGGTCGGACACCGCCAGGTCGAGACACTGTACATCAGATGGTGTTGTGCCAGTAGAACAGACCAGGTCAAGTGTATGGCCTTTGGTGTGGGTGGGACCATTTGTATGCTGTGTGATATTAAAGCAGTCCAGTAGTGAGAGGAAATCAATGGCTGTGGAGCAGCTGGTGTTGTCCACATGAATATTGAAGTCCCCAAGCAGGAGTGTGGATGAGCACATGGTGCAGACAGTGGTGAGGAGTTCAGACAGGTCAGACATAAAGTAGGTGGAGGCTTTGGGGGGGTGGTAGATGAGGACTAAGGTCCGATAAGGAACAGAGTTCACAAATAGAGAGTTTCAGTCACTGCTGAGAAGAAACAAGATCAGACACGAGACGTCCTGTCCTTACTCCCCGCACCAGAACGGGATAGCAGAGAGGGAAGGACGCACTCTTTTCGAAATGGCTAGGTGTAAGCTAATAGATGGTAACTTACTTAAGAGTCTATGGCATTATGTGGTACAAGAAGCCGCTTACACCAGAAATCAGTGTTTTAACAAGCACACGGGCACCACCCCATATACAGCACTGACAGGAATAAGGTGTGATCTAGCCAGGATGCACACACGTTTGGGTCAGTGTGTTATGCTTACCAACAGGACAGGGGAAAACTCAAATCCAGGTGTGAAAAAGGACTTTTTGTAGGGCATGACAAGGGCAGCCCCGCTTTTCTAGTCTATTATCCCGGTAAGGGGAAAGTGCAAAAGCACAGGTTAGTAAAGTTTGTCACAAAGACAACATGTGAGAACGAGACACAGACACAGGAGCCAGAGCTGGACTCCAGAGTAGGGTGTGAGGAAAGAGAGACACCACAGCCTAGTATACTGAGCACAGACATGAAGACAGATGGTCAACAGCCCCCAGAGGATGATGACGAGAAGCACCCTAGGGTGACGTCACATGCCTCATGCAGTGGGAGATATCCCCCCCGGGAACATAAACCCCCAAAGTATCTGAAAGACTATGCCCAGAGAGAAAGTGACGAGGATGACAGTACACTTACCAGCATAGATTACTGCTACAGAGTAGTGAGTGGTGTACCTCAGACCTTTAAAGAGGCCATGATATCCCCTGAGTCAGGAAAATGGGACAGAGTGATGGAAGAGGAGATGAGGTCCCTAGAGGACAATCAAACTTTTACTCTAACAAGGTTACCAGAGGGTAAACAGACAGTGGGAGGCAAATGGGTGTACTCAATCAAGGAGGGTATTGAAGGGCACGACAAGTACAAGGCCAGGTTTGTAGCTAAAGGTTACAGTCAGATGGAAGGAATAGACTACGGTGAGACATTCTCCCCTACAGCCAATCTGACCAGTGTAGTGATGCAGAAGGCAGCTGAAGACGACTTTATTTTACACCAGATGGATGTGAAGACAGCCTACCTACATGCACCCATTGATAGAGAAATATATATGGAACAACCTGAAGGTTACAAGAAGAAAGGAGAGAAGCTAGTGTGTAAGCTAGAAAAATCCATTTACAGCCTGACACAGTCTGGGCGAAATTGGAACGAGATGCTTCATACATGTCTAATTGAAGATCACTTAACAGAACCCAGTAGACCCCTGTGTTTAAACAAAGGAGTCAAAAGAGTCAGGAAAAGTGATAATTGTGATTTGGGTGGATGATTTAATCATCGTAGCAGACAACACTAGAAACCTAGAGCAGGTGAAAAGGTATGCTCTCCACCAGATTCAAAATGAAAGACCTAGGTAGGTTAAAACATTTTCTAGGCATGGACTTCGAACAGTCTGCCAGTTGTGTAAAAATATCCCAGAAGAGATATCGGAAAATCGTTTTGACATGCAAGAATGTAGAACTAGGGAAACACCATATGATCAAAAGCTAGACTACAATGAGGATGCTCAAAAATTTACAGAGAAGCTGTAGGCAGCCTCATTTATTTGACAACATGTACTCGCCCTGACCTATGTTTTGTAGTGAGTAAGTTATCACAGCATTTTGTGTAATGATCCCAGGTCCTGTGGGGCCTGGGTTAAGGAGAACAATAACACTGGACACTCTCTACCTCCTTTCAATGGTCTGAACAATAACACTGGACACTCTCTACCTCCTTTCAATGGTCTCATATCACCCTCTAGTGGTCACCAGCAGATGGTGCAGGCTAGCACATTAAATATATTGACTAATGTTATTCATTTAATTAATAGTAAGATTAGAGTGATTTCGTGGTGTGTGTTGTCATTGTTGTCGTCCTCATCCCTGGTGTGATGTTCTCTTCTGTCTGGTGTTGTTGTAATCTTTGCTTGTGTTTAGTTTGTTAATTTTCTGTTAGACTGGCCTGGCCAGGTGTTGCCAATGTTAATTAGTGTGGGTATATATGTGTGTTTCTCTCTCTCCTCGTCGTGGCGTCATTTCCTCCTGTTACCTGTTTCCTGCCCACGTAGTTGCTCTCCCTTGGTTGGCCACTAAGTGTAGTGTTTGTTTTTGCCTGTTTGTTTTACGCTTTCCAGTTAATTGTTCTTATGTCAGTTCGTTTGCGCCATTTACTTTTGTTTGTTTGAGTATTTTTTGTTATCGTACCAGCAAGGTACAATAGTGCTTGGTGAACCTCAGTAAAGAGTCATTATCTACACAAATTCTGCCGTCTCCGTTTCCTCATTTCACCAGTCATTCTGTAGTTTCGGTGCTCTCCTATCATTCCGCATATTGGGTTCTACTTTTCCCCTCTACCTCGTAACAATTTTGCTGATCCCACAGAAGAGCACTGGATTACAGCAAAACATGTTTTTCGTTATCTCAAAGGCACAGCAGATAAACAGCTTTGTTTCAGAAAGAGCAGCGAGGGATTAGGGCTTCAAGCCTATAGTGATGCAGATTGGGCGGCAGATGCCACAGACAGGAGAAGTACCACAGGGTATTGTGTGAGCATGGGTACAGACAGCTCACTGGTTTCATGGAAAACAAAGAAACAGCCCACAGTGGCACTATCAACTTGTGAAGCCGAATATATGGCTCTAGCTTTGACAATACAGGAATGTATTTATCTAGAACAACTGCTCGAAGGAATGGATACCTATGTATATAAGAAAACTGTTGTTTATGAAGACAACCAGGGAACCATTGCACTTGCCAGAAACCCTGTGTGCCGACAGAGGTGTAAACATGTGGATATAAAATATGATTGCATTATATCTGTCATCAGAGAAGAAAAGATGACACTTGTTTACTGTCCTACAGATGACATGGTTGCAGATGCTATGACCAAGCCTGTCTTCAAACTGAAAATTTGCAGGGGTCATTTGGTGTGTAAAATATTGCCTGTTATGTAATATTGACTGCCATGTTCTTTTGATGTTTTGAACTGTATTTTTTTCTTGGAAAAGTTGTACAGTATACACGTCATTCATAAGTGGGAGTGTTAAGTGTAAGTAATATATATGAGTAATATGATTGTATGTAACTGCACTTTAACTGTTCCACAAGAGGGCGCTATAGGCGTAAGGAGCTATTGTAGCTGACGTCATGTATCACATAATGTTCCCTCCCCTTCTATCTCTTACTGTCTCTCTCTCTCTAGCTCTCACGGAGAGCAGGGCCATGTTCCCCGTACCTGGTTCAACTAAGTCGATCAAGATGTCATTATCCAGATTCAGTTAACCCGATGTTTGAAGCCGGGATTTTCCTGTTCCTCGAAGGTGGATTCAGTCTCGTTAACTCAACCCAGACTTGAGACCCAGGATAAGTGCGCGCGGCCGCTCCAGTTGAAAAGCCAGCACGTATCGATAGCAGAGATCCTGATTCTCTAGCGGCATTGATTGATTAATTGATTTAAAACTTTATTAACATATTGCAGTATGGCTCAATCGCCTCGCCGACAAGTTAAATGCGTTATCTATAGGCTAATTTTAAGTCCCTCATTACCTCAATCAATCAGATTATATTTCTTTAAACTTGCCTGCTGGATTGAATAATCAAATGAGATCTTGCTAGTGAAAATAATTAGTTAAACTGTTATACAGAATAACGATACGGCTCTCTTACCCATTGATTGATGTAAGGTCGATCTTTTACTTATCTCCACTGTGGTGTAACGGGTTCTTCTTTTGACTTTCACGCAGACGACCGGGGTTCGAAACCTAGTCTTTCCCTTCTTTTTGCGATGTAGGAATAATTCAATTTGGTGCACGTTGAGAGCTATATAAAGAATGACATCCTCAATGCATGTAGATTTATATTATTTGAACTTAAAACTAGGCTACTTTGGCGTATAATCATTAATATTATATTCCAAAAAATTATATTGGAAATACGGGGTTTCGAACACCGGTCGCCGGGTTGCCAGGATTGAGCACTACCGCTGCGCCACTGTGCCGGATGGGATAAATTCATTGTTTATACATTAATGAACGAGAGACCCGTGTTTAGAATATTCTTTATTTTGAATGAAGTTTTATCTCTTTATGCTCATTCATTAATGTGACGTCAACGGCTCATTCAATTTCTCAAATCCGTCAAACAGCGCATCTCATCAGACATCTTAATCCCAGTTACAATTAAAATAACCACATAATGTGTACATCGCACCGAGCGAGCGCCACGGTATATAACGTGCATTATTTAGGACAAAGTGAATTTAGTATCAGCATTTTGGGTCTATTTTACATTTCAAAAGACCCCTCTGGAAGAATGGAGCACAAAAACGTAATTCAGAATGGTATAACGCAGATCCTAGACTGTGGGAATAATTTCAGGAAACGCGCTGTCACTTCTTTGCGGGGGCGTGGCGATGGTTCATCCGGCTAACTTGAACTTAAACCCTGCTTTCGACCAGGCTCAAACTTTTGGATCTGTTGTCATGGTGATTTGGACAATCCAGGTTCGGGGAACCGGAAAGTCCGGCTTAAGTCAGACTTCACCGAAAGTTATCCGGCTAACTCAGTTATCCAGGTACGGGGAACGGGGCCCAGGTCTCGTGGTGGAAATGTATATGAAATAAACCACGGCAGTTAAGGCTAAAGAAGACCTTGTCGTCATGCTCAGTTATTGCTCCCCATGTGACTCTGTCAACAGTCCCCCATTTTCAATTCATCCAGACATTTATGAGATTATGACCTACAAGATATACAAATATACAGTACTGTTTAAGAGACAGATATCCTAAAAGAAAATATATACATTCGAGGGGGAAGAAACTGTACATTGGAGGGGGTTGGGGGGGGGTTGGGGAGTTTGGACATTTACTGGGGCCAGTTTCGAATGGCAGCCTCCCGTAGGTGCTCTTTGAGAGCGGTTTTGAAGGTGGGTAGGGATTCACATTCTTTTACGGCTGTGGGTAGGGCGTTCCACATTGTTGTGGCATAATTGCTAAACGTGTTTAGTCCCTTGTTTGAGCCGAATCTGGGTTGAACATGATTTGTAGAACTCCCTCTGGTGTTGTGGTCGTGGAATTCACTGACCTTTGGGAAGTATTTCGACATGTACATGGGTTAGTGGTGTAGTGTATCTTGTAGACCAGGCCCATTGCAAGTTGCTGTACTCTGCCATGAGGTGAAGTACAAACACTGGGGAGACAGGCAGCCCACTGAGGGGAGAGGTAGAGGGGGATAAAATCAATAACACTATTAATAAAAATATAGCCTGTTACAGTTATCCCAAACAATGTGATACTCAAGGGGGGAAGTGAGGTGTAGTGCAACAGCAATCAGGGTCTGTGGGGAAAAAAAGAAGAATAAAAACTGGTTTTGGCAGTTCTTCATGGTCGTACTCGTAGGATAGATTCAGACCACCTGTCCGGGGGGAACTGAATCAGTGGCGTGTTTGTTCACCGCTTAACATCCAACAGCATATACATAGAGGGAGAGTAACATTACTTAGCTTGGGGAATATGAAGTAGAGATGAACCTAAGCCAAGCTGTTCACAGTAGTTAGATTGAAGATAGTGGATGTCACAGCCTGCAGGTGGTGAGAAACCCAATGTTGCAGATAGCGGGTGAAACAGACAGGACGCTGTCTGGAGACTCCCGCCTTGGACCAGTCTGCCATTTCCAAACTTCTCTCTCATTATAAGGCCAGGTGCTGGCCTGTGACATCATCACGCTCCTATAGGGGAGCTTAGAAGAACAGGGAAGGAGGGGATAGGGGCAGACCCATGCCACACGCCCAGCCAATCCTCAGGGAAAAGTCTCCCCCTGAATAGTTCACATTCCTTACAGCTGTTCATATGCATCAGTACACAGCCAATCGTATCTAGTCTATAGGGACAGCGTCTTTCCTGGGGCAGAAAAAGAGGTAATCCACATAGGAATCCACACAGTTTGAACAGAGCAAATCCACAAAGTTTGAACAAAGTAAAATAAATCCACACAGGGTGAAGTCTTGTGAAAACCTGTGACATTTACGTAATTGTGTTTTTGTCCAATGAAATACAATACCAGGACGAATGAATATGAATGCTGTACACATGGAAACACATTTATTTCGCAGGGCTGAAGTTGTCGGTGAAGTATTATGCTAATTATGCTAATGCTGTTCATCCCCCCCCCCCCCCCCACGCAACTGTGGTCTTGTATACCTGTCACAGGCTGCTATACTAGGGAGGCTTGATCAAAACCCTGAGCGTTGGCAACCTCACACTGTGACAGGGGACACGGAGCTGAGCCAGGCACTTGTTTCCACTCTGAAGCCTCTCTTCTTATTGAAGCATGTCCTCACTGGCAGCTCCGTGGCTTTCTGAAGCCCCAGCCCTCCTCTCTCCCCAGGGTCTGATATAATGAGGGGGAGCTCATTAAACATGTGAGAAGCACTACAACAATCAGGACTGATTCACACACACACACACACACACACACACACACACACACACACACACACACACACACACCCTCGCTCTCTCTTTCTCTCTCTCCATCTCTGTACCTGTGCGTGTGCGTGTGCGTGTGTGTGTGTGTGTGTGTGTGTGTGTGTGTGTGTGTGTGTGTGTGTGTGTGTGTGTGTGTGTGTGTGTGTGTCCATGCTTACATGTGTGTGTGCATGTGCATTATACTATATCAGTGGGGGGCTTGTGTGTGTGACAGCGTGTGTGAGAGAGAGAGAGAGAGAGAGAGAGAGAGAGAGAGAGAGAGAGCGAGAGAGGGAGAGATTCCAATATCTCTAATATACAAATATTAACATACAATAATATACAAATATTCCTGCACTATCCACACGGACCGCACCGTACTGATCTCTGTTTGATTGTTTTAACACTGGCTTTGGCAATGTAAATGTATGTTTCCCCTATTAATTGAGAGAGAGAAGAGGAGAAAATGTTATTTTAATGTGCGAAACCTAAAGTGAAAGATTTTCAGTGATTACCTTTATGGTTTACATTAGTCAAGAATTTAATAGACGCCTGAATAATGACGGTTCCACTGTGCAATTCCTCATTTTCAGCATGTCATTGTCTACTTTAGGATCTTATCGCGTGGCAGCGAGGAGACTGCTGGAGACAATGGAGACACTGTGGTGTAAAATATATAACATGCTGTTTTTCTAGACTGCTCATCAATGGAGACACCGTGGTGTATAATATATAACATATGCTGTTTTTCTAGACTGCTCATCAATGGAGACAATGTGGTGTATAATATATAACATATGCTGTTTTTCTTCCTTATACACAATAGAAACATCAACCGGCCAGAGTCAGCACAATCTAACAATCAGTGTTGTAGTACTCAAGTCCAGGACTCGGACTGATTTTCAGGACTCCATTCGGACTCGGAAGGTGCAGACGAGGACTGAATGAATGAATGAATGAATGAATGAATGAATGAATGAATGAATGAATGAATGAATGAATGAATGAATGAATGAATGAATGAATGAATGAATGAATGAAAACTTTATTTAACAGATTGCAGAATGGGTACAATACAGTACGGCTCAATACATACAATTGTTAAGGGGATGCAGACCTGAGAAAGACGTTTGTCTTGTTTCCATCAGGGTCCCCCATTTTCAATTCATATAGACATTTATGACATACCCAACATACATGACATTTATGGCATAGGGACATATAGGTATTTAGTACTGATACATTTGTGACATAAACGGTATTCAAATATACAGTACTGTTACCCCTAGATCCTGACAGAGTATATACATATGATGGGGAGGGGACTGTACATTAGGAGGGGGTGGGTGGGTGGGAGAGAAATATACATACGGCGGGGAGGGAATATATACATGCGGTGGGGAGGAGACTGTCTATTAGGAGGTGGTGGGGGTTTTGGGCATTTACGGTGGCCAGTTTAGAATTGCAGCCTCCCGTAGGTGCTCTTTAAGAGCGGTTTTGAATGTGGGTAAGGATTCACATTCCTTTACAGCTTTGGGTAGGGCGTTCCACATTGTTGTGGTATAATTGCGAAACGTGTTTAGTCCCTTGTTTGAGCCGAATCTGGGTTTAACATGATTTGTTGAGCTTCCTCTGGTGTAGTGGTTGTGGTATTCACTGACCTTTGGGAAGTATTTTGACATGTACATGGGTACCCCGGTCGTATAGTGTATCTTGTAGACCAGGCCCATTGCAGGTTGCTGTACTCTGTCGTCTACTCTAAGCCATCCTAGGTTGTCAAAGTGGGCAGGGGTGAGGTGGGTTCTGGGGTTCAGGTCAAGTAGTAGTCTGACCAGTTTGTTTTGTGATGTTTGTAATTTTGTTTTAAGCGCCTTTGAGGTGCTTTGGTACCATGAGGCGCATGCATAGTCGTAGTACCCTTGAATGAGTGCTCCTGCCAGAGTCTTCAGGGTATTCTTGTTTACCAGAGAGGAGATCCGGTACAAGAATCTAGTTCGTTGGTTGACTTTTTTTTATTACATTGGATGCCATTTTGTCACAGGAAAGATTTGCCTCTAGGATGGAACCCAGGTAGGTAATTTCGTCTTTCCTTGTGACAATATTGTCACCCACTGTAACTGAGAAGCCGTCGGTCTTGCTGAGTTTGTTATTTGAACCGAAGAGAATGGACTCTGTTTTGCCCATGTGTAATGATAGTTTGTTATCAGCGAGCCATATGCAGATTTTGCCTAGTTCCGAGCTGAGGGTTTTTTCAACCTGCAACTTGTTCTTGTCAGAGACCAGCAGGGCTGAGTCGTCCGCAAACAGGAACAAGTTGCAGTCACAGGCTGACTTGTTAATTGATAAATACAGTTATTTATTTATTTTTGTAATAGGCCCTAATCATTTGGCATTTGTTTGGCTATTGTGTGACAAAGTAAATAAACGTCCTTTGAAATGGTGACCGCTGTGTCTTTATGTTTAATGTAGACCTTTTTTATTTGTATGTCAGCTAGGATTCAACCTTGATGACTTGGACTCGGACTAGGGTAATGGGGACTCGACTCGGGCTCATCTTTGGTGACTCAGACTTGGACTCGAACACTGGGGACTCAATACTCGACTCGGACTCGACTCTGGCTCTTCTTTGGTGATTCAGACTTGGACTCCGGGCTCGAACACTGGGGACTCAAGACTCGACTCAGACTTGAGATTTAATTACAATACTGCAAGAGTGCATCTCCTGTTGCCGCAGACATGTTCAGAAGAGGGACTTTTATTTGCCAATTTCACTTCAATCTTCTCTCTCACTTAACCTTATAGTGACCAGCAATTTCTCCCACACCGGCAAATTGTATGAATTATCACGGGGAGTCCAATAATGTACAGAAGTGGAATTCTATTGTGGTCAAGCTCCTTGAGAGAACACAAAGAATAAAAAAAATTTAAAAACGTATTGTGTTGTTTAATGAGTTCCCCATACAATGTTCAGCTGTAGAGAACCAATGAAGAGTAGATTGGATGAATGAAGAGAATGAGAAGCACATGGACAGGTAGGGGATATTGAATGGTGGTGTATGTACTGTCAGGAAGACATCTTAGTAACACATGTTTTAATGGTGGTGTATGTACTGTCAGGAAGACAGCTTAGTAACACATGTTTTAATGGTGTATGTACTGTCAGGAAGACAGCTTAGTAACACATGTTTTAATGGTGTATGTACTGTCAGGAAGACAGCTTAGTAACACATGTTTTAATGGTGGTGTATGTAATGTCTGAAAGACAGCTTAGTAACACACATTTTAATGATGGTGCATGTAATGTCTGAAAGACAGCTTAGTAACATGCATTCTAATGTGTAACCCAATCCAACCATTTCCATTTACCATTACTAATGCAAATACCAGGTGGACTATAATTTAGAGAATTTCACTCAAGAATATTTTTTTATTTTTTTTAACACAGAAATACGCAATTTTAGAGTAATTAGAGATGAATACTGAATAACTAGAATCATTAGCACACACTAAACTTTCAATCAAGCACTGTGAGCGGAAATTTGGCTCAATAATTACCCATGCAATCAGAACATGGCGGGAAACACAAAAAAAATATCCTAACCCTCAAAAATGGCATAATCACACTCCCATATTCAATAACAATGCACTCTTAATGGGTAAACGTCCTATAAGATTCCCTATATGGGAAGAGCAAGGCATACACTCATTAGGGGATATTTTTAATAACCAGGGCTTCTGTAGTTATGGAGAAATATGCACAAAGTTTAACCTCACCGAGTCCACATGGCTTTTTTACATACAGTTACGCCTATGTTTGAAGTCTCACGGTGTTCCATTACACATACCAGTTGAACACCACAGATACCACAATTTTTTCTATGAAAGAGAAACATTGGGAGGTTTTGTATCAGGTTTTTATTATCAATTACTAACGTCCTCGTATGAAACCCTTCAACTAGACACTGTCTGGAGGAGGGATATTCCAGACCTGGAAAGTGACTTTGATTGGCAAGAAGCATGGGCAAATGTACGTCTTACATCAAGGAACCCGGACCATCAACAAATCAATCTTAACTATATTCACAGGACATACTTGACTCCTATAAGACTGAACAGAATGGGCCTGAAACAGGACTCAAAATGCTCCCAATGTACAAATGGAGACGAAGGGACATTTATGCACATGTATTGGGACTGCCCACCAGTTAAGGCATTCTGGAAAGATGTGACCCATCAATTATCAAAACTCGTATCTTGGAATATACCAGTACACCCCTCTGTATTGCTTTTAAATGATGTTTTTGAGTTTGCAGTAAATCCACAGCTAAAGAGATTGGTCTTATCGGGTATCACAGTAGCTAAAAAACTGATCGCATCACGCTGGTTTCAACCGGAAAAAATTTGCCGGAAAGTTTGGTCTCTTACATACCTCGATGTGATATATCAAGAAATATCTACAGCAAGAATTCTGGGTCTCAACGAATCCAAAATGTCAATGTGGGTAGAAGTGGTGGAGAGAATAAAAGCTAGCTTATAATGGTAGTGTCTGGTTAGGAGTGAGGGATAATGGAGGTACTATCCAAGGAGGGGTCCGGGAGGGGGGGGGTTCGAGCTGGAGCATATGTGTGTAGGGTTTTAGAAAATAGGTATTAGGGGTATGTCCTATATAAACATTTATATAATTGTTAATTTCGCTGGATATACACTGTATACGGTTAAAATGTTATTATAGACTTTTTTTTCTGTCTTGTTTCTGTACTTGCATGTAATTTTAACCACCTTGACTGTTAGTTTCATTATGCATTATGTGTTGAGTACTGACTTTTAATAATTTTTGTTTTGCAATAATAACAAAAATATAATAATTTTTTTTTTTTTTTTTAACACAGAAATACGCAATTTTAGAGTAATTAGAGATGAATACTGAATAACTAGAATCATTAGAGGTTCTCAAAGTGAGGTCCAGGTCCATGAGAGGGATCTGGGCAGTCCCCATAGAAAATTCAAAGTTAACAGGACCAAATCATCAGTTTCTTATTTATTTATTTAACCTTTATTTAGCCAGATAAAACATTGATCTGGTCCAAGAAGCCCCAACAGGAGTACAAATATACATATATATATATAATATATATACATATACTGTACATACATACACACATATACACCAATAACAAAATAAAAACACAGTTAAGAATCATACACATAAGCAAATAAACAAACAAACAAACATAATGCACAGCCTATGTACAAAAGAAATAAACAGTTCATCTCTAGTCTTTACAGTTTTCTTCAATTGCATAAACACTCAAATCAAAAGTATTACACAATTATCAAAACCTTACACTCAAGGAGCAAAATATAGGCCCATATTTTCACCCCTACAATGTCAGCCTCACACTTTTTGCAAAACAATACACACAGTGATTTGCAAAACACTAAACACACTTGCATTACATTAGACACAGAATGTCAAATTACCACACATATGAGCCAATTGGTTAAACACAGCCATCAGATGCACAAACACACCATTGCTTAATTGTAGATACACCAATCAGGTTTAAGCACTATAAAAATACAGCAGGTGAGTTCACCTGTCTTCAACCAAAATGGAAGGAGAGTGAAGTACTGTACACAGAGAACGTGAAAATATACAATACATTCACCAAACACTACACAAGACAACCAATGATGCAGACTGATGAAAATATACAATTTCTCCCATTTTCCCAAATCAGTCAACATGGAGAATCACAACAAAAAAACGTCTTGCCAGATCCAGCTAGGCAAAGAGATAATGTCTAGTATTTTCTGTTTAAATCTTTTCAAAAAAACTTTTTTTTACTGTAATTTTAACCTGTACTGGATACAGTATTTTATGTTTGTCTGATATTTGCTGAGCTTACAGTGTTATGCACATAGTAGCATGAACACTGGGACATGTATTGTTGTGATTCTCCATGTTGAAATGTTGACTGATTTAGTTATATGGAGAGAACATTTATATTTTCATCAGTCTGCATCATTGATTTGGGTATATGGAGAGAAAATGTTATTTTTTTCATCAGTCTGCATCATTGATTTGGGTATATGTAGATAAATAAATTATATTTTCATCAGTCTACAGCATTGGTCTTGTGTAGTGTTTGGTGAATTTATTGTATATTCGCACATTCTCTGCGTACTTCACTTACAGTACTCTAATCACTAAGAAGTAGAATTGCTAAATGTGTTTTAGGTTAAGCACAGCAGTGTGTGTAACTGGTTCAAACAGAATTAAGTCATATGAAACGTGTGTTTCATATGGTAACAAAATGTAGTTTTTATAAATTAGTGTATGGTTTTGACAAGTGTTTAATTTAGCAAAGGATCTGAGGTGTTCTGATAATTGTGTGTGTGGTTGTGCTAATTGTGTGTTTTGAAACACCGGGCCCCGTTTTCAAAATCATGCTTAGGCAATCGAAAAAAAACTGTATTGTGTGTTTCATTATATACATATGTTTCAGTCTTCTCATAAAAAAAATATTCGATTTTTGGGTCTTTTCCTGCCTTTGGTCCGCTTTGCATTCACATCTCAAATGAACCGCAGCAGGGTTCACTTGCAAGAGTGAATGAGCTTTCACACCACCCCAAACCAACCGGACTATCCGAGGAAATGAACCAGGGTTCGATTAAAGCTTATTATAGGACACTGGACATGGGTATGGATGGCTCCAGGTGCTGCTGCGTTAAAGTGCACATCTTCAATATCTGTACTATTTAAAAGCACAGTGCAGGACACACTCAAAGGTTATCGCACCTCAGAGATGGCAGTGGACATGTATGACAGGACAAAGGCCATATGTAATGGCCTTTGGATTGAGGAACATACTACCAGCCAAAGGAGGAAGCAGAAATGGATGGACGAGTATGTAGTTGAGTCATCTTGTGGCACAAGCTCAGACCTCAGCTCAGGAGATCAGCTGAGACAGAGACTGTTCTATCCAGTCGTCGACAGAATTCTGCAAGAGCTTGAGAGCAGGTTCTCATGAGTTGGATAACAACTTATGAGAGGCATACAGGCATGTTATCCAGCCTCAGACCAGTTTCTCTCAGTGGAATTGCTGCAACCCCTCGCCACATATACAATATCCAACTATTGCCAGAAGAGATCACAGTTGCAAAGTGTTTCCTGGTCAGGACAGGCAGAGATGCAGTCCCTACTATCCAAAGTGTCTTTTCCCTCCTGGATGATAATAATAATAATAATAATAATAATAATAATAATAATAATAATAATAATAATAATAATAATAATAATAATAATAATAATAATAATAATAATAATAATAATAATAATAATAATAATAATAATAATAATAATAATAATAATAATGCATTTGATTTATAAGGCGCCTTTCAGGACACTAAAAAAAAAAG
The DNA here is from genome assembly GCF_963971535.1 of Notolepis coatsorum. Classification (NCBI taxonomy): domain Eukaryota; kingdom Metazoa; phylum Chordata; class Actinopteri; order Aulopiformes; family Paralepididae; genus Notolepis; species Notolepis coatsorum. The sequence continues at coordinate 56,377,462 of NC_140173.1, read as the reverse complement.
TCCACAAATCGGTGAATGAAAAAATTATAGGATCAAATGAAAACTACTTACTAAAAATGGGTGTTTAAAAGTACTAAAAACCAACAAAAAATACCAAACACTAACAAACATTCAGCACAGACAATGGGGATGCTGACATTAAAAAAAAAAAAAAAAAAAAAAGGGCTAACGAGCCACTGGTGTTTATGCATATCCAAATTGTACCAAGTAAATGTAGAGCCAAACTTCATGCTGTTTTCATAGACTACCTTTGTTGGATAGGGACACACTGAAAGTATAGCTAGTTTACATTACATTTACATTTTGTCATTTAGCTGACGTTTTTATCCAAAGCGACTTACAAGTTTTGTACGACAAGTCAGCAGGAAGGGTACAACTCTATTAGCTGAGTAACAATGTTCATCAAAGTGTTGAGTGCTACAATGTAGGTTAGTATATTAGGACATGTGCACGACAGTAAGGTTAGTTATGCTACAAATGGATGAAAACACTCATCTGTACACTGAGCCTTGCAGACCATCAGGGTAATGATAATTTTTTACCCTGATGACTACTGCCAGTCCAAGAGAAGAAATACTACACCTTTTCCTAAAGAAAAATGCTGTTCCAAGTATGGAGAGACCTGCTGCAGATAGAGTGGAGGTAATTATTAGCTAAAGTTATTGTGTTGACCTGGTATGTAAGCTTGGCAGGATAACAACAAAAACAATCACTCAATAAGCCAGTATAGTATGTACATCAACTGAGTCATGACTTATTATAAAATATCAGCTGTCCACCACCTGTCAGTGGCCAAAAAAATGCTCTTTCAGTGGACGTAATTTGACGTTCATGTTTGCCCTGTGTGATTACATTGCGGCCCATGTTGCAGCTCCTGGCTGGAACAATCTCCCTCAATACTGAGCCAATTACAAAAGTTATTGTGCCTATTATTCATTTAGAACCACATGATGGAAAAATAGGGTCCAGGTTTAAAAAAAAAAAACAGAATTCCCCTTCCAGAAGTGGAACCCTTATCTCTTATTTCCCTGCCTCGTGTTATGCTTCCTCAAAGTTGTGATTGGAGGATCAAGAAAAGAGGGCGGTTTTGAGATAGGCCAATTGTCTGGTCGTTTTCGGTGCGACATTAACACATCAAGTGCCGTTCAGCAGGGGGCACTGTGGGCCGTCAGTGCCAGCGCTCTGTTCAATTGGGGATAATGCCGTGTTTGCAGTGCTAAAACTATATTAAATATTATAGCTATGGTCGGATCTAATAACGTTGTTGATGTTCAGTGAGTTTCTTCCGGTCAACATGCAAAAAACAGATAATCTTTTCATCCGTACATTTCCGTTTTATACCGTGGTGAATATGAGTATAGTTTGAGTGATTCTGAGTAATCCCAGGAAAAGACGCGAAAACAGCGTTTTAGTGGAATTCACTAAACACGTTGCCATTCCTCGCTTGGATCAACAATCAATCTGAAATCACCGCTAGATTATCGGTATTATCTTTCATCATGCACGCATGATGGCACGCCATTCCAAATATGCATCACGATCGTTTGTCCGACGTTATCCAGCATTGCAGATGATCTGGCGGGCAGGGACCCTTGTAGAGGGAACTGTGGTGACCCATTGTCTTGCTGGAGTGTTCAGACCCCGCCCCCATGCCACAGCTCGGCCAAGAAAACTAAATCGTTTCAAATGGAGTGCAATAGCGGCCGCAAGGCGTTAGGCGGCGGTATTGGCCGTTTGCGATCTCAGACACATTCAGGACAGCCTGCACAAGGTGCCTCGATGGATTATGAATGGCAACAGCGAATAAAAGAAATAACGAAACAGAAACGTAGATCTACGTTTCTGGCACTCAACCGCTGGGCCACAGAAACGTAGATCTACGTTAACGGCACCCAATGTGTTAACGGACAGACAATAACGGACAGATAGTAAAATAAAAGGTGGAATAAAATAAAATGGAATATAAACTAAATAAAAAAAAATATATATATATAATTATAGAATAAAAATAACAATAGGCCAGGGCTGTACAACTGTGCATGATGTGGTCAAGTATACCTTGGGGTTATGATAAGGAACCACTCTGAGATTGCTAGAGTGCCATACCGGCCGCATCCTGATAGGTGGCAGTATCGCCCACCCTTTGAAACCTTTTTTTCACACCCAGTGTTACGTTTACTTCACTCCCGGCACAGTCAGGCGAGTCTAGCGGTTCACTCGATGGCATTGAAACACGTCCAATGCCCCCGATGCATGTGCTGTGGTGGATTATGTTGGCGACACGATGGACACCAATACTGGAAATCGCGATCAGACAATTGGAATATTATTTTTGGGGTACCTCCTAGTCAAGGTAAGGACTATATGACATCAATCCTGCTTTGATCCAACCATGATTTCACATCGATCGCAACAACCATGTGTAACATACTCCAGAACGTATGCCATTGGTGACGATCAAAGCATCAAAAAACAACCCCCCCCCCTTTCATGCATTCATGATGAAACATAATACCTATTATATACATTTGATTTGGAAATAGTTGCGTGTCCAGGCGAGCAACGCCAACGCTTTTAGTAAAATTCACGTATTCCTCCATAGCGCCGTTTTATGGAATTAGCCAGGATCACTCTGAAACTATACTTATATTCACCACAGTATAACATGCGAACGTATACATGAAAAATGTATTCTTTTTCACATATTGAACGATGGATAGTTGATGTCAAATGAGCCATAGTATTGTATCCATAGCTAGAATATAGAATATAGATATAGCCCTGCAAACACCGCCACGCATTCCTATCACGTAGAGCGGTGGCACAGTAGGAACAAAGATGCTCTAGGCCCACAGCGCTGAATGTGTTAAGGCACATGTTCTGTGTTCTGTCAAGTTTGAATGGAAAGGCGTAACCTGCTCACAACAAGCAGCATGCTGTGTTGGCATGAACACACTCACAGCTGCACTGTCTAGGCCTAATTGTCTCGCTGATGATACATCTGATGTTGGTAAAGCAAAGAATCTTCTGTGGTCCACATGTAACATGGATAATTAGCTGCAGCTGCTTCCACTGTCAGACATAAAAACACATTCTCTAAGAGGTTGCTAAAACTCTTTATGTTGATGATTTCTAAATATGAAAAACACAGTCTGGGCTTGGATATATCAACTCAAGTGCCTGTGCATCCATGTAACTGCTGATCTGGGATCAAATATAGAAAATATATGAAATAATATACAATATCATATGAAATATATGAGTAATATCGGCAGATATGTGAGAGATTTAAACTGCAGGACGTGCAGGACCGTACCAGTGTCAATTTGTCATCTTTATTAATTACAGGAGGTTTCGCTCATTTACAAAAATCATACAAATACAAAACAGACACAATAAAGCAGCAATATTCACATAAAATGTAACACAAAAAGAAATATTAAAATAAAATAAAAAAATCGGTAGTCACACAAGGATCCAAAATCATATGCTTAAACAGTCCAAGGGAACGGAGAACCTCCAACTTCAGAGAGTTCATACTCTAGTCATTAGATCAGAACATACTTGAAGGACCCTAAGAACCATCCAGGAAGATTTTGAGATCAGAAGATTACTGCAGAAACATGTTCAGTTCAACTTTATTATCCCAGAGGGGAAACTTGACCTGTAGTCAGGGGCAAGATAAAAACAACAACACAAGTACAGAACATTTATCCTGGACATATATACAGAACACAAACAACACACAAAGTAATCTAATACAGCAATATTACATGTGCAAATTGAGCAGGGTTATTGCACAGGGAACAATTCATATTATATTAATATTATTAAGTGCTAGATTACATGGGCCATTACTCCTATTGCACTTTAACCGGGGTACTCAAAATCTACGACCTGAGGGTAGAGTCTCTAACTCAGAGTGAAGGGGATGGTCTAAACTGTCAAATAATGTCTATATTATAGACCTGGCCTTGCAGAGGACTTGCTGGTCAAACATAGACAACAAGGGGGTCTGTGGGACAACTATCACCTCACCAGCCACCTTCACAATAGAGCTCATGTAGCTTTTATCTCTGATGTTCAGGTTACCGTACCTGTAAGAACAGAATCAATAAATGACGTGTAACAGTTGCATCATTTCACTATCTGCATTCAAGTAATAAACGCAAACATTTTCATGTAAATAAATGTCTGTTTTGCCACTCTCTATCACAAATTGATAAACACAATAAATAGTGATTCTACTGTAGGCCTACCTATAACCAAGTCATGAATGTTTTTTGATTTGCTGTTTTTGGACGTTCTAAACACTGGTGTCTGTAAGAACATTGGCGGGAAATCATCTGGCACACAGGAAGTGATGTGTTTTACGTCACCAGCAGCAACAGCGGTTTGTTTGGAATGAATAGAAGTACTCGGAGTACTCAGTAGTTAGCATGCATTTTCAGAATGGAAAGCAAGTCAGTACAATGCAAAGCTACACTGTAAAAAATAAATGTTTTTTCACAGAAAATTCACTGTATTATTTTACAGATTACTTTTGTTTTTCTACTTTAAGTGTAAATGCCATAAAAATACAGTAAATTAACCATTTACAAAATATTAACCATTAAATAAAGGTTCTAATCTGTAAGCTTCCATAATGGCCATTGATCGCCAGTCACTGATAGACTTAAACTCCGGCCTGAAAGACGGGTTTAACAATGCTTTTTGCCAAAACTGGCCACCGGAGATTCGACGAGACGACAACAACAGCAGAGACAATGGCGGTGCGATCAAACGGAAACATAGAGGACGCAGAAGCGGAATTAGGAAAAGACTGAAAAGTTCTCCTTACAGGCCGGTGATTCCCTCAATTCTGCTGGCAAATGTCCATTCGCTTGAGAATAAGATGGACGATCTCCGTGCGAGGGTCCGCTTCAATCGAGACGTGAGAGATTGCAACATTATGTGTTTCACGGAGACATGGCTGAAGGCAACAACTCCAGATCACATCATCTCTCCGTCAGATTCCTTCTCCGGTAAGAATCCGGTAAGAGCATTGGAGGGGGACTCTGTCTTCTGACCAACAACAACTGGGTCAATCCGAAGGAAGTAAAGATACACACACACACACACACACACACACACACACACACACACACACACACACACACACACACACACACACACACACACACACCTATACAGGTTCTGTATCGTTAGTGGCTTAGCTTGGCATCACTACTGCACTATCTCGCGTACGTGCACGCGTACTGAATAAACCACAAATGTACCTCTAATACCAGTATTAGTCTGACCACACCCCTCATCAGCTTACCTTCATAAGCAGGTGTGTGGTCACCTGCTCTCCTCCTTCTCGCTTTCACCACAAGGAAGAAGTGCCTCGGTAGATCCCCACACTTGACACCATGATGGAAGAAATTGGATTAGGAACAGCTTGGGAAACAAGGATACGTTGACATCATATCTTTATTTTCTCTCTCACTATTTTTCGAGAAAATACGGCGATATTGTCTTCGTACTGGAGTGTCTAGAAGATGATGATCATTCTAAAAACCCTCCACCGGTTTCCGTATTGGGAGCACGCCGCTGCATGCTTCTCAACTGCAGTTCCTTGCTGTGTTTGTTGGGGTGAAACCTGTCAGGCCACAGCTGAACTGTCGGACATGCCGCTGTTGTGAGAAGCGGTGCGTTCCAGGTTGGGTGAGTAGTGTTTGCTGGCGGGCTCCACTTGTCTGTTAGTGCTATGGGGGCTACTTGACAAAGTTTATGGAAACCGGCCCCAGGCTAGGGTCCTTTGTTTAGCCGCCTAGGCGACAGAAGGCCTTGGTCTGGAGACCATTATAGTTTTAACTAGTGGGCCGCGACCATTGACACTGGTGATCCCTGTGTGTTCTGGACGAGTGGATTCTCTCTGTCACCGTGTTAAGGCCCCATCTTTCATATCCAAATGAGAGTATTCCTTCACGAGGGGATATGTGCATGTAATGTGCGATAGCGGCAGATTCATGTTCAAAGTCAGCTATACAGGCCGGTTGGTACTGTGCTGATTCCGCCGGACGTGGAAAGTCACCGTTGTGAAGCGGTGTTGACGTCTTGTTTTCTCTTTTCTCTTAAAAAGTGAGGAGAGGTTCAGAACGGCGGCCTGTCTGGGTGAGTGTTATGTCATTGTTTACATGTTCATAGCTTACGGTTAGCCTGGCGCGGGGTAGCTTAGCTTCTCGCGCGCCGCCGGGAGCTCGCTTCTGATCGCGTGCGTCGTTAGATTGGCGTCTCGCGAGCAGAAGCAATAGCACCCGAACGGTTGGAGCAGCCGTTAGCTTGATGCTATTCTGTTGAACGTGCTTTGATTTTAACATGTTTTACACTCTTGACCACGACGTCATCCTTGACAGGGGATGTTCGTCGACCCTGCCCTGAGCCTGGACGGGGATTGCGTCAACAAAGAGGACTGTAGCGACTGGTTGGAGCGGCGACGCTGCCCGGATCGAACAACACAGGACGGCTGTGTTCTACGGTGTCTTGTGACTGCACTTCGCTGATCTGCGTTCCGGGTAGGTACGGGGTTGGCCAGACCTCATAACACGTCTTCTGGTTTTACTTTGCTAAATGTATTGTGAATAACGGACAATGCATTTAGGATACGTTGCGGGTTATGTGTGAGCTGTTTTTGTCACTGGCAGTTAGCTTCTCCGTGCAAACGGGATGTGATGATCTGGTTGTTGTGTGAGTTACACGACCGTGTACTCACAACTAAGGTAACTAACCTATGAAGCTATGCTTGGTGACGAGTGAGTAAAAGATTATTCTTTCTCAGACTGTAATGACAATGAACAGTGTGTTCACACATTAACAGGTTTTCCTGTTTTAACTGGCCGTATTGAGGGTAAAATAGGAGGATTGTGTTTTCCCCCCGGTTCCCTGGGGACTTTATCACCTCCTATCAGACATGTTGTGCATTAATTGTGTCTTTTGTGTGGTAGGGATACGATGTAACTCTTAGCTTGATTGCTGAGGTTGTGCTAAATCTGCTGGAGAAACTTATTTCCTAAAGGGAAATTGGTTTGGTTGCTGTCATGTGTGCTTAGCAAGGCCTGTGGTCGATACTAATCAAGAATGATGTATTCTCTCATTGTGAAAAAAACGGCGTTCCTCTGTTGAGTGTTTTTGCCATTTTTTGTAGGTGATGATGGGTTGTGTGTGTCATGTGACCTACAACTGGGTTGTACTGGCCACAGAAGCACATGTGTATGTTGGACCGGGGTTCTTAGAGCCCTCTCTATTCTGTGTTTTTCCTTAGTAAAAATCAGATGGCAGGTTAGCTCATGCGCTGTGTGGAGCTGTGAAACGCTTCATAGAGCTGACTATGACTGTGTCATATTCTCTTTTTGTCGTTACGTCGTATCATGGGTGTGGGGTCGTAAAGGGGTGAACTGGTAACCTTTCCTTTCCCCATTGTTCTGTCGGTCAGGGGTACACCCCCTGTCCTTCAAGGTTCCCGTCACGTGGCGGTTCGGCACGTTACGGGGGGGGGGGGGGGGGGGGGAGGGAGTTCCTGGTCCCACGGCCTGGTATATTGGGCGTGTGCACCGCAGGAATTCCCCCGCCATAGAGTACGTCACCGTGCGCGTCTCTGTTGGTAGGACTTCCGTGTGCTGTTCGGGTCCATGTGATGGATCTGTTTTCAGGGGGGGTGGTCAGGGCTCCTCCTCACCAAGCGCCTATTCAGGCCTTCTGTGAGTTCGGACTCCTTCTTCCATGTGAGGAAGCCTCCATCAGAGTACAGAGCCTTCCTCCTCAGATTGTCAAAGTGAGTGGACCCTCTAGAAGGGTCCTTTTCTATTGTATGTATATTCGATTCAATTCGTTTATTGAGTGTGTATGGGTTCAGTGCCTCTTCCCGGAGGCCCTAAAACCAGTTTTTTACATGGCTCAAGGTGCAATATATTCTTTTCAATCTGTACAGCTCGCGTGGGAAGTCTCTCTGGGGATCCCCGTCTCTTCCTATGGGAGGGTGGTGGGATGTAAAAATGTGAACATTTTTTACCCCGGCTGTGTAGACTGGGATACATACTGTTGATGCTTCCTTCTTTCTATTCCAGAAGTGTTGGAGTTAGGGAGTGTCGCACCCCTCTTGTCGTTCCCCTGGGCGCCTTGGGGATTCAATGACAGGTCTAAATAGCCTGTTCATTGATGGGGGTGTGTCCCGACGCACGTATAGTGCTAGCTCGCTGTAAACAGGCGATTGACTGGCACGCCTTGGTTGCTTGTGGTTGAAACAGCGTTTTTATAAAGCAACTGAGATGGGGGTTTTTCCTCTTCCGACGACCACATCCCATGACCTGGGTGGGTTGTCGACGGATTCTCGTTCATGTCTGGGGGATGATGACGGGATGGATCTGAACATATGTAGTGGGGTCTCACGCCCTTGGGGTGGGCCACCAGGCGCGGTTCGTCCGAACGTCTGGGTGGCGCCTTCTTTTCATGTTAAGATCAACACGCATATCTGCCCTTCTCCTGGAGTAGGCATGTCGGCGTGGTTAGGGCACGGGACTGGTTCTGGTCACGCTGGTCCAGATCAGTTGAACCCGTTGTCCGCCGGGGATGCAGATCTGCTGTTCTGGTACCCTGAGGGACTTGGGCTTTTTTCAGGGGGAAAAATGCCGGGTCGGTCTGGGTGTCACAGGGTTAAGCGCTATGGAGACCCTGGTTGGGTATGTTTTTACTCAGCACTGTCGTCATGGCTTACAGCCATGCCATTCTGTACGCGCTCGATCTCGTCGGATCTCGGCCGCTACACAGGTTGGTCCTGGTTAGTACTTGGTTGGGAGACCGCCGGGGAATACCAGGTACGGTGTGCTTAGGGGCTGGTTCTCCATTATTTTTCGCTCCTCTCTCACGCATGGCGAAGAGGGGCCTGTGGGGGTGGTTTTTTGACCTCCTCTGGTGACCCTGTGCTTCCCGTACCGCCAGGCCCGGTCCGAAGTGATGTTTGCGACCCGTAGGCCTGGGTTAACCCTTTTTGGAAACTGAAACACTTGTACTGCGGTATAGCCGGTGTATGCCCGCAGGTGTGTTTTGGAGTTTTTTCTTGAGGGGTTATAGGAACAACCACCGCATTGGGTAACACCGAGGTGGTTGATTCCCTGGTGTGTTGGAGCAGTGTCAACTCCCGGGTTCACCGTTTGAGGGTGCCCCTGCACGTTCATGACGTCTGCCAATCGTGTCAGCCTTCTCTGCCTCGACCCCTCTGGGTGGGGTTTTTTTAAATGGAGGCTTGGTCATGCAACACCGCCAGCTTACGCTCCTTCCGCCGGGGCGGCTGTGTTCAGCTGTCCCCTCTGGCGCCTGTCTCGTCCGCAGTCTCCAGGCTAGGGTTAACAGCCTGTTGCCTGGTTTTTCCCCGGTGCGCTGCCTGCTTCCGTTGGTTAACCTTTTTGTGTGCTTACGGCCATGCTGACTGCCTGTTCTGCAGGGTCAGTGTGCCAGGCGGTGTACTATTGGGGGGACGGGGCCCGCTCGGCTTACGGCCATACCAACCTGAACACGCCCGATCTCGTCCGATCTCGGAAGCTAAGCAGGTTCTGGCCTGGTTAGTACTTGGATGGGATTCCGCCTGGGAATACCAGGTGCAGTAACTGAGGGGCCTTTGTCCGAATACGCTGGCGATGTGGGGGGCGGGGCACTACGTGCCCACCTGGTGGGGTCTTGATGCTGGCATCATGGACTTCTCCGGGCCCCCATTCCAGGGAGTCCAGTCCTTTTGGTGGGTCTGGGTCTTCCTTCGCGCTCCGCTGCTACGGCCTTGCCACGGGGTTGGGTTTGCCCTTGGCCCCGTGATTCTGGGGGCAGTAACGAGGTTGTTCCTCCGTTCGTTCCCGGGTGGCATGCGGGTTGTGCGTGTGTGTAGTCGTGGGGTCAGGCCACGGTCTGCTCACCCTGTGCGTTAAGTTGCTTGAGTGCCTCTTCGCACGGTCGGGTCCGTCGCCTTCCCGTGGAGCCTCTAATAGGGGGGATACCCTCCATTAGGGGGGGTCGGGGGGGCTCGGCCCTCCCTGTTCTGATGGTTTTGGGGGGCTGTCAGCGGGGTGTATTTGTCAGCCAAGTGGCTCCGCTTGGCCTCCCTTGTGCAGTAGTGATGCCAAGCTAAGCCACTAACGATACAGAACGATAGGTTATGACTATAACCAAGTTCTGTTAGTTAGGGGCGATGCTTGGCATCAGACGGCCGCTGCAGCCCTTGTCCTCACCTTGTGGTGAAAGCTTGGGAAGGAGGAGAGCAGGTGACCACACACCTGCTTATGAAGGTAAGCTGATGAGGGGTGTGGTCAGACTAATACTGGTATTAGAGGTACATTTGTGGTTTATTCAGTACGCGTGCACGTACGCGAGATAGTGCAGTAGTGATGCCAAGCATCGCCCCGAACTAACAGAACTTGGTTATAGTCATAACCTCGTTTATCGTTTATGCTACAAAATAATTAGAATTTTTTGTTAACACAAAAACCACTTGACATTTTCCCAACTCTCAAAAAAAAAGAAACCTGAAATCCCTCCCCCCATGGGGACCGGTCCCCATGGGGGGGGGGGATTTCAGTTTTTGTTTGTGTTAACAAACAAATATAATGATTTTAGCAGTTAAAATCATGTCTCTAGACCCTTTAGAAAGGCTGGATCCCATCAGGCTGTATACAGGTTATAGTCAAGTCAAGGACATTTATTTATAGAGCACATTTAAAAGCTCGAGAGCCAACCAAAGTGCTGTACAGTACAAAATCAATGTCCTATAAAATACACAAATACAAAAAGGCACAACAGGACAGGACAGTACAAAAGGACAAGCGGATAGGGGAGCACAAAGTACAGTATAGCACACCGGGGACAGAGGAGCACAAGAAGAGATACAAGAGGGAGGGGGCAGGATAAAATTGCATGGGAGTGTGTGGGTTAGGGTGTCCGAGAATCAGGATTAATCGAAGGCTAGGGAATAAAAGTGGGTCAGATCGAATCTCCAGGAGAAGCTGGTTCCTTAGTTTGGGGGCTACAGCCTTGAAGGAGCGATCGCCTCTCTTTTTTAGTCTGGTGCGGGGGGGTGGGGGGACCAGCTGAGCCTGGTTGGAGGATCTTAGTGACCTGGGTGCTACGTAGGGGGTGATGAGCTCGGTGATGTATAGGGGTGCTACACCCGATAGTGCCTTGAAGGTGAGGAGGAGGATTTTGAAATCTATTCTAAGTGGGACTGGGAGCTAGTGTAGTGAGGCTAGGAGTGGTGTGATGTGCTCTCTCTTTCTGGTGCCGATAAGGAACCTAGCTGCAGAGTGCTGGACCATTTTGAGGCGGGACATGGCTGCCTGACTGATGCCGGTGTAGAGGGCATTGCAGTAGTCAAGGCGTGATGTGATGAATGCATTGACTACTGTTTCCAGGTTGACGGGTGAAAGGATTGTTTTTATTTTACTGGTGTTGCGGAGTTGGAAGAAGCATGACTTGACTACGGCATTTACCTGCCGGTCGAATTTGAGCTCTGGGTCAAAGATTACACCTTGACCTTGGCTCTTGACGTGGGGTTTGAGGTGGGTGGAGAGTTGTCCTAGGCTGTTGGAGAGTGTTTTGGTGGAAGAGGGGGGGCCAAACAAAATGATCTATGTTATGTTCATTGGCATAGTATCAACACCACTGTTAGGCACTGCACATTACATACAATTAATTAAAAACAATACACTACTTTCCATTGTTTGGGGCTCGTGTTACAACTTTTTTCCGACTGCTTTGACGCATTTTGCACATCAGAGTTTCAATGTGTAAAACTCAAAATGCTAATTGCTAAACTGACTTTAAAAATGCATACTCTAAGATACTAAATGCTATGCTTACATATAAAGTGCAAAACTGTTAATACAAAGTGCACAACTCTAAATCATATGCTCCAGTCTCAGAATACAGCCACCTAATACTACATCAATGTTCAATTGCTTATTGCTAAGATCACTAAATCAATTCCAACAGGTGTTTGTACTAATGTCTCATTACTTTCAACAGCCTTGCCCAGGTGAGTAGCATTGCAATACAATTGATAATATCTTCACCACTACATAAAAAGCTGCTTATAAATCTGAAGAAAGGAGCAACATGGAGCAAGTTGGTGCAGCTGAGGTTGCACAACGAAGGACAGGGTCATGGACGGGGTCATGGCCAAGGAGGCAGAAGAACATCTGTCTCAAATGAAATTATAACCACAATTGTTGACCATGTAATACAGTAAACAGAGGTCTTACTAGTGTCTCATAAAGACAAACAAGTGGTTGAGCAGATATTGAGTGCAGAACTAGAGAAGGTTAGTGACTGGCTAGGCTACAACAAGCTGTCCCTCCATGTGGGGAAGACTGAGTCCATCCTATTCGGGTCAAAAGTCAGGCTCAGAAAATCGCCAGGTTTTAACATTAGAATAGGAGATACTGTTCTCACCGACAAAACATCTGTGAAATATCTTGGTTGTGTCCTGGAAAACAGCTTATCGGGGGAAAGCATGGCTCAACAAGTACTTACAAAGATCAATAACAGGACTAGATACCTAGCCAGAATCTAAATTTTTTTTTTATCAGTCAGCGATGAAAATTCTTGCTGGAGCACTCATACAGTGTCACTATGACTATGCGTGTGGCTCCTGGTACAACAGCGACCCCAAAAGTCAGAAAATAAAACTACAGACATCACAAAACAAGCTAATACTAATGCTACCTGCCTGAACCCACCTTGACCCATCACACTTTGAGAACATGAGATGGCTAAAGGTGGAAGACAGAGTCAACCAAATTGGGATGTGCCTAGTTCACAGATTCATACACAGGGTATAGTGCCAGTGTACTTCAACAACTACTTCAACCGAATCAGGGACACCCATGCATACCCAACTAGGCGTAGCTCAACTGACTTTGTGCCAGTCAGATACAGGAGTTGTATGGGGAAGGAGTAATTTTTGTATTCTGCAGCTGTCTTTTGGAACAGTCTGCCCAGTGACCTGAAAATCGTAGTCAATGCTGTTAGATTCAAGTCCAGCCTGAAGACATGGCTCAAAAGAGACTATAATTAACCTACACTCAGCAAAAAGGCACCCTTGCATGTTTATGCGTCCGTTATGTATATAAATGGTAAATGGTATATGTGATGTGCAGTGGCGGCTGCTGACCAAATTTTTGGGTGAAGCAAACATTTTATTTTTAAAAGATCCCACAATGTGTGTGTCATTGGTGGCTGGTGCGTTAAAAAATTGGGGAGGACGGGAGAGATTAAAAGTAATAAAGAAGTCCGAAATTCAAGCTTTTGTCGTGGAAATATTATCATGTCATTATGGATCTGTGTTGTTTTATCATGTCATACAGCTTGAGTTTCAGTCCGACCAGATTTACTGGTTAATGTGTGTATGTCTCTTTAAGATTACTCTATCATTTTCTCAGTCATAACGAAGTTGCTGTTTCTACCAGCCATAGAGCCAGAACCCAAGGTCATGGGAACTGTAAGATGGAGCGCTGTTTTCCTTCCAGGCTTAGCCATAACATAGTCGTATTATTAATTTCTCTAACCAGCCATTTTGTTTTCTTCTACGTCATTTCATGTATTCAATTGTATGTCTGACCAAGCCTCTGGGTCAGTCCCCTGTCAGACGCTAGTGGGTAAACATGTCTGTCTCTGGCGGGTGACTGGCCTGGCAGCGTGGCCACGCTGTCATGAACTTTCTTTATTGAATAAACCTTCTTATTATTATAAATAATGACTCAGAATGATTAATGTAAACGGCTCATCGTTTGTCCTTTAATAATTCCCATCACACTTTCTTTAACTACAAGGCATTTATTCATCATATAATTTTTTTTTATAATATCAAACAGAAGACTGAGTACACCGAATACAGAAGCCATGTTCGCTGGATTTTGGGGGAAAACAATATCTTTGACCTGTATTGGTCCCATTGATACCACATTGTTGGGTATGGCCTACTTGGCCATAGTACAGGGTCTTGTGAGGTCAAACCTTTAGTGGTGGTGGTGGTGGTGATACTGCTGCTTGTAGAGGTGGGTGACACGTCATCTTCATGATGGGCAGGTGTTATGGTCTCACTGAAGGTGGATGTTGACGGACAGGGTTCTGCAAGTTTCAACAGGTTACATTTAATACCTTTTAAGACCACTTTCAATATAATCTAATATGTTGCCATACCAGCAAAGAACTATTAAGGACAATTACTAAGAAGTAATTCCATGTATTGGCCATTACCATACTGCTTACTTTGCAGCCTGGACATTTCCCCCCCAAACACATTTAAACCAGAGAAGTTATCGCAACATAGAAGTAATTTCCATCTACCATCTCTCATTAAACACTGTGTAAAGTTAGCTTGGTGTATTGAATCTACCATCTCTCATTAAACACTGTGTAAAGTTAGCTTGGTGTATTGAATCTACCATCTCTCATTAAACACTGTGTAAAGTTAGCTTGGTGTATTAAATCTACCATCTCTCATTAAACACTGTAAAGTTAGCTTGGTGTATTGAATCCACTATCTCTCATTAAACACTCAACTGTGTACAGTATGTTAGCTTGGTGTATTGAATCTCTACCATCTCTCATTAAACACTGTGTTACAGTTAGCTTGGTGTATTGGATCCACTATCTCTCATTAAACACTCAACTGTGTACAGTATGTTAGCTTGGTGTATTGAATCTACCATCTCTCATTAAACACTGGTACAGTTAGCTTGGTGTATTGAATCCACTATATCTCATTAAACACTCAACTGTGTACAGTATGTTAGCTTGGTGTATTGAATCTACCATCTCTCATTATACACTGTGTTACAGTTAGCTTGGTGTATTGGATCCACTATCTCTCATTAAACACTCAACTGTGTAGGCTACAGTAAGTTAGCTTGGTGTATTGAATCTGCCATCTCGCATTAAACACTGTAAAGTTAGCTAGATCCACAAAGAATGAATTGTGTGTATTGATCCGTACTGTATTGTACCCATTCTGCAATATGTTAATAAAATGTTCATTCAATCAATCACCTGCGCTGTGATTGATTGGAAATTTTATTAACAGATTGCAGAATGGGTACAATACAGTACGGATCAATACACACAATTGTTAAGGGGATGCAGACCAGAGAAAGACTTTCGACTTGTTTACATCAGGGTCCCCCATTTTCAATTCATGATGAATTGTAAGTAATGGTGCAATTAGCACCATGCAATCCATTCTTTGTGGATCTAGCCCACAGTGTTTGTACACGTATAATATTGGGAGTTGTGCCTATAATTGACTCTTTGATACCGGCTCTGATCTGGTGAACAATCATGGTTGCTCCGGCCTCCAGTGGCCTCTGCTATTGGGCTCTCAGACTCAGCTGTGGCTGTCTGAGGTCTCTGGGTCAATAAATGCTGCCTTTGTGGGCTCACGTGCTGCAGACTGTGCTGTCGTCCATCTGTAGATTGTGTAGGTACACTTGAGACACACCTTCTTGATGAGTTCTCACCTGCAAGCACAGTCAAACATGCATGGATACAGTTAGACAGTAGACAACTGGTTAGTTAAAAAATTGGGGAGGACGGGAGAGATAAAAAAATAAATGTAATAAAGAAGTCAGAAATTCAAGCTTTTTTTAACTACGAGGCATTTATTCATATTTTTTTTTTTTTATAATATCAAACAGAAGACTGAGTCTGTGCTAACCGAATACAGAAGCCATGTTCGCTGTATTTTGGGGAGGAAACAATATCTTTGACCTGTAGGCCTATAGGGAGGTGTAGTGGTTACGTCATTTTCATTTTTTTCCCTTCCTGTTCCACCCTCTGTGGAATGCAATGTATTTCCCCATTGACCATTTCTAAATCGTCTCGTTTTAGATCAATAAAGCATTAACGTTGGCATGGTGTACCTTTCTGTGTGTATTTATCCACAATCTATAGCTCAAGATGAAAATATTCGCAATTAATCGTAAAGGTAGCAAAATAACAACGTTTGTTTTTGTTCGCTGGGAAACTACACTGCTATTTGGCGCTGCTAACTGACGTCACCACAGCGTAGCCTCCTGCCTACTAGTCACAGACCTAGGATCAGATTTCCCTTACATTCCATAAGCTTAACAATTCGTACAATGGGAAAATAACTGACCCTGAATTTGTGGCTAGTATCTGTTTCACCCAACACTAGTGCTCTGTGATCATAGCCATTTATTTCTAAAGCTAACCACTATTTATAAAAGCCACAACCACGTTACCATATTTGTATTTATAATTTAAATCGTATAACGTTATTTCGCTGCATATTAAATCACTGTAAATACTCATGTAAATCAGTGTTGTTGTACATATTGTGTATAGTTTATAACGTTAGTAGCTAGCTAGCCGGCATTCTCAAAACTCCTAACATGCCCCGATTTAAAATGGTTCTCTCCTCTTTGTATACCTTTGTCCTCACAAACAAAGTATTCTGCCAGGGAACTTATGGACACGACAGTAGTAGTAGTTATAAGGTGTTTGAGCTTGTAACGTTAACGTTAGTTAGCTATCATGGTAGCCCCTTTCGTGATTGTGATGCACCGAGTGCATCACAGTCACGAAAGGGGCTACTATCGTGCTATCAAGGGGCTGTGTAGCTAGCTAGCTTGCTAGCCGGCATGATGCGTGCAGTGTTTTGCCCCACAGGTCTGAGAAGAGGACCTGCACATTTTACTCGTTCCTGAAACTCCTCTACATGCCCCGATTTAAAATGGTTCACGACAGTAGACATAATGCTAACGTTAGCTAGCTAGCTTGGTACTATGACCTGTGACGGGGATAAGGCGACAGCCTAACAGACCAATAGCGGCTGTGTACTGAACAACAGGCTGCCTAGTGGTAAGTGTAGTTCTTTTTTTAGGACAAATTAAAAACCTTATAACTACCTTTTTTTCAACCAAAAATGCTTAAACAATCATGTTAGTGGTAGAAGGGAACTCATTTTGTGCAAAAATGGAAAACTTGCCAATGTTCATGCGGCAGAATTGTTACAATAGCCGATAATCCATTTTCCCAATGATAAATCCCTATACGGGTGGAACAACCAGTGACGTCAGACTACACCTCCCTATTGGTCACCTTGATACCACATTGTTGGGTATGGCCTATGACACTTGGCCATAGTGCAGGGTCTTGTGAGGTCAAACCTTTAGTGGTGATGGTGATACTGCTGCTTGCAGAGGTGGGTGACACGTCATCTTCATGATGGGCAGGTGTTATGGTCTCACTGAAGGTAACGGACAGGGTTCCTGCGAGTTTCATCAGGTTACATTTAAGAATTTTTAAGACCTTTTTAAGACCACTTTCAATGGAATCTAATAAATATCTAGAGAACTATTAAGGAAAATGACTAAGAAGTAATTCCATATGTATTGGCCTGATAGGCTATTACCATACTGCTTACTTTACAGCCCGGACGCGTGAAACTTTCGACAACAAATGTTTGTTACCGCATGCTCTGATTGGCCAGGTCATGTGACATGTGCGCCAATCGTGGGACAGCAAGTTCTGCGCCTATTTCCGGGTCTAACAGCCTGCAAACTACCTGGCGTTCTATCGCCATGCTCTAAGACAAACTCTAACCTTAACCAACTTCGAAAGAGTGCCTAAGCTTAACCGTCGAAAGAAGGGCAGGCGTTCCATCGCCATGCTCTAAGACAAACTCTAACTTTAACCAACTTCGAAAGAGCGCCTGAGCTTAACCAGTGTAGACACTTGCGGTCCCACAATTGGGCGTACATGTCACATGACCAGAAATGACCTGGCCAATCAGAGACGCGAAAACAAACATTTGTTGTCTAAAGTATTCAGGCAGCCCCGACATTTCCCCCCCAAACACATTTAAACATGATAGAGAGAAGTTATCGCAACATAGAAGTCATTTCCTAATCCAATACCATTTTCGACCTATCTGACTTTTTAAGGCCCAAAATTGTGATTATTAAATGTAAGACTTTAAGAACAGTTATGAATATGAGCACTTTGAAAGGGATCATGTACCTTGGCTAGTGTGTCCTCCTGAGCTTGGTCAATATCCACCTGGGCTGGTATATCCTCTTGCACATTATAGGCAGGAGGTGGGGTGCCAAAATACTTCAATAATGACCCTAGGAGAGATAAGAAAATTATATAATTATAGTAAAAAGCATTGCATTCATGATAGCTTAAAATGACAAGAACAGCTACAGTAGCTAAGTTAATAATTATGCTCAAGTCACCAACAGTGTTTATGAGCTTTTGAAAAGCAAATATATTACAAAGTGCATTTTTCACTAAATGAAACAAAAACATGATAATTGAGTGTTCCTGTCCTTTACAGGTAGCTAGCTAGGATACCTAACACTGCCAGTGATACAATACTGCCCTGCAGAAGCTAACGTCAGCTAACGAATTTGGCTAGCTAACAGTGATACTATTTTAATGGTCAATTGAAGAACAACAACAACAACAACTGAAAACTCTTAAATATGCCAAGTGTAACTGAGGGGTACAATTCCCTGACTGTATTGTTAAGTATGGTATTAAACCACTACCTCTTGTACTTTAACTTCTGGCCATCCAGTACATGATATAGATATGATGAACACTTTCCCACCTGATGAAACGAAGTCCACACAAATGTACAAATCGAATATTTAATATAGCAAAAGGTATATACAACGTTCACTTGTTTACACTTATGATTTGAAATGCACTTGTATGGCAAATGAGTATTCGTAGGTAAATCAACATTGAATGTCCAATCTCTGGTTACGCAGGGAGTAAGTATACAACCCGGTTCTTTAGGAAACTATAGCGATGGTACTTAAATGATTATAGCTGGATACACTAAGGGGGGGGGGGTCCCGCTGGTTGTAAGACAGTAGGAGGGGGGGGTTAGAGAAGCCGCTGGCGGTATCCCATCTGGCCGACGATTTCTTGGGAGAATTCAAAGTCTTGAACACGGTGCCCACAGAACCTCGGTCCGCAGACGAATACAGCTGGACCCTCTGGTGGACGGTAGCTGCCGGTCCACAACGGAGAGACGTGAGGCGACCTCACTGGAGTAGAGCGCCGTCTCACCTTGCTCCTCTCCGGGGGGTAGTTCCAACACTCCGCAGTGTTGGCCGTTATCCATGGAATAATCAAAGCACCCAAAGCATAATCCAAGCCGTGGAAGGCTCGCCGTCGTCCGGGTAGAGTAATCCAATGTACAGGTCCAGTCGCCCTGGCCCGGAGCTCCTCGGATGCAAGCACCACTAGTGGTCTGCCCAGCCTGGTTAAGACTCCAGATAACGTCAGGAACGATGGGGGTACTGATAACTGTATAACTCTAACCGAACGATGCACCATACATAAATAGACTATTATTAGCTTAATAGAATACGTCCAACTCGACGGTATAGTGCCAAACTATGACTATTCAACTATTAATCCACACGATATCTCAATGCCTATTCTGAGGCCAAGTAGGCCTTACTGCACCACACGTGCGTCGTGGGTGAGGCTTCGCGTCTGTTACTCGGTTGGAGGGTAAAGAACTAATGGACTAAAAGAAAGTTCTACTTTACTTGCGCCATATATATATGCGCTGTGAACAAATAGTACCATTCGTATTTCGCCAGACGTATTCCTACGCGGAACCGGGCTTGCCACGACATGTTGGGCGGCACGATTGAACTTGAACCTAGGGGTATGGCTGCTGGCGCCAGGTTCTCGTCCAATGGTAGAATGAAACTATTATGGGCTGTTTAGTAGACTAAAGGGATATTCAGTGCATATTGTACAAGGAATATACAGGGGATATAAAACGATATACAAATACTATTTAAATATATATAAATAAATATATATTCGGTTTAATCTGATCCTTCACAACAGCCGCCCCCTAATTAGTCCCACCTAATTAGCTAAGCAGAGACAGATTAACCGCACTGTCTACCACTCAAGGTCCGCTGTAAGGGTCAGTCAACTCACAAAGTCATGGGGTCATGGTCATCATCGATAGTGTCTGGGAGTCGGGGCAGTTCTATTAGCCTCGCCACGGGTCGTGTGTAAGTGCGCCCTTGGACGAGTACTTCAGCTGCTCGGACCTTGCCATCGGCACCGGTGATCACTTTGCTTACGCGGCCAGCCGGCCACATAGCTCTGGGTAGTGACTGGTCGATAATCATGACGACTGTTCCTTCTGTCAAATTGTCTCTCTCTTTTACCCACTTCTGGCGGGTCTGTAGAGACGGTAGGTAGTGGAGTAGGAAGCTGCTCCAAAACTTGTCAGCTAGTACTTGACTGTACCTCCACATTCTTCGGCCGTTCGCTTCTTCAGGCCTGTACATTGTCTGGGGTAGCGCGGGGTCCAGCCGCTCCATTAAGAGTGTGTTGGGGGTGACTGGGTCGACATCTGCTACATCACTGGAGACGTAACCGAGGGGTTTTGAGTTCAATACTCCCTCGATCTCCGTGAGGACTGTCATTAGGACTTCTTCCGCCACAGTCTGGGCCCCAAGCACGGCGTACAGGGCTGTCTTTATAGAACGTACTTCTCGTTCCCAGGTTCCACCGAAGTGGGGTGCGTTCGGGGGATTAAACTGGAAGTCAATATGGGATGGAGCGAGGTGGGTCTTAAGTTCTGGGCCCATAGCTTGGAAGCTCTCTCTCAGCTCTCTTTCTCCGCCTTTGAAGTTTGTCCCGTGATCAGACAACAATGCAGACGGTTTTCCTTTCCGTGATGTGAATCTTCGGAAGGCCATAAGGAATGAGTCTGTGCTCATGGTCGGAAGGAGCTCGATATGTATCGCTCTGGTGGTCATGCATTTGAATACAATACCCCACCGCTTCTCGGTTCCTCTTCCTCTCTTTATATACAACGGGCCAAAACAGTCCATGCCTGTGGAGTGGAATGGCTTGTCGCCGTGTCGGAGGCGACAGGGGGGTAGGTCAGCCATCCGTGGTATGCTGGGCTGCGCGCGCCACTTTCGGCAGTCTAGACAGGTTCGCTGGAAGCGTCGCACCGCTTCTCTTCCTTGAAGTATCCAATAGCGACGTCTGATCTCCGCGAAGACTCTCTCTGCTCCTGCGTGGTGTACATCCTCGTCGTATTTCTTTATGATCAGCTCTGTGACCTTGTGTCGGCTGTTCAAGACTATCGGGTACTTAATGTCATCCGGTAGATCGGGGGCTCTCCGCAGGCGACCACCCACTCTGATGAGATTATGGGCGTCACTCTCGGGTGCCAGGTGGAGCAGTCTGCTGTCTGATGGGACGGGCTTTCCTCCCTGTAGACAGTCTAGCTCATCGGGGAACGAGTCTCTCTGGGCTCGTTGTAGTAGAAGAAGTTCTGCTTCTTCGTAGTCAGCTGCTGACATGTCAGTGGTGGACTGAATCTCTGGGTGGTGCCACAGGAATGTCCTCTGCTGCGCACTCTCTAGGGTAATGCAGTCATCTATGTTGGGGTCTGTGGAGGCGACTGTGCTCAGTCCACAGAACATAGGTTTCTTGTTCTCAGCCTCCTCGTTACTTGCTTCCCGTGGGGTGGGCGTAGGCCACTCTGCTTCCGGGAGCTTGAGGAATTCTGATCCGTCACTGTAGATGTTGCGACGGGTGAGGTCATCCAGGGACATTCCCCGGGTGATGACGTCAGCTGGGTTGTGTTTGGTGTCCACATACCGCCAGCTCGCTGCTTCTGTTAACTCTTGAATCTCGGTGACTCTGACTCCCACGAAGACTTTGTATCTGCATGAATCAGACTTGATCCATGTGAGTACTGTCGTGGAATCTGACCACAAGATTGTTCTGTGCACCGGAATGGTGAGTTCACGTTGGATTAACGTGGCTAAATGCGCTCCTGCTAGGGCTGCGCAGAGCTCTAGACGCGGGATAGATTGTTGCTTTCGTGGGGCTATTCTTGAGCGGGCCAGGATGAAAGCAGTGTGTATCTTTCCTTCCTTCTCTTGGGCACGCAAGTAGGCCACCGATCCATAGGCTACTTCGGAGGCGTCGCTGAAGACGTGTAGATCAATCTTGCATGTCTCTGGCCTCACTGTGGATGGGAAGTAGCTGCGGCGTATATTGACGCCTGGGAGTGAGCGGAGTTCCGTCTCCCACTCTCTCCATGTTGAGGCAAGGTGTGCGGGTATTGGGTCGTCCCAGCCCTGGTCCTTGTCCCATAGTGCTCGTACAATCATCTTTGCCCTGGTGGTGTAAGGTAGAATACATCCCAACGGGTCATATTGTCTGGCGAGTGTTCTGTACACACTCCGTCTGGTGGTCGGTGTCGCCGTCGACCTTCCCTGCTCTGGAGTCAAGGGTTTGTGTCTATAGTGGAGCGAGTCTGTTTTGAAGCGCCAGACTAGTCCTAGTGTCATTTCTTGGGCTTCTCCTGGGATGGTCGCCATCCAGGTCTCGCTGCCGGCAGCCTTGTCCGCGGGGGAGAGGCTGCGCAATACGTGTGGGTCACTGCTGGCCCACTGCCTGAGATCAAAGCCGCCTTTGATCAGGGAGGCGCGTAGCTTGATTAGGAGAGCCTCGGCTTCTTGTTGAGTCGAAACGCTTTGTAAACAGTTGTCCACGTAGAAACTGTTCTTCACACTGTGTCGGACCTCTTCATCTGCTGTTGGGTCCTCTGCGACGTGTTTCTGTAGTGCAAATGTAGCACAGCACGGGCTGCATGTGGTTCCGAAGGGGAGTACTTCCCACTGGTAGATGGCTGGGTTCTCATCTCCGATCCTCTCTCTCCATAGGAACCGCAGCAAGGGCTTGTCCTCCTCCACTAGTCTCACCTGCAGGAACATCCCTTTGATATCCCCGCTGATAGCCACCTTGTCCTGGCGGAAGCGCAGTAGCACGCCTAGTAGGGAGGGGCCGAGTGTGGGGCCGGGCAAGAGCTCTTTATTCAGATTTTGGGATCCGATCTGGTAGCTGCAGTTAAACACAATGCGATCCTTGCCGTTGTGGTGGACCTTGTGATGCGGCACGTACCATGATTCGGTCGTCTGATCGGCCTCTTTAATGTCAATCTTTGTCACGTGTCCCGCTGTGATTAGCTTCTCAATCTCAGCGCGGTACACACGCTCTTGAGCGGGGTCTTTGGCTAGGCGCCGCTCCGTGTTCAATAGATAGCGCTCCGTGGCGTCTTTCTTTGCGTGAAAGGTGGGCATTCCCTCTCGCCTCAGGAGTGGAGTTGCGTATCTCATCACTCCGCCGACTGTGACTCTCTTTGTCCCCTGCTCGAGTAGGTTGATGGCGTAAATGTCTTCTTTAGAACGAATATCTTTCTTTTCGTTCTTAAAGGGCATTGTCTCTAGTGTCCATAGCCTCTCGACATGCTGCAGGAGAGTGGTGTCTTCTTCTGTCGTTCTGGAGTGGAGGCAGCTAGTGGCTGCTGTTCGGTTGAGAGATTTAGCGAGGGGGCCTTGTAGGGTCCACCCTAGGCGGGTCTCGACTGCTGCAGGACAGCCTCGGGGTCCTGTATGGACCCGGTCAATCGGGACTATGAGTTCTGCATGGTCGGAGCCTATCAGCAGGGTCGGGGTAGCGCCGTCTATGAGCGGGATAGGTAGTTGTCGCAGGTGCACATATTTATCCATCAACTTGGCGATAGGGTAGGTGTACTGCGATAGTCCTATTTCTTGGCTGGTGAAAGCATTTGTAATCTTATACCGTCGCTCTGGCTGCCCGTTTGCTGCGATAGTGAAGGAGACATTCTCGCCCTTTATCGTCTTTAAATCTCTTCTTATTGTCCGAATCGTCATTTCGTTCTTGCTCCCCCGCAGTCCCAGCTGGGCCGCAGCGGACGCGAGCAGAAGGGTCTTCTCTGACGTCATCAAGTGTCCATGACTTTATCTTGGTAGCTCAATGTCACACGGACTACCTTTAAGAGCACATGGGCGCCGCTGCTGCTGGCGGGGTCAATGTACATGACACTTGCCTTGGTGCCGCTCGATGGTGCAGGTGGAGGCCGTCTTCTGTTACTGTCGTGTAGTATATCTAGATGGGCTCCGTCGCACCGACTGCACCTTTTCTTTAGGCGGCATTCGGCTGCCATGTGTGATCGCGCACATCGGTAACAGCGCCTGTTGGACTTTATCCATTGACTCACTTCTTCTGCATTCATCTTTGTGAACAGGTCACATTGTGACAGCCAGTGTTCTTTCTCACAGTAGGGGCATACCATCTTCCACTTCTCTTTTCTCGAGGGGGTACTGTGGCTCTTACTGCTCAGTACTGACTCTGATTGGTGCATGACAGTCACCGATCTTCTTCCATCATTTATTCTCCTGGGTCCCTCTCTGGAGCTTGGCGTGCTCCGCCCGAACGTATCCAGTCGTAAGCTGCTGACTTCTCTCGCCAGGAAGTCGGCTAGATCAAGGAGGGATGGTTCGGGGCCGTTGGGATCCCGGTAGTCTCTCTGCCGCCTAAAACGCTCTTGTCTTGCGGGTGGCAGCTTCTCCAAAATCCTCTCGACGTTAGAGTTGGCGTATAGCTCATGCATGCCCTTTTCCCGTTGCGCTCCCAGCATCCCTACCAGGGACTGCACTTTGATTGACAGGTCGTCTAATGAGCGATTGTCTGTTGCTGGGGGTAGGCGATCAATATGCCTTATCTCTTGGATTACGTAATCCCATATACGTCCATATCTCTGGTCCAGCGCTGCAA
The DNA here is from genome assembly GCF_963971535.1 of Notolepis coatsorum. Classification (NCBI taxonomy): domain Eukaryota; kingdom Metazoa; phylum Chordata; class Actinopteri; order Aulopiformes; family Paralepididae; genus Notolepis; species Notolepis coatsorum. The sequence continues at coordinate 56,352,769 of NC_140173.1, read as the reverse complement.
GGGCCGCTGTGTATGGTGTCGCAGAGGTGGCATAGGCTAGCGCTATATTGTGCGCTCGCGGTACTTTCAGGTGCTTCAGTAATATTGCATACTTGTGGCGTTCATCAGTGACATCCACCATCATTGTCTCTAAGCACATCCGGAGCTCCGTGTACTGTGCTCGACTCTCATAGGCGAAGTCGGGAAATGACGGCGTGGCAATGTATGACGCCGTGGATGGCTGATACATCGGCGATCGTTGGGGGAGAGACCTCCTAGGCGAGTCCCCTCTTGCGCCTCTCTGTGGGCTGGTACCGACAGGGTACCATGGCCCGCTGGTCCAGGTGCTATTCCTCGGGGCTGGTCGTGCGTCGTGCTCACCCGTGAATAGAGTCGGGGGTCTGTAGCGCAGCGCCGCGGGGGTATAGCCTGGGCTGTACTGGACCTCCTGGTCCGGTGGAGTACTGTGCTGTCGTCGGGCTTGGTTCTCCTCCTCTCCCTCTTCTTCCTCTATCAGGTCTTCCAGATCCTGTAATCGTTTATTTAGCTTCTCCGCAGTGTATGCCGCTCCTTCCTTGTAGCTGGGTCTCGCTTGGACCGGTCTGGGAAGGGGGTCTGCGGGGGGTATAGGCTCGGTCTGTTGGTCAAGTTCAGGGTCGCTTGCTCGGTTAGGAGACGCTGCCCTTGACTGTTGTCTCGACGAGTTCCTTGAACCCCTGGCGGAGGGAGAGGGTGTTGCCTTGCGGATCAGCTGCTCCATTAGCTGCGCTTGTAGCTTGTCGCGCTCGACTTCGCGCTTGGTGAGATCTGCTTCTCTTTGGGCACCGGCAGCGGCGCGCTGGGCGTCGGCCCGGTCTCTTGCCATATTCTCTTCCGTCTGAAGGCGTCTCATCTCCAGGCGTGTGCGCTCTTCTTCGCTCCGTTGCTGTGCTTGGAGGCGTTCTCTTTCAATAGTAAAATGTTCGCGCTCGCTAAGCGTCTGTGCTTGGAGTCGATCGCGTTCGGTAGAGGCTGTCAGGCTGACGAGGAACGCCTGTTGTAGCATCCTCTCCGCTTCGCTGGGGGAAGGCGGTTGTGGAGGTGAGCCGCTCCTGCGTGAGCCGCTCCTGGGTGTACTCGTTGGGGAGTCCTGGAGCTCTATTTCCTCTGCGCTCTCCTCCTCTTCTTCCGTGCAGAGTTCTCTCTCTGTAGGGTTGTCTTCCTCCCGGGGCTGGTCGGGGACTACTTCTTCGGTAGTGGCGGGGGGTAAAGGCATGTCAGCTCCCTCCTGGTCCCCACCGTGAGCTTGGTCAGTTACATTAGAACCTACTAGGGCCTCTGTGGTCGGGGAAACCTGGTCGTTAAGGTCAGACATAATTTTACTTTCTACTTTTACCGCGTTTACCGTTTGTCGAAGGCTAGGTAGTTGACTGACAGCGTAATCCTCTAAGTACTGAGGTGTCTGTCGTCTGCGCCGCGGGCGTTCTAGGTTAGGAGGACCGTTTCGTGGAGTGTTCATCATAGGCCATTTCAATATTAATAACACTATATTAATATTACACTAGTTACCCTCTGGCTCGAAGGACCAATTGTAACTGAGGGGTACAATTCCCTGACTGTATTGTTAAGTATGGTATTAAACCACTACCTCTTGTACTTTAACTTCTGGCCATCCAGTACATGATATAGATATGATGAACACTTTCCCACCTGATGAAACGAAGTCCACACAAATGTACAAATCGAATATTTAATATAGCAAAAGGTATATACAACGTTCACTTGTTTACACTTATGATTTGAAATGCACTTGTATGGCAAATGAGTATTCGTAGGTAAATCAACATTGAATGTCCAATCTCTGGTTACGCAGGGAGTAAGTATACAACCCGGTTCTTTAGGAAACTATAGCGATGGTACTTAAATGATTATAGCTGGATACACTAAGGGGGGGGGGGTCCCGCTGGTTGTAAGACAGTAGGAGGGGGGGGTTAGAGAAGCCGCTGGCGGTATCCCATCTGGCCGACGATTTCTTGGGAGAATTCAAAGTCTTGAACACGGTGCCCACAGAACCTCGGTCCGCAGACGAATACAGCTGGACCCTCTGGTGGACGGTAGCTGCCGGTCCACAACGGAGAGACGTGAGGCGACCTCACTGGAGTAGAGCGCTGTCTCACCTTGCTCCTCTCCGGGGGGTAGTTCCAACACTCCGCAGTGTTGGCCGTTATCCATGGAATAATCAAAGCACCCAAAGCATAATCCAAGCCGTGGAAGGCTCGCCGTCGTCCGGGTAGAGTAATCCAATGTACAGGTCCAGTCGCCCTGGCCCGGAGCTCCTCGGATGCAAGCACCACTAGTGGTCTGCCCAGCCTGGTTAAGACTCCAGATAACGTCAGGAACGATGGGGGTACTGATAACTTTATAACTCTAACCGAACGATGCACCATACATAAATAGACTATTATTAGCTTAATAGAATACGTCCAACTCGACGGTATAGTGCCAAACTATGACTATTCAACTATTAATCCACACGATATCTCAATGCCTATTCTGAGGCCAAGTAGGCCTTACTGCACCACACGTGCGTCGTGGGTGAGGCTTCGCGTCTGTTACTCGGTTGGAGGGTAAAGAACTAATGGACTAAAAGAAAGTTCTACTTTACTTGCGCCATATATATATGCGCTGTGAACAAATAGTACCATTCGTATTTCACCAGACGTATTCCTACGCGGAACCGGGCTTGCCACGACATGTTGGGCGGCACGATTGAACTTGAACCTAGGGGTATGGCTGCTGGCGCCAGGTTCTCGTCCAATGGTAGAATGAAACTATTATGGGCTGTTTAGTAGACTAAAGGGATATTCAGTGCATATTGTACAAGGAATATACAGGGGATATCAAACGATATACAAATACTATTTAAATATATATATATAAATAAATATATATTCGGTTTAATCTGATCCTTCACAACACCAAGTGTTCTAATAATTTTGGCCACCACTGAGCAAACTGCATAAATGTATTACACCTTTCACCCTAGGGTTAGGGTTAGGGTTAGTTAGGGTTTCTATAGTCTGAAAGGACTTGATGTGCTTGTATAGTTAGTTACTGCATAGAGCTATAGTTAGTATGCTTGTACATGTACAGACGCAGCGCTCAAAAATCAAACCAATTCTGCTGCCTGTCTGCTGCTTGTTGCTGCTTGTGTGCCACTTAAGTCTACTCAGGTGTTAATTTTCCGGGGGTGTTGGCTGGGGGAACAAAGGGAGGGTAGTTAACTTAAGTGCTTCCCCAGGGAGGGGGTCAGGGGCTACTGCCCTCAGACCCCCAAAATAATTTTTATATGGGCAGTCTGACTTGGGGTACTGACCATATATTAGTGTTGCAATGCATGATAAGTAAACAGTGAAAAAAGCTAAGAAATCTGATGGGGCTGGGACATTTGGGACGAATAAAAATGTAAGATGAAAATCTGCCCAGCCTGTGGGAGGAAGTGGAGGTGTGAAATCTGGCCCGGTCAAGAACAATAGAGGAGTGGTAGAGAGTGGTAGAGAGGCATGAGAGGTTTGAGTTTTGAGTGCTGTATCTGTACATGTACATGTACATGACTAAATACTTCCCAAAGGTCAGTGAATACCACGATCACAACACCAGAGGGAGCTCCACAAATCATGTTAAACCCAGATTCGGCTCAAACAAGGGACTAAACGTTTCGCAATTATGCCACATCAATGTGGAACGCCCTACCCAAAGCTGTAAAGGAATGTGAATCACTACCCACTTTCAAAAACACTCTCAAAAAACACCTAAGGGAGACTGCAACTCGAAACTGGCCCCTGTAAATGTCCGAACACAACCCCCTCCAATGTACAGTAAATTACCAAGTATGGTCTTGTCAATAATCCAATGTACAGTGTTGTTTGTACAGTTGTACAGTGTCCCCCACCCACCCCTCCTACCCAACCCCCCCCCCCCCCCCCCCCACTCCTACCCAACCCCCCCCCCCCCCCCCCACCCACCCAACCACCTCCAATGTACAGTCCCCACCAAATCTGGTATGTCATAAATGTATAGATGTAGCAGTACTGTCTATCTGTATGTCATGTATGTCATATATGTTACGATGAATTGAAAATGGGGGACCCTGATGTAAACAAGACGAAAGTCTTTCTCTGGTCTGCATCCCCTTAACAATTGTATGTATTGAGCTGTACTGTACTGTACCCATTCTGCAATCTGTTAATAAAGTTTTCATTCATTCATTCATTCATGTCTAGCAAATAGCTAGTTCCTTTGGCCCGATTAGCATGATCCTTTAGCCTGAACAGTATATCTAGCAAGCTATTACTGTAATCTAGTCTTACTACCATTATGTATTACTACCATACAAGTTATAGCTAGGTCGCTAGCTTGCAACCTAGTTTGCAAGTTAGCTTCCTGTTTAGCAAGCTAGCTTGCGCTAGCTAGTTAGCAAGTCAGCTTCCTGTTTAGCAAGCTAGCTTGCGCAAGCTAGTTAGCAAGCTAGCTTGTGCTAACTATGTAGTTAGTAAGATAGCTCATGCTAGCAAGCTAGATCACATTAGCTAGCTACCAGTTATGACTTGGACCAATGATTCGGTCAATATATGTGTTTTTTTATGATAAGCTTTTGGCTTATCATACCTACTAGCAAGCTAACTAGCAATCTAGCTAGCGAGCTAATTAGAGTGAGATAATGCAAGCTAACTAGACAGCTAGCTTGTATGGTTTGATTGATTGATTGAACATTTTATTTAACAGATTGCAGAATGGGTACAATACAGTACCGCTCAATACACACAATTGTTAAGGGGATGCAAACCAGAGAAAGACTTGTTTACATCAGGGTCCCCCATTTTCAATTAATCAAGTTTCTGTATTAGTTGTCGTACAAAAATACAGAATACTTTTATATGAAATGATTCTTTCGGTTTTGCTCCTGAGAGTGTGCTAGATAAAAATAGATAAGTATAAAATAAGTATAAAATAGAAAGTCTAAACAAAAGTGTTCAATATGCATATATACAATATACAATGCAGAGTAGAGAAAAAGTTACTGAGTTACAATACAATATACAGTACAATGCAGAAGTGGGATGAGGTACAACTTAGGGTAAGGTGCAATGAGGTATCAGTTGTAGTGCAAATCTCTTTACCAATAAATATAAAGCGTGTTAAAGTGTCTAAAGTGGGTGCTACAGTGAGTTGTTTATTTAAAGTGAGTGTGTACGTGTGGATGTGTGTGCTGTGAGTGTATTTGATGGTTTGTTACATAGTGTTATTGTCGTTGAGCATCCTGATGGCCTGGGGATAGAAGCTCCTTCTGAGTATCTCTGTGCTTTCCATGAGACTCCGGTATTGCTTGCCTGAGCAGTTCAAAGAGGCAGTCAAATCATAACATTTATGACATACAATATATACAAATATACAGTACTGTTTATTTACAGACAGAGTCCCCGCCTCCCACCCCACCTACTCACCCCCCCCCCACCCCACCTACCCAACCTCCTCCAATGTACAGTTTCTTCCCCCTCAAATGTATATACTCTCAAATGTATATAATGTAACAGTACTCTCTTCTTAGAAACTGTCTATTAACACTTTGAGTGCCCCGCCGGGTTTTCCTTTTTACCCCCTTGATGCCACGGTCCACTTCAATGTTAACGTTAATATCGCCTAATCTATGTTTTAAATTATGACTGTGTCTAATCTGCCCGTCGCTTATCAAAGAATACTTTTCCAGTCAGTGCTGTCAAGGCAGATTGGTTTTTTATCGCTTCATTTCCGTTTCAGAGCATTTTGAAAAGCACCCGTTTTGAGGTAAAAAACAGTTCATTCCAGACCATTCTATGATAATCGTCTTTTACTGGAATATTCCAGAACGTTGATATTTGTCGGCCTATTTATGAATCGTTTTCAAATAAACGCTAGATGATCAATATTATACGCACACGCAAGCACATTCGAGCCGCGCACGGATAATCGCCGTGTTCATTTCCTCTTGGACTTTTACAGTGAAACTGAAAGAGCCCATTTCACAAAACAGCCTATATCTTCATCAAAATTAGTCTTATTATCCTAACACTGATAACATAGATTCCTTACCTGACATCAGATGGTATCCAACTGGTATATTCCAATTCCTGATCACCATTCGAAAAAATCGATAAGTGTATGGATCCAACGTGATACAGTAGTACACATGATTCCGCGGGGCTGAGAGGCTCCAGAATGAACTGTGGTAACCCCGGCTGGATCAGTGGACTGGAAAATGTGGAGTACCGGATTTTTTTCCCCATCCATTTTCATTGAGTCCATTCCAAAATCCCTTATGTCATCTGGGAGACGATAGTGGGCGCTTTTTTCCACATATGATCGCCGGCGGCGCTCGGTTATACTCGGGTAGGCTCGCATGATGCAATATGATTTCAGATCGCTAAAAAAATAAATAAAAAAATCCGAGAAATCTCGTGAGTGGCTTTCAACATAACTATCGGAAACCCGAGATATCTCGTGTGTGGCAGTGAAAGTGTTAATCAGAGTTTCCAACGCCAGGGTCTACAATATATGACAGGCATTGTACTCTTAAACAGTACTGTATATTTGTAGATCTGGTATGTCATAAATGTCTGGATGTAACAGTACTGTCTATCTGTATGTCATGTACAAAAAAAATTAAAAATTATTATGTATGTAATGTATGTTATGATGAATTGAAAATGGGGGACCCTGATGTAAACAAGACGAAAGTCTTTCTCTGGTCTGCATCCCCTTATGTCTACAGCACCAGTGTGTAATGTGCAATCTGTTAATAACATTTTCAATCCTTTGAATACAGTAATTAAATTTACAGTCCAATGAAATGAGGACTATTGTTTTTATAGTGGTACTATGTGCACAAATGACCAAATGTTACACACTTACACACACACACACTGCAATACCATGTGTATCCACAAGAGCGCACACACACCGCAATACTGTGTGTAACCACAAGAGCGCACACACGCAATACCGTGTGTAACCACAAGGGCACACACACACAGATTCAGGAAACGGACCCCGTCAAGCAAACTCACACACCGCAATACCGTGTGTAACCACAAGGGCACACACAAAGTCTTAAAAATGTACATCCAGGGGACCATTTTTTCCCCCCAAAAAAAACAGCACCAGACAAGCTGTTTTCTATTGATTGCAATGCTCGTGCCCGTGGGGACCAGGACTCGGTCCCCACGGAAAAAATGGGTCCTCACGGCGTGAGCAGGGGTGTAAAAAGTACCCAGAAATTATACTTAAGTGAAAGTATGGGTACTGTCTCAAAATCTGACTCAAGTAAAAGTCAGAGTATCTGGCTAAAAACACACTTGAGTAAAAGTCAAAAAGTCCTACTTTTAAATGTACTTAAGTACTTTTTAAAGGATTCCATCATCGGCCAAGTTTTCATTTTAACTATACATTGCACCAGGTGAGTTAGTTGAAGAGGTGAGCCAATTAGTGAAATCATCAGCTGGTGTTTAGGCAAGGCTGGAATGAAACCAAGCATACACTCTGCCCACAATGGAATGTGTTCTGCGATAGACAATGCTGAAATGAAAGAACAGAGGACATTTAATTTAATAATGTCATTTATCAGCTATCTGTGATAGGAGTGCAGATGTTTCTGCACTCCCTGCAAGAAGAATCACATATTAGTTGTTTCTCATGAGTGGGATTCATCCAAAAACTGAGATAAGAGTGTTCTTCATTACTGGAAAAGATTCACTCGGAGGCGCTTTAACAATGGTCACTAGAAGGCTTGCCAGGGGCAAGGTCATCTCTTTAGACTGAGGAATTTAACAGTCAGTTTTCCAAACACCCCACCCCACACATCAATCCCCACCACATCCCCATCCAAGACACACACCCAGACTTGTCACTGACTCTATTCTTCTGATAGCAGGTGTTTAATCAAAGATCCCCGCTTTCTAGTCTTGCACAAGGACCAATCAGCATGGGTATGGGCGGGTTCATTTTCCATTGATGGGGATTTGATTGGCTGTTTACCTGCGGTCGCAGGATTAATAACGTTAGTTTGACCAGATAAACAATTCAAAAATACTCATTAAAATGGTTGGATCTGCAAGATTTGTACTTTGTACTTTGTAGGTCTGCATTTTAAATGTAAGGAGTAAAAAGTATGTTTTTTTTCTCTGAAATGTAATGGAGTAAAAGTACAAAGTATACAAACCTAATAATACTTGAGTAAAGTACAAATCCCCCAAAACAGTACTTAAGTATTGTAACGAAGTACAATTACTCAAGTACTTTACACCCCTGGGCGTGAGTGATATGTCAGGTGTCATGGTCCCCAGCAGGATAGAAAAACAAACACACACACACACACACACACACACACACACACACACACACACACACGATACAATACATATCATGACGGCAGTGTACATCCCACCACAAACAGATACCGCCATCTATAGGGGCATCTAAACAAGCAACAGATCAAGCACCCAGACGCAGCAATGATCATAGCCGGCGACTTCAACCAGGCGAATCTGAAGAAGGTGATGCCAAACTTCTTTCAGCACATCGCTTGCACCACCAAGGGAGGAAATACGCTTGATCATTGTTACACCCCATTTAGAACCGGTTACAAGGCAATACCAGCCCCTCCATTTAGCTGGTTCAACAAGCACATCGGATCACAACGCCATATTGCTTATCCCCGCCTACCGGCAGAGATCACGTGACGCTGTCGTGTCACGTGAGGTAAAGAAGTGGTCCGACCAATCAGAGGCCACGCTACAGGACGCACTCGATGACGTCGACTGGGGAATGCTTCAGGCGAGCTCCAGTGATGGCAGTGAGGGGGGGGGGGCACTCTCTCATTGACGGAACACAGTGTGAGAAGAGTATTTATGTGGGTGAACACCCGGACAGCAGCTGGCCCAGATGGGATAACAGGACAGATACTTAAGTCCTGTGCTAACCAGCTAGCCCCAGTGTTCACCACCATATTCAATCTATCCCTGGCTAAGGTGTCCACTATAATCCCGGTACCAAAAAAATCCTCCCCAGCAGGTCTTAATGACTACAGACCGGTGGCACTCACCTCTGTGGTCATGAAATGTTTTGAGAGGCTGGTTAAGGATTACATTTGTGCCTCCCTCCCCAGTGATATGGACCATTTGCAATTTGCATACAGGTCAAACAGGTCCACTGACGATGCGGTCTCTCAGGTACTACACAACACCCTCTCTCACCTAGACAGCCAGAAGGGGGGCTATGTGAGACTGTTGTTCATTGACTATAGCTCAGCGTTCAACACCATAGTCCCCACCAGACTGGTGGACAAGCTGATCGAGGTGGGACTTTCTGAGTGAAAAGCCTCAGGCGGTCAGGGTTTGGGGTCAGACCTCCAACACCATCACCCTGAGTATCGGGTCCCCCCAGGGCTGTGCCAGGACATGCGAGCCATAAAACACTTGAAGTAGATTCTTGATGAGGGTAGGCGCTGGTTTCAAGAAGAATTCAGACCGGAGATGGTTTTCAGAGGCAATGGCTCAGTTGATGAAAAAAGTGATTTAATTCAGCATACAAGCATAGTTTACACAGCAACAGTGGTCCATCCTGACACAGATAGTTTGGTTCTATCCAGTGTGTGTCTCAGTTCAAAATGACTGCCTTATATATATTGTGCTCAACCCAAATCTAATACTGTTCTGTAATTTGCTACCACTACTGGCCAACTAGATGGGTGGGTTTCTGATGGCTGAAAGTGTGTGGGTCGGGATTGCTCTAAAAACCTGTTTGTCCTGTGTTGGTTCTGTGAGGAATCCTGCACGCAGCCTAACGAGGGGGCGTGCCGTTTTTTCACCTTCACGCACCTGTTGGGAGTTTGCGATCAGCTCGGGAGAGTACTTGTATTGCAGACTCCCCTCCACTCCTTGTCGGGTCGTTCTTGTTGCTACCATCATCTGCCGTGTCTCCGGCGTGAGACGTCGTGCCAGCCATCACCACCTGTCGCCGTTTCCTGGAGTGGGACACCGCCTTCGCTCTCTACTACTCCACGGGAGGATTCCAGTGTTCCCACTCCAGACGTCGAGCCGGCTATTTCCCAGCTCCCTCTTCATGATCCCCGTTCCTGGGGTGAGGCTCGCCATCGCTCCCTATTACTCCACGGGAGGATGGCCGGGTTCTCACCCCGTTCCCCTCGGAACCCCTGTGTTCTACTGCCGCGTCTCCGGCGTGAGACGACGTGCCCCCCGTTACCACCTGTCGCCGTTTTCCTGGAGTGGGACACCGCCTTCGCTCTCTACTACTCCACGGGAGGATTCCAGTGTTCCCACTCCAGACGTCAAGCCGGCTACTTCCCAACTCCCTCTTCGTGGTCCTGGTTCCTGGGGTGAGGCTCGCCATCGCTCCCTATTACTCCACGGGAGGATGGCGTGTTCTCATCCCGTTCCCCTCGGACCCCCCGTGTGCTGCGTTGCCCGTGGGCAGCATCTGGTCCGGAGGAAGAGGATTCCTTGGAAGAGCTGAGCCGCAGAGCCCTACTCGGTTGTAGGAACGGAAGAAGATCCCTGTTACTTTTTCCCAGCCTGTTCGCCCATTAAAGGCACAGTGCCGCCTTTTTTGTGTTCATGGACGTTTTATGTTTTTACCCCCTTAAAGGCTGAGTGTCGCTTTTTTGTATTAAATAAATAATGCCCTGTTTTTGGCTAACTCTCATACCTGTCTTGTGTTGTGCTATTGGGGTCGGTTTCAAACCATAACAGGACGACCCGACCAGTCGACGACCCCAGCCGGCACAGACAGTGTATGTGAGACAGCCCCTGTAAGCTAACCCATGTGTAGCCTCCCCACAGCTAGGACTGTCTTTCAGCTAGCAAGGCCAGTTCCCTGGTGCCTTTCTGAGATTTTTTTCCCCCTGCGGGCCTGGCTGGTCGCCAGGTGGCTCTCGTGGAGGGGGGGGGGTACTGTGAGGAATCCTGCTATAAATATACTACATAACCTCTCTTGTAACGTCTATGTGGGCGTTACACTCAGTGTTATTTTTGACTAAATATCTTTCAGTGTATTTAACCTAGCAATAGTAAGATCAATATTTATATTCAGTTTTCCTAGAATTTTTTTTTTAAATGAAAATTAATATTAGTCAGAAGAGTAATTTCTAAAATTCATAATAATAATAAAAATCAAACAGAAGGAACTACCGATCAAGTTAATAATAACAAGAATAATACTGTGAAAGATAATAAAGAAAAGAAATAAAGAAATAATGTTACCAATAGAAATAATACAAGAAATTAGTAAACGAATTATAGTCCATTTGTCATAAAAATAATTTGTAAACATTTTAAATAAAAATTGGTGGTCGATCTTTGCCGTTGGTTTTCTTCACGATCTGGTCTTGCTGGTCATCTGTCGTTCATTTTGTAGTGTTTGTAGTTCATCTGTCCATCTCCTCTCTTTAAGAGAAATATAGTATTTTGTTTCTCTTACATTGTGTTTTGTTGCTTGTGTTTTATTTTACAGAGTAACAGAAAGAACTTGGTTGAGAACAGAAACAAACTGGGAAACAAGCATGTGAGGAATGTTGCTGCTCTGCAGCTTCTCCCGGGGGGGTTACGCTTGAGGAATCTGTCCGTGACGTCAGAGCCGCTCTGCAGAATCCTCCCGGCAGTACTCCGAGGTGGTAGCGGAACAGGGAGAGAGAGAGAGCGGGTTAGCTCAGTGAACAGTTGGGAACTGACAGGTGACAGGTGAAGTGACTTGTCCCAAACAGATAATCCAAGTGACAGAATCTTCGGTGTGAAACACACAGTGAGCAATGTCCAAACAATAAATCCAAGTGACAGAATCTTCGGTGTGAGACACACAGTGAGCAATGTCCAAACAATAATGAATCCAAGTGAATATCCAAAACAGGCAAAAAGGGTGAGAGACAGTCTGAACGAAAAACAGGATCTCTTCAGTGCATTACACACACGAAAAATGATAGAGTCAAAAGACTGTCTTGCAAAAACTCACCAGAGCGCTGTGCGTGAAGCGAGCAGATCAAACAGGGCGAGCGCTTCGTAACGGGGAACGGGTTGTCCAAACGGAATACTCCTCGAGAGTCCTGGGAGGCAAAGCACAGGGAAAAGCAGGCGACGGAAGGAACGGCAAATGCAGAGAATATATCAGAACGATCCAACAACACTAAATGGGGAATCCGGGTATATAAAGCAAAAGGGATGCTTAATGACAAGCTGTGACAGCTGCGGGATGAGATTGACAAGCGTGTGGTTGGGGGAGCACCAATCAAAAGGCATCTACAGGAAGAAGCGTGTGGAGAGGAGAATGCAATTAATTAACCGAAAATCTTAAAGGAACAGAGCGAGTGGGTGAGCAGCGGGCAAAACCTCACAAATGGTGAGCTGAATCTACGCCGGTAAGCCTTGCATCCGGCCGCAGACCCCCCCGTCCACCAGAGATGCAGGTCTCCCATTCCAGGGCAAGGTCTCCTCTATGAACGAGAGGTCCCCTTGTACCTTCGGGCGCAGTATTTAGGCTGGGTCCCTTTCCAATTCTTAGGTCTTACTACCCAGATTCCTCTGAATCGACACACCTTATCCCTCTGCTTCTCAGCATTTTCTTTTCAAACCTGCTGATCACAGAAGCACAACTCGCCTACTAACCACAGGTTAGTAAGGTTATTGTGGCCTGACTGTACATTGAGCCAGATGCATTTATGGTCTCCTTGCCATAATGCTTATCTGACCGGCTGGCGACGCAGTCGATAGCGACCTCATAGTCCGTCATCAAGTCAGGACCCCAAGCGGCTGACTGTCCGTAGTACCTATCAGCCACTCAGTTTAGAAACCGACGGTCTTGTCCCCATCCCGCTTGCTCTGGGTATGGAAATATTGACCGTTTTCCCCAGCCTTGCCTGTTCACAGCAGGTGCTTTGCCCCCTCCGGCGCACTGCCCCTCTGCTTAGGTGTGGATTGTCATCCATGTACCACCCAGTGCCCACATTTCCTTACATGCGACATCTGGGCCGACTAGACGGTTCCACAGTGGTATGTTGTTTCATACCTCGTTAAGCACAGAGGCCCTTCAGTATCTCCTCAGCACTATATGATGTGTTTAACGTGCCCCCGGAATCTTGCGACCCCACTGCCGCCTGTTGTGTGCTAGAGGTTCGGGGAGCCTACCCCCTCCCTAACACAACATCATAGTCAAATAACAAGAGCACACATTATCTAAACCATCAATAAAAAACAATAAAATATACATTCAACACTTGTCCCATACATTTTCCACTTTGATCATAGTTCTCTAATTTAAATGTATTTTCTGAAGTCTAAAACAACTAATCTCTCCCATCATCAAGTGTCTTCTATGTGTTAGCTGTGTGAGTTTTGACCTGATACTCTGTGTATGTATATATCCGATATTTGTCTACTAAATGTGATCAATCAGGATGCAATATTTCTACTTAAATGCAGCGTTTCAACAGCTCAAAAATGTCCTGTGAAGCTGTTTTCTAGTTTTCTCTAACCATATCGTATTTACCTTATAAAATCAAGCCATTGTATTGGATTAAAAATGACTTTACCACCTTGTGGTGAAAAGCGGAAATGCCTCACATACATACATACACTGCATTGTTCCAGTCAGACACACTCACATCACGTCCTGTAATGATAAACTGTACCTATTCTTAACTTCTATATCATAAAAATTGATTTCAACTTATTAAGTGCAATTTTCATAGTCAAAAGTTTTGGAAAGACGTCTCTTTCTTTAGTACATATATGTAGACTTTCATGGATTTGTTCTCTATTCCTCAGAGCTAGGAAATGCGTCTTATCAGACCGTCAACGTCATTGTTTCTGGGACTCTGAATATACAGATCTTTTTCTTATAATAGTCTTCGTCCACTTTTTAACAGCACGGGATCTGCCAATTTCATCCTATAGTAATAATTTGTACTTCGTTACCTGTTAATCAGTGCGGGATCTGCCAATTAACCTATATCTAAACTTTTTATTAAATAATTATTATTTATATTATTCAGAGTATTCAGTAACCATAACTTTGAGAACCCCCAAAACAGGCAAAGAATTCCCCACCCACGCGCAACCATAGATTTCAAACGATTTGACAAGTTTAGCAGGTTTTTTAAACATATATTCCTAATGAATTATGCCAAGCTCTTAATTAAACAACTCATCGTCCCCAACATGGAGTTGGCGCATTTCCTCCTCTGGCACTAGTTTTTTACCACAATGTTCTCTCTTTATCAATAGTAGGATTATATTTGTCATCACATCTCTAATAGTGTGGGCTCTTCCAATTAACCTATTTAATAATAACTTGTCTTCGTCCACTTTTTAACAGCACGGGATCTGCCAATTTTATCCTATATTAATCATTTGTACTTCGTTACCTGTTAATCAGTGTGGGATCTGCCAATTAACCTATATCTAAATTCCTACTATTTGGCAATTCGCCTGACAATGAGAGAACTTAAGATAGACTTTACTGTGCTTTTCAACTCATTAAATACACCAACCTTTTTTCCTCCGGTTTTTCTTTCTTGAAATCAGCGCATTTCCTCCATTTTCTGATTGTCCCTGATTCACGCCAACATTTCCTGTTTAACATAATGTCTTTACTTACCCTTTCAAGTTTGTGAAGAAAAAAGTTAACCAGGATATGTTTTTTGCGTCCCTGGATTTTCGGCACCATTTGAAGTAGATTCTTGATGAGGGTAGGCGCTGGTTTCAAGAAGAATTCAGACCGGAGATGGTTTTCAGAGGCAATGGCTCAGTTGATGAAGAAAGTGATTTAATTCAGCATACAAGCATAGTTTACACAGCAACAGTGGTCCATCCTGACTGTAACTGAGGGGTACAATTCCCTGACTGTATTGAGAGTATGGTATCATTAAACCACTACTGAGTTATGTACTTTAATTACTGGCCATACAGTACACAGGTATATGTGATGAACACCCACACAATAACACGGCTTAACAAAGAAAGTCCTGTTTGGAATATTTATTTGAAGAGCAGCAATATCAGATTACAGTATTGAGAATTAGAGTCACGCTTGTATGGCGAAGAATGTGCATGAATAGGTCAAGAGCGTAAGTCCATGAGCATATTACGATGGAGATAATTAATACCACCTGTAGCATAAGAATTATATAAGGTACACTCGTAGTCGGCTGGAGATACTAAGGGGGTTCCCTCCGGTTGTAAGCCAGCAGGGGAGAGGAATTGTTCGGGAGCAAAAGTCTGGATCAACGAGGAATCAATAAGCTCCAGCTACGGGAGTCGGTACATATACTCCCCTCGATCGGCAGACAAAAGCAGCAGCTATAATCCAAGTATGCGGGACAGCATGGATGAAAGCCAGCCAACCTCTTCCTAGAGACGGGCTCGAGTGATGCTCCTCATAGGTAGATCCCACACAGCAGCGGGGTAGACGGTTCTCTGCTCCAGCCGCCACAGTACCAAAAGCAGTATAATCCAGCCGGAAAAGGCTCTGCATTTGCCGGTGTAGATTCTCCTGTGCACGGTACTTCACATTTAACTAGGTCGAACTTGACGTTATTTCACTAAGCTCTGACACTTTTACTATCCTATTCGCACACGGTTCTAAGTGCTCTATTTAGACGCAAGGTTGCTCACTTCACTTGGTCGTTGACTCGTGGTGAAGACTTCAACTTGTTGGGTTAACTAACTGCTGTATCCACCTGCAACGTATTTATACCTAAGGTGAATAATCTAGTGCCAACCTCAGTTCTGTCTCGTATTACTGCGCAAACCTGGGCATGTTGAGACATGTCTTAGCGGTGGCTTTGAACTAGACATTGGGGGTATGGCCGTTGGCGCCTAGGGGGTCGCTGTCCAATAGGAGAACAAATATTATGGTCTGGCCTGTACCTAGGTAAAGGGATATTCCGTGTATATATACAAATAATATACAAGGGATATCAAACGATATACAAATATTATACAATATATCTCAAGTAATAAATATATGTATTCGGTTTAATCTGACCCTTTGTAACAGCCGCCTCCTAATTAGTCCGCACCTAATTAGATAAGCAGAGACAGATTAACTGCCTTGTCCACTACTCAATGTCCGTTGTGAGGAGTAGGGCAATTCACAAAGTCAGTGGGTCATGATCGTCCGCAAGGGAGTCAGGGAGCCTTGGCAACTCTATCAGCCTCGCCACGGGTCGGGTGTATGTCCGTCCCTGGACGAGCACTTCTGCCGCTCTGACCTTTCCGTCGGCACCAGTGATCACTTTGCTTATGCGGCCGGCCGGCCACGCAGCTCGGGGTAGTGACTGGTCTATGATCACGACGACTGTGTCCACTTTTAAGTTGTCCCCGTCCTTGACCCGCTTCTGACAGGCTGGAAGGGATGGTAGGGGGGTTAGGAGGAAGCGGGCCTGAGACTGCTTTGATCTGTGCTTGGCTGCGCCTCCACATCCTCCGTCTGTTCCTCTTGTTTGGTCTGTACCCCGTCTGAGGAGGGGCCGGTTCCGGCCGCCCCATCAAGGGGTCGCTTGGGGTGCTGGGTTCGAGGTCAGCTACGTCTGGAGCGCAGCTGAGGGGGGTGGAGTTCCGAACTCCCTCTTGTGCCCACGGTTCTCTCACAGGCCTCTCGCCTAATGTCAATAGCCTCTCAACGGGCTGTACGAGAGAGTGGCCGGTGTCGCTCACCTTTGTGTGCAGGCAGCGTGTAGACGTGGGTTTACTGTCAAGTCCGTAGAGGGGGCCCTGGAGCGTCCACCCCAGTCTGGTCTGAACCGCGACTGGGCATCCTTTGGGTCCGATGTGGGCCGCCTCAATTGGGAGAATGAGGTCCGCGTGGTCGGAGCCGATGAGCAGGGTCGGTGTGGCGCCGTCGATAAGCGGTATAGGTAGTCTGCGTAGGTGCTCGTACTTCGCCATCAGCTGTGGGATGGGGTAGGTGTACTGTGACAGGCCTATGTCGTGGCTGGTGAAGACGTTGGTAATACTATACTGCTTCTCGGGCTGGTCCACCGCTGCTATCTTGAAGGAGACATTTTCACCCTTTATGGTCTTCTGGTCTCTTCTGATGGTACGTATTGTCATTGTTCCTTTGGCACCCTGCAGGCCCAACTGGGCTGCGGCGGAAGCGAGGAGGAGAGTCTTTTCAGACCCATCGTCTAGGACGGCGTAAGTGTCCAGGACCTTGTCCTCGTAGCTCAGGAGCACTCTGACCAGTTTGATGAGCACTCGGGGGGTCTCGCTATGCTGGTCTATGTGGAGCACTCCTGTTGGCCGGTTGCCTTGTTTAGTTAATCTTTGCTGGTGGGCCCCGCACAGTGCTGCGCGGTAAGCGGCGCCCGCCTGGGCCGCCTCACGCCACTGGTCAACTTGGACGGGGTTCAGTGTCTTATATTCGGCGCACTGTGCCAGCCAGTGTCCGCCGTCGCAGTAGGTACAACAGGGGGCGGTCTGGTGGATCTTCGGTACTGGTGCCACCGCCTCGGCCTGGTACATTACCGTGACGGGCCCACTTTGTTGTCCTGGCGGACGCCTGTTGATGTCATGCAGGACCTCCAAGTGGGCGCCACCGCATCCGCTGCACTTCTTCTTCAAACGGCACTCAGCTGCCATATGGCTGCGCGTGCAGCGGAAGCAGCGGCGGTGGTCTTTGATCCACTGACTCACCTCGTCCGTGGTCAGCTTCTTGAAATAGTCACATTGATACAGCCGATGTTCCCTTTCACAGTACTGGCATTCAATCTTCCACTCCTCTTTCGTCGAGGGGGTGTTGTGGTTCTTATGCTGCGGTACTGATTCGGCTTGGTGCATAACGGTCACCGACCGGCGGTTATCATTTGATCCCCGAGGTCCTGGTCTTGGGCTTGGTCCACTCCACACGAACGTGTCCAGTCGTAGGCTGCTGACCTCCCTGGCGAGGAAATCAGATAGGTCTAGGAGGGATGCCTCTGGGCCGCTGGGGTCGCGGTGGTCTCTCTGCCGCCGAAAGCGCTCTTGTCGGGCGGGAGGGAGCTTCTCTAATATCCTTTCTACATTAGAGTTAGCATACAGTTCATATATCCCTTTCTCCTTTTGGGACCCCAGCATCCCTACCAGGGACTGTACCTTGATAGAGAGGTCGTCCAATGCTCTATTGTCTCTGGCTGGGGGGAGGCGGTCGATATCTCTTATTTCCTGTATCACGTAGTCCCATATGCGTCCATAGCGCTGGTCGAGGGCTACTAGAGCCGCTGTGTATGGGGTACTTGAGTTGGAATATGCCAGCGCTATATTGTGCGCTCTGGGCACCTTCAGGTGCTTGAGGAGGATAGCATATTTGTACGTCTCATCGGGGACGTCGGACATCATAGTCTCTAAGCACATCCGTAGTTCCATGTACTGTGCTCTGTCCTCGCGTGTAAAATCCGGGAACGTCGGTGTGCCAAGGTACGATGCCATGGATGGCTGGCACATCGGTGAGCGTTGGGGGAGAGGCCTCCTGGGCGAGTCTCCCCGTACGTGTCGTCGTGGGCTGGTACTTGGTGGGTACCAAGGCCCGGGTACCCAGGTGCTGTTCCTCGGGGCTGGCGGTGCGTCAAACTCACCCTTGAGTTGAGTCGGGGGTCTGTAACGCAGGGCCTCGGGGGTAAAGTCTGGGCTGTACTGGACCTCCTGGTCCTGTGGAGTACGATGCTGCTGGTGGGCTTGACTTTCCTCCTCTTCCTCTTCTTCTTCCTCTGCTAGGTCTTCTAGATCTTGCAATCGTCTATTCAGTCTCTCGGCGGCGTAGGCCGGTTCTTCCCTGTTGCTGGGTCTCGCATGGACCGGTCGGGGAGGGGGTTCGGAGACGTGTATAGGCTCTTTCTGCTGGCCGGGCTCCGGGTCGCTTGGTCGGGTAGGGGAAGGTGCCCTAGACCCTTGTCTTGACGAGGCCCTGGAGCTCCGTGCGGAGGGAGGGGGAGTCGCCCTGGCAATCAGTTGCTCCATTATCTGCGCTTGTAATCGGTCGCGCTCGGCTTCGCGCTTGATGTGAGCGAGGTCGCGCTCTGCTTTGCGCTGGGCTTGGGCTGCGTCGCGCTGTGCATTGGCGGCTTCGCGCTGTGCATCGGCGGCGGCGCGCTGGGCATCGGCGCGGTCTCTTTCAATATTCTCTTCCGTCTGGAGGCGTCTGGTCTCCAGGCGTATGCGGTCGTCTTCACTCCTTTGCTGCGCCTGGAAGCGCTCTCGCTGGGTCGCAGAGTGTTCGCGTTCACTAAGGGCTTGCGCTTGGAGTTGCGCGTGAAAGCGTTCTCTTTGGTCTGCAGATTGTTCGCGCTCACTCAGTTGTTGAGCCTGCAGGCGGTCTCTTTCCATGGTAGAGTGTTCGCGCTCACTTTGGTGTTGCGCTCGGAGGCGCTCTTGTTCCATGGAAGAATGTTCGCGCTCGCTAAGCGTCTGTGCTTGGAGTCGATCGCGTTCAGTGGAGGCTGCCAGGGTGGCGATAAATGCCTGCGCCAGCATCTTGTCCGCCTCGCTGGGGGAAGACACTGATGGAGGTGATCGGCTTCTGGCAGTGCTCGTTGGAGATCCGTTCTCCTGGCGCGCTCCGAGGAGGTCTATCTCCTGGGTGCGCTTCTCTTCTGGTAGTGGGTCGGGTTCCGTCCCTGGAGTGCTTTCTTTATCCTGGAGCTCTCCGGGGACCATCCCGTTGACGTCGTCGGGGGGTATAGTCATGTCATGTCCCTCCTGGTCCCCCCCGTGAGCTTGGTCAGTTACGTTAGAACCCACTAGGGTCTCTACTGGCAGGGTCGCCTGGTCGGTAGGGTTTGACATACTTTTACTATCCGCTTTTTCCGCGTTTAACGTCTGTATAAAGCTAGGTAGTAGACTGGCAGCGTAGTCCTCTAGGTAAGGAGGTGGCTGCCGTCTGCGCTGCGGGCGTTCTAGCTTAGGAGTTTGTGGAGTGTTCATCGCTGGCCATGTCAATATTAATATTATATTAAATATTACACTAATTACAATCCGGCTCGAAGGACCAATTGTAACTGAGGGGTACAATTCCCTGACTGTATTGAGAGTATGGTATCATTAAACCACTACTGAGTTATGTACTTTAATTACTGGCCATACAGTACACAGGTATATGTGATGAACACCCACACAATAACACGGCTTAACAAAGAAAGTCCTGTTTGGAATATTTATTAGAAGAGCAGCAATATCAGATTACAGTATTGAGAATTAGAGTCCCGCTTGTATGGCGAAGAATGTGCATGAATAGGTCAAGAGCGTAAGTCCATGAGCATATTACGATGGAGATAATTAATACCACCTGTAGCATAAGAATTATATAAGGTACACTCGTAGTCGGCTGGAGATACTAAGGGGGTTCCCTCCGGTTGTAAGCCAGCAGGGGAGAGGAATTGTTCGGGAGCAAAAGTCTGGATCAACGAGGAATCAATAAGCTCCAGCTACGGGAGTCGGTACATATACTCCCCTCGATCGGCAGACAAAAGCAGCAGCTATAATCCAAGTATGCGGGACAGCATGGATGAAAGCCAGCCAGCCTCTTCCTAGAGACGGGCTCGAGTGATGCTCCTCACAGGTAGATCCCACACAGCAACGGGGTAGACGGTTCTCTGCTCCAGCCGCCACAGTACCAAAAGCAGTATAATCCAGCCGGAAAAGGCTCTGCATTTGCCGGTGTAGATTCTCCTGTGCACGGTACTTCACATTTAACTAGGTCGAACTTGACGTTATTTCACTAAGCTCTGACACTTTTACTATCCTATTCGCACGCGGTTCTAAGTGCTCTATTTAGACGCAAGGTTGCTCACTTCACTTGGTCGTTGACTCGTGGTGAAGGCTTCAACTTGTTGGGTTAACTAACTGCTGTATCCACCTGCAACGTATTTATACGTAAGGTGAATAATCTAGTGCCAACCTCAGTTCTGTCTCGTATTACTGCACAAACCTGGGCATGTTGAGACATGTCTTAGCGGTGGCTTTGAACTAGACATTGGGGGTATGGCCGTTGGCGCCTAGGGGGTCGCTGTCCAATAGGAGAACAAATATTATGGTCTGGCCTGTACCTAGGTAAAGGGATATTCCGTGTATATATACAAAGAATATACAAGGGATATCAAACGATATACAAATATTATACAATATATCTCAAGTAATAAATATATGTATTCGGTTTAATCTGACCCTTTGTAACACTGACACAGATAGTTTGGTTCTATCCAGTGTGTGTCTCAGTTCAACATGACTGCCTTATATTGTGCTCAACCCAAATCTAATAGTGTTCTGTAATTTGCTACCACTACTGGCCAACTGGATGGGTGGGTTTCTGATGGCTGAAAGTGTGTGGGTCGTCAATCAATTGGTCATGGGGTGTTGTTTGATCAGATTGCTCTAAAAACCTGTTTGTCCTGTGTTGGTTCAAACATTGGTCTCTTGGGAGGACAGAGTGTGTGTGTGTGTGTGTGTGTGTGTGTGTGTGTGTGTGTGTGTGTGTGTGTGTGTGTGTGTGTGTGTGTGTGTGTGTGTGTGTGTGTGTGTGTGTGTGTGTGTGTGTGTGTGTGTGTGTGTGTGTGTGTGTGTGTGTGTGTGTGTGTGTGTGTGTGTGTGTGTGTGTGTGTGTCTAGTAACAAAAGGTCATTCAGTCACACCCTAATCAACTGGTTTTCGCCTCCAAGTGGGGGCTCTCTCTCTCTGGGGAACCTGTTTGATGAGTACGCTTTGGTTCCAGCCGTTTGGGGCAGATGGCTAAATCCACATTATTGTCTGGTTTCAGACTAGCCAGTATGATTATGCTATAATGTCTAATAACCAATCAAAAATATACTACACGCTAGAGTGTGACTTGACCAGGGACTCTGGGAAACGGTCCCCCAGCAGGGGTTACAGGAATAAATAGCCCCCAGCTGTCTTAAACTGACCGATTGTAACGAAGGAGGGGGTCAGGAAACAAACTGTAAACAAAGCCCTCATGAAGCATGAAGATTTACGACCCTGGGTTGCCCCCAAGTGGGACCAGGTGCTCAAATGTATCAAGGTTTCAAAAATTAAGCCCTGCCTATAGAAGGCTATAGAGGGATTAGATTAAATTAAATAACTAGCTGAGATTAGTATCAGACTAGGGCTGGGTGATAAAACGATAACGATAAATATCGCAATAAATTATTTCCTCGAAATAAACATGAAACGTGGTCGCAAAGTTTCAATATATCGATTTTCCAAGTTTGGCTCCGTTCAGCCTCGACTCAGCACACTCACTAACAACAACCAACGTTACGTGATGACGTGCTTACGCACCACAGCTCCAGATGTGCTACTGTTTTGGTTTAGGACTCAAGGCTAGCTAGGATAATTAGCTTGCACGGCGCTATTTTATATATTTACGTGCCGAGTATGTGTGTGGCGTGAATTCTGATGCCACGGTTATAGTAGTGTGTGGTATAAGGTGGACGTCGTTGCAATGTATTGGGGCTGAACAGAGTATTTTAGGGATATTTAGTACATTTGGAAACATGTTGGCTAGGATAATTAGCTTGCACGGCGCAATTGTATCGTTTGGTGGCTAGGATAATTAGCTTGCACGGCGCTATTTTATATATTTACGTGCCGAGTATGTATGTGGCGTGAATTCTGATGCCACAGTTATAGTAGTGTGTGGTATACGGTGGACGTCGTTGCAATGTATTGCGGCGGAACATAGTATTTTAGGGATATTTAATTAGTACATTGTCATGGGATACACTGCTCGCTCTGGCTAACTGCTAACGACATGACGACATCAACTCGAGACATTCGCAGCAGAAAAACAAGTCTATTAATAGCCCGTCCATCGGCGCCGGGCATAAAAGTTAATTAAACTTGACAGACATTATATCGACGATAATTATCGATATCTAGTTATATGATATATATATTTTATCGCGATAACGTTTTTGGCCATATCGCCCAGCCCTATATCAGACTAACTCAGAACTGGGAAATCTGTGGTCTGTTCAATAATTGGAGTAACTGGAGATTAAAACTAGTCCAAAACGACCAAGCGAACAGTAAAACAATAAAGAATGCATTTAATTGGTAAATATCAGATGTTAAGAGTTAGACAACTTGCAAATGTGGTGTTACATTGAGACTAGAAGTTGTCCTATACTGTGGAAATAAGTTCATTCAAAGTACAATGTGGTGAAATGACTTATAACACTGTTTTCAGCCAAGACGACCAGTAACAGTGTCAAGAAAAGTGTCCATGTGCTTGTGTTCAAATATCCTGACTAGATGTGCTAATTTTAAATGTAAAATCATGAATCCAATAGGCTAAAATTGTATAACCTGAGTTCATTTAAAGAATAGAAAAAGGAGGCAAGCGTTTTGACCAGCTGGTGTTCAGATTGATCTGATAGGCGGACACCTCCCAAGTCAGCGTCATCCGACGAGGAGCTTGGGGGTGTGGTTTAGAACTTAAAGGAAACAGCACAGAGACACAGGAGACACACAAGATGAACAGAACGAGACAGATGACAATACGCCACCAGAATTGGACATCGGTGAAGGTTCCTGTTTCCTGTTGCTGAAATACTGCTGCTCCATGCTGGACTGCTCCAAAGAAGACCAGAACCAACTGAAATACTTTTGAAATACTGGAAAATCCAGAACGAGTGTGTATATGACATTCAGAGTGCTTTGAGACGGCCACTGCTAGGGCGCCTTAAATAAAAGCTCTGTTCTTGAATACCACTCCAAATCGCACCTGTGTGGACTCGGTTCTTCTGCACTTCTACACCTGCACAGACCGGTGGTCGTCCATACACATAGCCAGAGAAGACCAGAGTACTAATAAAAATATACGACATGTACATTCAGACAGTGTTGGATCTAACTAAATTGATTTATATGGACACGTTTATGGAAAGTTCAAGCCCAGACCACAAAGCTTCTTGAAGGGTTCGACGGCAATTCATACGTAACGTGATGTTCTATAGGCAGCAAAACAAGTGCGTCTATAACAATATACTGTTCTGTAGTTACTGAAAGTAATTGAATATGGCACCACCCCACCTAGAATAATTTTCACCAGCCGCCACTGCTCACAGCTGTGCGCATTCATTCACTAAACAGTCAATTATCACAGCCAAAATGCACACAGCTCTGGGCAACACAGGTTATACCAAGGTCTTCCACAATTATAGGGCATTTTGCATTCAACCAAAACAAAACACACTGTATCATCAGTGAATTTCAGGATGTGCCTGTCCTCATACTGGCTTCTACAGTCATCATAGAGCAGTGGTTCTCAACCTGGGAGTCAGGATCCCTAAGGGGGTAGCGAGATGATTTTGGGGGTTCCAGATTATTATACATTATACATCACATTATACATCACAATCTGTAATGTAGATGCATTTTTCGTTTGAAGTAGAATATTTGAGGTCTAAAGACACAGCGAACAGGCGAAACCCCTCTGTTTTTAGGGCCACAAACCAATTTGGTTGAGAACCACTGGTATAGGGAGGTGTAGTGGTTACATCATTGCCGTTTTTCGTGTTCCACCCTCTGTCCAACGCGATGTATTTCCCCATTGCCCATTTCTAAATCGTCTCGTTTAAAACAAATAAAGCATTAACATTTGCATGGTGTACCTTTCTGTGCTTATTCATCCACAATCTATAGCTCAACATGAAAATATTCACAATTAATCATAAAAAAAAATCGCCAAATTTTATTTCAACCAAAAATGCTTAAACAATAATGTTAGTGATAGAAGGGAACTCAATTTGTGCAAAAATGGAAAGCTTTCCGATAATCTCCGATAATTTCCGATAATCCATTTTCCCAATGATAAATCCCTATACGGGTGGAACAACCAGTGACTATCAGACTACACCTCCTAGAATGTAGCTGATGGCAGGCAGCGGTGGCCTAATGGTTAGAGAAGCGGGTTTGTGACCAGAAGGTCGCTGGTTCGATCCCCCTGACCGGCAGGGAAAAATCTGGGCTGGGGAAGTGAATTAATAACTATCTCCTATCCCCTTAACACCAACCGCTGAAGTGTCCTTGAGCAAGGCACTTAACCCCCAACTGCTCCAGTGGAGTTGCTCAGTGGCCAACGGTGGCAGACTGTGGTTTTACCGGGCGGCTCCCAGGTGTGAATGGAACTGTGTGAATGTGAAGCAGGGCGTTCCTGAAGAAGAGCATCCGCTCAGTGAACCTACCCTGGGTAAATAAAGGTTAATACATTTTTTTTTCAAATAAAAACTATCAATATGTTCTATGCTGAAGGCATGTGGTGCAAAGGAAGCCTTTCCAAACAAAACTTGCTTTATCAACAACAGTAACTTGACGTTCACTGGCTTCTCAGCTTCTACTCTCTCATCAAAACAACAGTCTGGCCAACAGCTAAACAAAGAAAGACTAGAAATGCATATGCAAATATCCATTTTTTTTGCATTTTCATAATTAGAAAACTGCTATTCATTTTGTTCTAAATATAACTGTCTGCTTTTCTGTGATTAATGTATATTTATACTGGCAGGGTAGCATAGGTGCTTATATTAAAACACTTTCGGGGCCATTCACGTATATATACGTTATTGGGTGCCAACGGTTAACGTTTTTAACGATTTTAATATCCTATTCAATGTCAGGGACCTGTATGTTGCTGTTAAAAGGCATACTGGGACTCAGAAGGTGCAGTACCGGCCAGATCCTGCTAGTAGTCGAGAGTGCAGTAAACCCTGTTCCAGACCGGTGCTACACTCAAAGGTCTCCGGATGGACTTTTCTAGTAATGGGAAACCTAGGGCTTCACTTGACCACATTGAATCGTTTTCGGGACCCCCGATCCGTATGTTGTGGTGGGTTATGTCATGGACCAGATGGGCATAGGGTGGACCAGATGGCGATCAAATAATTGGAATATTATTTTTGGAATACCACGACCACAGGTAAGGACAATTTGACGTCAATTTCAGCTTGATCGTGCATGTTTTCATACCCATCCCCCTGATCGGTGTGTGTTGTGGTAATACGAATGCCGTTATTGGCAATCAATTAATCAGAAACAACCCCCCCCCCCCCATTCATGATGAAACATAATACCTATCATATGCATTTGATTTGAAAATAATAGCATGGCCAGGGACGAAACGCCAAAGGTTTTAGTTGCTCCCTATAGCCAGCCTCCCAGGAATTAGCCCGGATCATTCAGAAAAAGAAAAAAAAAGTGCTTTAAGCTGAGAAAACGCCTCTCAAAGAAAGGCTACAATTTAACACATCTGCCGTTTGTGTTGGGCGTGAACAATAGCCCCCTACAACCAGCCCAGCCCAGCCACTGCGTTGCAACACAGTTTTTTTCTAGACATTCACAGAAAGGTAAAGAAACAATATACGTTGTATTTTATGGCAATAACGTTCAGGTTTGTTCGACCCGTGAGATATAATCAAGAAAATCACATCAGAAGAATTACGTGGAAAATGGTTGGACTTCTGTTTGTCGGCGGCTGCTGTGAGCTGGGTAGTGTAGTTTTATGAAATTTCGACATCCATCGAAATCCCTGGGTCTCCTCTTTCTTTTTTTTATCCACTTTTTCTCCCATTTTCTATATTTTCTCCCATCCCAATTTCGT
Source organism: Notolepis coatsorum (assembly GCF_963971535.1). NCBI lineage: Eukaryota > Metazoa > Chordata > Actinopteri > Aulopiformes > Paralepididae > Notolepis > Notolepis coatsorum. The sequence continues at coordinate 56,326,144 of NC_140173.1, read as the reverse complement.
ATCATCCAATTCAACCCTCCCCTGTCACGGACGCTGTTTCTTGCCTCCCACAAGCCGGCTGCAATGTGGACTAAGTCATACATAGCACAAGTCCCCTCCGGTACTTGAGGTAACAGCAGTCGCATCTTTTCACCTGCGCAGCTCGATCTCTCAGTGGCGAGGAGTAACGCGTGGGAGGCTCAGGCTGCCCCCGACACTTCCTGATTCTACTGCGCAGGCGCACCAACCGACCTGTAGGAGTCGCTGTCCACAACGCCCGATCCCCACCCATCAGTTTCCCACCCCCTAATACGGCCAATGTGTATTAGTACGGACGACCAGCTAAACTGAAAGCAAATGTGGAACGCTGGGCTCGAACTGACGAGCCCAGCGTCTCCACAATTTCGTGGCGAGCTCCTTGCCCAGTACGCCACGTAGCCGCCCCGGGTCTCCTCTTTCTTAGGACTACAACAAGTTCATGAGTGCTTCTTCTTCTCATGTCTAAATCATCTGTTTTCCAGTGCAATGCACAGAGATTTTTATAAACTCATATTTCACTTAAAATTAGGGATGCTCAATATTGGCTTTTTTACCAATACCGATATACCGATATTGTCCAACTCTTAATTTCCGATACCGATATCAACCGATACCGATATCACATTTTAATGCCAATATTGGCAGATAATATCGGACATCCCTACTTAAAATCATTGGTAAACAAACGTAGTGCTGAAAATATACACTTTTACTGCTGTTTTGACAGGATTAGGCTCTTTACTCTTTGCTACATTTGAGAAGAAAACGCAGCAAGACACTTAACCTCTAATTGCTCCCGATGAGCAGGTTGGCTCCTTGCATGGTTGCCCCCGCCGTCGGTGTGTGAGTGAATGGGTAAAATGTGAGGAACAAAATGTAAAGCGCTTTGGATAAAAGCGCTATATAATGCACCATTTACCATTTATCAAAAGCATGAAGCAAAAGCTGGAAGAAACCACACGTTTGCACTCAGACAGGACCCACAACATTATAGGAATTAAAACAATGAAGCCATAACAATTCATGTAAAAATACCAACAGATGTTAACTTTATCTCAACATAATGTGGTTAATAATAGCGTTTTACCTCTGCTAGATCACATTCATCAATAAAAGTGCTATTCACTTTGTGTGATAAAATGTGATGTCTGTAAAAAAATAGCAAATTCATTATAGTCAAGACGTGAATGGAATAAATCATGTTTATCTTGTAAAACTCTAACATGCACTGATCCATATCACCCCTTCTACTCCTCCCCCACTACTGTGCAATAAGTATTTAAGTGCAATATATTTATATTCCTCTATTCACAAAGTGCAATAGATCCATAACTATAACTATACATCATATTGATATCCTGACTGATAGCTACTTTTTCTAATTGTTACTATGAACATTTTGTGTTATTTGATAATTGTATGCAGTGTGATTTATTGTGTAGCACCGTAAGTTTGTTATTTGATAATTGTGTGCAGTGTGATTTATTGTGTAGCACCTTAAGTTTGTTATTTGATAACTGTGTACTTGTGTGATTTATTGTGTAGCACCTTAAGTTTGTTATTTGATAACTGTGTACTTGTGTGATTGATTGTGTATCACCTTAAGTTTGTTATTTTGATAACTGTTTACTTGTGTGATTTATTGTGTAGCACCTTACGTTTGAGTTCTTAATCTTGTTGTGCGCAGTATAATGACAATAAATACTATTCTATATATTCTATTCTATTCTATTCTAAATATGAATGAAACAAGGTGGAGGCAGACAGTGAATTCACTTTTACCATATTTACTTGTTTTCACCTACAATTTCCCCATATCCTGGTCCAGTGGACCCGAACACCATTATGTAATATACTGTAAATCTGTAGGTGCACTCAATGAAATTCTTCACAGAAATGAGCCAAGGCAGGCGGCTGGGTGGCGTAGCGGAGATTGCGCTAGTCACCAATGCAACATACTCCGGTCTCGAATCCTGGTGTCAGCATTGCCTGCGGCTTGGGCCAGTCGTCATACTATCTCAATTGACAGAGGTAGCGGGTGGAAGTCGATGGGTGGGGATTGGACGTTGTGGACAGCGACTCCTACAGGTCGGTTGGGTGACACCTGCACAGCAGATACAGGAAGTATCGGGGGCAGCGTGAGCCTCCCACGCATTACTCCTCGCCACTGAGAGTCCGTGCTGTCTGGTGAAAAGATGCGACAGGCTGCCTCCTCGTGTACCGGAGGGGACACGTGATGCAAAGCTTCTATCCTCACTAGTCACTACAGCCGACCAGTGGGAGGCATAGTCTAGCAACGTTCAAGACAGGGGAGGGGAGAATTGGCAATACGAAATTGGGATGGGAGAAAAATAGAAAGATAAGGAGAAAAAGTGGATAAAAAAAAAAAAAATTAGCCAAGGCCAATGAGTCTCGGGTTGGACAAATTATTCATTCTTATTTGAATTATTTATATTTTAGTTAACATTGAAAACACAACACAAGGGTTAATGAAAGAGCGGTCCACTGGTCTTCTGAGAGCATTGGGAACAGGAATAGATCTGGACAAAAACAGATACATTACATAAATTATGTTGGCTTGTTGGTCTTTCAGATATTCAATACAGCACTTCAGGACCTCTAGAAGATCTGCAGGATTAGAGGTTATAAACCTGGCCGGTTCACTGTATTGATCCCCCGTCACTTAATGTGCTGCTTTGTTAATCTGTTGTGTTGTGTGTGGAAATCTCTCTCTCTCTCTCTCTCTCTCTCTCTCTCTCTCTCTCTCTCTCGCTCTCGCTCTCTCTCTCTCTCTCTCTCTCTCTCTCTCTCTCTCTCTCTCTCTCTTCACACACTTCTCAGTTTCACCTTCCAGACAAATATTTGATATAGTTGTTTTTTCCCACTCTGTATACATAACGTTAGGTTATGTATATAACCAAGTTCTGTGAATGCTAGTGACGCTCAGCGTCATATTGCATAAATCTCGCTTCAGTGGATTTACACTGAATACATTTCTAAATGTACTTTACATGCCAGCATTCATCTGGCCACACCCCCATCCTCTTACCTACATAAGCGGGGGTGGGACCACACACTCATCTCCTTCCCAACAAATTTCACCACAATGAAAAATCAAGGGCCGCAGCGGCGTCTAGACGCTGAGCGTCACTAGCATTCACAGAACTTGGTTATATACATAACCTAACGTTCTGTTTCATGCTAGCTGCCGCTCAGCGTCATATTGCATAGCAGGAGCGGGAGCTAGAAGCTCGACAAATGAACCCCGCTGAGGCCCCCCACAACCATCAGACCGGGGAGGACCGAGCCCCCCCGACCCTCCCTAATGGAGGATACCCCCCCTATTGGAGGTTCACGGGAGGGCGACGGATCCGACCGTGCGAAGAGGCACTCAAGCAACTCAACGCATAGTATTGTATATTATATGGTAACTCAGTTACGTCTATTCTGCATCGAACATTGTACATATGTCTATACTGAACACTGTGACCTCATTTTCTACTTCTAATTTACATGCTATACTATGTTATTTGATACTTATCTTGTCTAGCACAGTCTCTGGAGCGTAACAGTAAGAAGCATTTTGTATGAAAGTATTCTGTACTTCTGTATGACAACTATTAAAGAAACTTGAACTTGAGCAGACCGTGGCTTGACCCCACGACTACACACACGCACAACCCGCATGCCACCCGGGAACGAACGGAAGGAACAACCTCGTTACTGCCCCCTGAAATCACGGGGTCAAGAGCAAGCCCAACCCCGTGGCAAGGCTGTAGCAGCGGAGCGCGAAGGAAGACCCAGACCCACTGAAGGGACTGGATCCACTGGAAAACGGGGGCCCGGAGAGGTCAATGACGCCAGGCATCAAGACCCCACCAGGTGGTCACTTAGTGACACCGCCCCCCACATCGCCAGCGTATTCGGATAAGGCCCCTCCAAGAGCGGGCACTTTCCCCCCAATAGCACACCGCCTGGCACACTGACCCTGCAGAACAGGCAGTCAGCATGGCCGTAAGCACACAAAAAAAGTTAACCAACGGAAGCAGGCAGCGCACCGGGGAAACCAGGCAACAGGCTGTAACCTGAGCCTGGAGCACTGCGGACGAGACAGGCGCCAAAGGAGTCAGCTGAAAACAGCCCCCCCGGCGGAAGGGGCGTATGCTGGCGTTGGTTGCATGACAAAGCCTCCATTAAAAAAAAACCCACCCAGAGGGGTCGAGGCAGAGAAGGCGGACATGATTGGCAGACGTCATGACCGTGCAGGGGCACACTCAACCGGGTAACCCGGGAGTTGACTCTGCTCCAACACACCAGGGAACCAACCACCCTGTCGTTACCAGATGTGGTGGCTGTTCCTATAACCCCTCAAGAAAAAACTTCAAAACACACCTGCAGGCATACACTGGCTATACCGCAGTACAAGTGTTTCAGTTTTCAAAAAAGGGTTATCCCAGGCCTACGGTATCAACGAAACTTTACTTCGGACCGGGCCCGGCGGCACGGGAAGCACAGGGTTACCAGAGGAGGTCCAAGACCACCCCAACAGCCCCCTCTTCGCCATGCGTGAGAGAGGAGCGAAGAAAAGAGAACCAGCCCTAAGCACACCGCACTTGGTATTCCCAGGCAGTCTCCCAACCAAGTACTAACCAGGACCGAACCTGCGTAGCGTCCGAGATCGAACGAGATCGGGCGTGTACAGGTTGGCATGGCCGTAAGCCATTACGATAGTGCAGAGTACAACATGTACCCAACAAAGGGTCTCCATAGCGCCTAACCCTGCGACACCCGGACCGACCTGGCATTTTTCCCCCCGAAAAAAGCACAAGTCCCTCAGGGTACCAGAACAGCAGATCTGCATCCCCGGCAGACAACGGGTTAACTGACCTGGACCAGCGTGACCAGACCAGTCCCGTGTCCTAACCACGCCGACATGCCCACTCCAGGAGAGGGGGTAGGTATGCGTGTCGATCTAAAACATGAAAAGAGGGCGCCACCCAGACGGTCCCCATTTAGACCGTGCTCAGTGGCCCACCCCAAGGGCGTGAGACCCCTCTACCTATGTTCAGATCTATTCCGTTAACATCCCCCAGATATGAACGAGAATTCATCGAGACAACCTAGTAAACTGGCGCTCGGAAGAGACAAAACTCCATCCCAGTTGCCCTATAAAAACGCTGTTTTAACAAGCAACCAAGGCGCACTTAGCCCCTGTGTGATTCTGTCACAGAAACACACCTGAGCCAGCATTATGTATGCGTCGAGACCCAAACACATCAATGGATAGTCTAGCAAGACACCAAACATTGTTCCTCCAAGTCGCCTGGGAGAACGACACGGAGCCGTCGTGCTTCATGTACCTTCCTCTTTTTATTCAAAAAAGAAAGAACACAGACTGACATGAATCCCTCGTGACGCCGCTGGGGGTAAAAATTGTTTACATTTTTACATCCCACCACCCTCCCATAGGGTCCCAATCCCCAGAGAGACTTCCCATGCGAGCTGTATAGATTGAAAAGAATATATTGCAACATTGAGCCATGTAAAATTTTGGGTTAGGGCTCTCCGAGGAGGAGGCACTGAACCAATACACACTCAATAATCGAATTGAATCGAATACACATACAATAGAGCAGGACTCCTTTTTGAAGTTCTACTCACCTTGACAATCTGAGGAGGAGGCTCTGAACTCTGAGGAGGCTCCCTCACAGGGAAGGAGAGTCCTAACTCACAGAAGGCCCGAGTAGGAGCTTCGTGAGGAGGAGCCCTGACCACTCCCTGAAACAGATCCATCATATGGACCTGAACAGCTCACGGAAGTCTTACCAACAGAGACGCGCACAGTGACGTACTCTATGGCGGGAGAATTTCTGCGGTGCACACGCCCAATATTCCAGGGCGTGGGACCAGGAAACTCCCCCCCCCCCCCCTCTTACCCTGTAACGTGCCGAACGGCAACGTGACAGGAACCTTGAAGGACAGGAGGTTGTAACCCCTGCCCATCAAAAGGGGAGGAAAGGATTACCAGTTCACCCCTTTACCACCCCACACCCATGATATGATGTAATGACAAAAAAGAGCATGACACAGTCACAGTCAGCTACATGAAGTGTCTAACAGCTTCACACAGCTCATGTGCTAACCTGCTATCTGATTTTTACTAAGAAAAAAAGACAGAATAGAGAGGGCCCCCTTAAGAGCCCCGGTACCAGACTTACATATGTGCTTCTGTGGCCAACCTAACCTAGTTGTAGATCACAAGACACACACAACCCTTTATCACCACAAAAAATGGCAAATACACACTATAGAGGAACGCCGTTTTTCATAATGAGAGAATACACAATTCTCGATTAGTATCGGCCACAGGCCTTGCTAAGCACACGCGAAAAGTGACCAAACAATCTTTTCTTTAGGAAAATATAGTTTCTCAAGCGGTTTTAGCACAACCCCAGCAACCAAGCTAAGGGTTACATCGTATCCCACAACACAGTGACACAATATATTGTAAACAACATGTCTGAGAGGAGGGTGAGGAAGTCCCCAGGGAACCGGGGGGAACACCCCTCCTACCTTACCCTTAATACGGCCAGTTGAACAGGTAAACCTGTTAATATGTGAACACACTGTTCATTGTCATTACAGGCTGAGAAAAGAATTCATTCTTCACTCATATGTCACTGAGCATAGCTTTATAGGTTAATTTAACCCCCTTAGTTGTGAGTACACGATACATGAACACACATGATGTTTCTCAACACAACAAACCAGATCATTTTTACATATGTAACAAAAAACCCGATTTGCATGGAGAAGCTAATACCAGTGACAAGACAATTCACATACAACTCGTGTCGTATCCTAAATGTATTGCAGCAACACCCGTTTTGGAAAACATCGTTATTACAAAACATTAGAAGGGAAGGAAGAAGACGCGTTTTAAGGTCTGGTCGGGACCTTCTCCTACCGTGAGCGAACTGCAGTCTGGCTAACAGGGCACCGATAGTAAACACAGCATTCCTGTGTTGACGATACGGGCAGCGTCGCTGCGCCACCCAGCCGCTACGGTTCTCCTTGTTGACGCAGTCCTCACCGGCCGGGCTCCCGGTAGGTTCGACTAACATCCTCTGTCAAAGATGACGTCGTAGTCAGAGTGTTTAAAGCATGTTATAGTCTCAGAACGTTCAACAATGTAGCATTAAGCTAACAGCCGATCGGCTGATAGCCACAAGCTAACGTATACCAGCCTGGTAAACACAGCGAGCTAACGCTGCAGCTAACAGATGCGCGGCTAACAGGTAGGCCACAACTAGCACGCAAGCTAAGCAGCTATCACCTGAACTTGTACACAAACGATATAACAAGCCACACTTCCGACAGGCCGCCGTCTGAAACCCTCCTCACCTTTAAGAGAGAAGAGAAAAAGAGATGTCAACACAGTTTACAACAGTGATTTTACCAGACATCCGGCGGAGCCAGCACAAGTCCCATCTGGGTTGCAGCCGGCTTGAACATGGATTTTCTGATAATGAACATCCATGCCCACATTTCCTCGTTAGGGTATACTCTCATTTGTATATGAAAGATGGGGCCTACACGGTGACAGAGAAGCATCCACTCGTCCAGAGAATCCTGGGATCACCAGTTCCTGGTCGTGGCCCACTAGTTGACTATAATGGGCTTCAAACCAAGATCCTCCGCCGTCGCCTAAGAGGCTGAACAGAGGACCCTAATCTGGGGCCGGTTTTCGTAAACATTGTCAGCTAGCCCCATAGCACTAACAGACAAGTGGTGCTCGCAAGCAAACATTACTCACCCAGGCTTGAAAACCAAAAGTCCCTCACAACAGACTTCCACAGTCCAGCTGCATAGCAGGAGGGTCGAACCCATCCAGGCGCAGCAAAGGAGGACTGCAGTTTGGGGAGTATATTAGCGACGCGAGCCCCTAATACAAAAAAACGGTGGAGGTTTTAGAATGATCATCATCTTCCAGACACTCCAGTGACGAATACAATATTGCCGTATTTTCTCGAAAAAATAGTGAGAGAGAAAATAAAGATATGATGTCAACGTATCTCCTTGTTCTTCTGTTTTCCTTTCTCCAGCTAATACTTTCTTCCTCGCCAAGTGATTGGTATACAGGCACTATCTTGTGGATGAAATTTGAGAAGGAGATGAGTGTGTGGTCCCACCCCCGCTTATGTAGGTACGCAGATGGGGGTGTGGCCAGATGAATGCTGGCATGTAAAGGTACATTTTGAAATGTATTCAGTGTAAATCCACTGAAGCGAGATTTATGCAATATGACGCTGAGCGGCAGCTAGCATGAAACAGAACTCAATTTGGGATGGAAGAGTGGGTAAGATTTCTGGTAGGGGTCCTTATTATCCAAACGAATCCTCTACTGCATCCAGTACAGGGGCTGTGTTTATTAATGAACACTGACCTGACATCTGCACCCGTACCTCCTCCTCATTCTAGAAACAAGGCAGGGCTTATTTGGATGAATTAGGTTGGTTCCCACCAGTGTAGGAAACGTAACCTTTTCATCAGAATTTCACCACAGACTTCATTTTAGAGACCGTTTCAATGGAATTGTGTTGCTAGGGAACAGCTTCAGCCCTATTTCCTGTCAGTTCTTCGTAGCAAACCCTGGAAATACATTCTAAATGGGACCACATGTATTTCCTGTCGCAGTGTTTTCTAAGAATGCAAAGCTGACAGGGAATACACTTGGGCCCAAGCTGTTCCCCTAGCAACACAATTGAAAAGGTCTAAGACATGATCAGCAATTGTTTTTTGTTCAGATAGTGTATAAGGTCTGAGATTTAGACTTCTCCACAATGGGGTTAGTTTGAGAGATATTTAAACTGAAATGAAGTAGCAGAAAAGGTTTCACATCCGTACTGGCCACCATCTATACACCTTGGAACCAGCAAGCACTGCAACAGCAAATACAAGTTTATACAACAGGTAGTTTCGACCATGCATTGTGATTGGTCGAGAGCGTTCTAAACCGTGATTATATTCATGATACACTCATGGTTAAATCACCATGAATATACCACTGTACTGGCTTTAGAGTATTGGATAAACTGCCATTCATCAAAAGGAAACTGTGTCAACATGACCTACTCCACGGACAACGTTACATTTGATTTATTGTTTATTGTTTATTGTTATTTGCACTTACAAACATACATTCTGGAAGTAAAAGAAGAACAGTTAAAATGTGCAGGAAAGGTCAGAAAACCCAAGGGTTTATAAGCAACCTCCCCTCTTAAACCTATATAGGATAACTACACAACCCCCCCCCCCCCCCAACGACTTCACACAAATACACATGGATATTACAGACTACAGGATCTGTAGTTCTTTTTTAAGCTTACTTTTAAATATATTTAAAGTGGAACATGTTTCTGTTAGATTTTGTATCTCATTCCACATCACTGCACCTTGATAAACAAATGATAATTTGGCAACAGAGGTCCTACAGAAAGGAATGCGTAAGGTTTATTTAACATACCCGTTAACCATAAACGAGTGGATAGATAAAGATGGGCCTACATCTACCGGTATTCAGAAAAACAGCATTATTAGACATGCCAATCGAACAAAAGACTGGAGAAAAGCCGCAATGAAATCAACACCACCAAGTCGGCGGGCTGGGCATTGAACTGGCCTAACTCCCGGAACTGTCCAAGGTGCTGATCCCCCAAGGTGCTGATGACTTTCTCCGACTTTCGCTTGAATTTGCCTAATATGTCATTAGTTTGCGTTGCCAAGCTTGTTGATAGCCTATACTCCATTTGAAATTTCATAGGAACGAGACATCTTTAGAAAAGATTTTTCTACGGCAAGTTCACTGAAATCGATATAAAATACCCTAGAATTGTCTGTATTCATCCTATATTTTCCCCAGACGCAACCTGCTGTATAAAAGTGATAATACACTCGAAGCCTGTGGTATGTCATGAATATTGCCATATAAATATTTTTTTTAAAGTTAAAATCTTGTCTTTCATGCCCAAGAGCAATGAAAACACATGGTGAAAAAATCCTGACTGAGGTTATCATAATTCATGCATGAAAGGGTTAAGCAACAATATGTGGTTTAAAGTCCTCAAGCTACAAAATGTGGTTTAAAGTCCTTAATCTCTTCCACCTGTCATAAATCAATCTCTCCAGACTGTCTGACAAAAGTATAATTTTTTTTTCAAATGTATTCAAGTATAAACATCATAACCATGTCAACAGCATTTATAATGTATATTATCATCAATATGTTAGTTTAACAATAGGTTAAAGTGTTATTAGATCGATTTTACTTTTTGATTTTCTATTGAGTTGGTTTCGAAAGTCCACCATCTTGGAAATCTTTTTTTTTGTATCCACTTTTTCTCCTTATATTCAATTTTCTCCCATCCCAATTTTGCCTCGCCAATTCTCCCTTCAATTCTCCCCTCCCCTGTCTCGAACATTGCTAGACTATGCCTCCCACTGGTCGGCTGCAGTGAGGACCAAGCCTTGCATCACGTGTTCCCTCCGGTACACGAGGAGGCCGCCTGTCGCATCTTTTCACCTGAACAGCGCAATCTCTCAGTGGCGAGGAGTCACGCGTGGAAGGCTCACGCTTCCCCCGATACTTCCTGATTCTGCTGTACAGGCGGCGTGTATCACTTCCGCAACGGATTTAGGCGGATTTCGGTTTCCGGGTTCACCTGATTGGCCGCGACGGCCACGTGACATGCGTTGCCGCTGCACGCTGCTGTGTTGACGCTCGCGCCGGCGTGGACTTGACCTAGAAGCTGGAGTTCACTTCCCCTTTCACATCGCGCCACGCTGCTGTGCAGTCATCAGTCATCTAATAATATTGTCGCTTTTGTCAAGAATCACTTTTCAACGTTGAAGTAAGTGCTTGTATTTGGAGCGCGCCAGTAAGAAGCATTTGCACTGCAACTCGTACACCTTACTGTAAATTGTACCTCATCCCATTTCTGCTTTGCACTATAGCATATTGTATATTAGTACATTGCATAGTATATTGTATATTGTATGGTACAGTAACAGTCTCTGGAGCGCAACAGTAAGAAGCATTTGCACTGCAACTTGTACACCTTACTGTAAATTGTACCTCATCCCATTTCTGCTTTGCACTATAGCGTATTGTATATTAGTACATTGCATAGTATATTGTATATTGTATGGTAACAGTCTCTGGAGCGCAACAGTAAGAAGCATTTGCACTGCAACTCGTACACCTTACTGTAAATTGTACCTCATCCCATTGCTGCTTTGCACTATAGCGTATTGTATATTAGTACATTGCATAGTATATTGTATATTGTATGGTAACTCAGTTACTTCTATTCTGCATCGAACATTGTACATATGTCTATACTGAACAGCGTGACCTCTATTTTTACTTCTATTTTACATGCTATACTATTTTATTTCATACTTATCTTGTCTAGCACAGTCTCTAACAGTAACAGTAAGAAGCATTTTGGATAAAAGTATTCTGTACTTCTGTATGACAACAATGTATGCCTTTCAAATGTTAAATGATAAATGATTAAATGATACACACTGAAATCTACGCTCTCTCATCCTGCTTTCCACAACGCGACAATATTATTAAACAGCAGCTCTGTCATTGAAGTGGGAAAAGTGAGCCGTATTGTATATTAGTACATTGCATAGTGTTGTGAAGGATCAGATTAAACCGAATATGTATATTTATTTATATATATATATTTAATTGTATTTGTATATCGTTTGATATCCCCTGTATATTCCTTGTACAATATGCATTGAATATCCCCGTTTCTACTAAACAGCCCATAATAGTTTCATTCTACCATTGGACGAGAACCTGGCGCCAGGTTGCCATACCCCTAGGTTCAAGTTCAATCGTGCCGCCTAACATGTCGAGGCAACCCCCGGTTCCGCGCAGTAATATGCCGGGCGAAATACGTGTGGTACTATTTGTTCATAGCGCATATATATATGACGCTCGTAAAGTAGAACTTTCTTTTAGTCCAGTTCTTTACCCTCCAACAGAGTGACAGACGCAAAAGCCTCCCCACGAAGCACGTGCGGTGTAGTAGGGCCTACTTGGCCCAGAATAGGCATTGAGATACCGTGTAGATTAATAGTTGAATGGTCATAGTTTGGCACCATACCGTCGAGTTGGACGTATTCTATTAAGCTAATAATAGTCTATTTATGTATGGTGCATCGTTCGGTTCGAGTTCTACAGTTATCAGTACCCCCATCGTTCCTGACGTTATCTGGACGCTTATCCAGGCTGGTCAGACCCCTAGTGGTGATTGCATCCGAGGAGCTCCGGGTCAAGAGCGACTGGACCTGTATATTGGATTACTCTACCCGACGACGGCGAGCCTTCCACGGCTCTTGGATTATGCTTTATGTGCTTTGATTATTCCATGGATAAAGGCCAACACTGTCGAGTGTTGGAATTACCCCCCGGAGAGGACTACAGGTGAGGCGGCGCTCTACACGTGAGGTCGCACCACGTCTCTCCGTTGTGGACCGGCAGATACCGTTCCACAGAGGGTCCAGCTGTGTTCGTCTACGGCCCGAGGTTCTGTGGGCACTGGGTCTAAGACTTTGGATTCTCCCAAGACACCGTCGGCCAGATGGGATACCGCCAGCGACTTCTCTAACCCCCCCCCCTCCTACTGTCTTACAACCAGCGGGACCCCCCCCCCCCCCCCTTAGTGTATCCAGCTATAATCATTTAAGTACTATCGCTATCGTTTCCTAAATATTCCAGGTTGTATACTTACTCCCTGCGCAACCAGAGATTGGACATTCAATGTTGATTTACCTACGAATACTCATTTGCCATAAAAGTGCATACTTAACATTTCAAATCATAAATGTAATTAAGTGAATGTTCGATTTGGTCCATTTGTGTTGGTTCGTTTCATCAGGTGGGAAAGTGTTCATCATACTTATATCTTGTACTGGGTGGCCAGAAGTTAAAGTACATGAGGTAGTGGTATTAAATATCATATCTAACAATACAGTCAGGGAATTGTACCCCTCAGCTACAATTGGTCCTTCGAGCTGGAGGGTAACTAGTGTAATATTAATATAGTGTTATTAATATCGAAATGGCCTATGATGAACACTCCACGAAACGATCCTCCTAACCTAGAACGCCCGCGGCGCAGACGACAGACACCTCAGTACTTAGAGGCTTACACTGTCAGTCAACTACCTAGCCTTCGACAAACGGTAAACGTGGTAAAAGTAGAAAGTAAAATTATGTCTGACCTTAACGACCAGGTTTCCCCGACCACAGAGGCCCTAGTAGGTCCTAATGTAACTGACCAAGCCCACGGTGGAGACCAGGAGGGAATTGACATGCCTTTACCCCCCGCCACTACTAAAGAAGTAGTCCCCGACACGCCCCGGGAGGAAGACAACCCTACAGAGAGAGAACTCTGCACGGAAGAAGAAGAGGAGAGCGCCGAGGAACTAGAGCTCCAGGACTCCCCAACGAGTACCCCCAGGAGCGGTTCACGCAGAAGCGGCTCACCTCCACTACCGCCTTCCCCCAGCGAAGCGGAGAGGATACTACAACAGGCATTCCTCGTCAGCCTGACAGCCTCTACCGAACGCGATCGGCTCCAAGCACAGACGCTTAGCGAGCGCGAACGTCTCCAAGCCCAGGCGACCAGCGAGCGCGAACACCTCCAAGCACAGCAACGGAGCGAAGAACAGCGCACAAGTCTGGAGATGAGACGCTTCCAGATGGAGGAGAATATGGCAAGAGACCGCGCCGACGCCCAGCGCACCGGCACCACTGCCGGTGCCCAAAGAGACGCAGAGCGCGACAGACTACAAGCGCAACTGATAGAGCAGCTGATCAAAAGGACAACTCCCTCTCCCTCCGCCAGGGGCTCAAGGAACTCGTCGAGACAGCAGTCAAGAGCAGCGTCACCGCAACGAGCAAGCAACCCTGAACTTGACCAACAGACCGAGTCTAGACCACCCGCAGACCCCCTTCCCATACCGGTCCAAGCGAGACCCAGCTACAAGGAAGGAGCGGCCTACACTGCGGAGAAGCTAAATAAACGATTACAAGATCTGGAAGATTTGATAGAAGAAGAAGAGGGAGAAGAGGAGAACCAAGCCCGACGACAGCACAGTACTCCACCGGACCAGGAGGTCCCATCCAGGCTATACCCCCGCAGCGCTGCGCTACAGACCCCCGACTCTATTTACGGGTGAGCACGACGCACAACCAGCCCCGAGGAACAGTACCTGGACCAGCGGGCCATGGTACCCTGCCAGTACCGGCCCACAGCGAGGCGCAAGAGGGGACTCGCCCAGGAGGTCTCTCCCCCAACGCTCGCCGATGTATTCGCCATCCACGGCGTCATACAACGCCACGCCATCAATCCCAGACTTCGTCTATGAGAGTCGAGCACAGTACACGGAGCTCCGGATGTGCTTAGAGACAATGCTGGTGGATGTCATTGATGAACGCCACAAGTATGCAATATTATTGAAGCACCTGAAAGTACCGCGAGCACACAATATAGTGCTAGCCTATGCTACCTCCTCGACCCCATACACAGCGGCCCTTGCAGTGCTGGATCAAAGATATGGACGTATATGGGATTACGTAATCCAGGAGATAAGGCATATTGACCGCCTACCCCCAGCCACAGACAATCGCTCACTAGATGACCTGTCAATCAAAGTGCAGTCCCTGGTGGGGATGCTGGGAGCTCAACGGGAGAAGGGCAGGCATGAGCTGTACGCCAACTCTAACGTTGAGAGGATTTTGGAGAAGCTGCCACCCGCAAGACAGGAGCGCTTTCGGCGGCAGAGGGACTACCGAGATCCCGACGGCCCCGAGCCATCCCTCCTTGATCTGGCCGACTTCCTGGCGAGAGAGGTCAGCAGCTTACGACTGGACACCTTCGGGCGGAGCACGCCAAGCTCCAGAGAGGGACCCAGGAGAATAAATGATGGAAGAAGATCGGTGACTGTCATGCACCAATCAGAGTCAGTACCGAGCAGTAAGAGTCACAGCACCCCCTCGAGGAAGGAGAAGTGGAAGATAGCGTGTCCCTACTGTGAGAAAGAACACTGGCTGTCACAATGTGACACATTCACAAAGATGAATGCAGAAGAAGTGAGCCAATGGATAAAGTCCAACCGGCGCTGTTATCGATGTGCACATGGCAGCCGAATGCCGCCTAAAGAAAAGGTGCAGCCGGTGCGATGGAGCCCATCTAGATATACTACACATTTACATTTACATTTACATTTAGTCATTTAGCTGACGCTTTTATCCAAAGCGACTTACAAGTTCTGTACGACAAGCCATCAGGAAGGGCACAACTCTATCAGCTGAGCAACAATGTTCATCAAAGTGTTGAGTGCTACAGTGTAGGTTAGTTTATTAGGACAAGTGCATGACAGTACTGTTAGTTAGGGTTAGATTTTTTTTTTTTTTTTTTTTTTTTTTTTTTTTTTTTAATTCAGATAATGGTTGAAGAAGTGCGTCTTTAGTCGACGGCGAAAGATTGGACGTGATTCGGCTGTCCTAACTGGGGTGGGTAGTTCATTCCACCATTGTGGGGCAAGGACTGAGAATAGGCGACTTCTCTTTGATGACCCTCCCGGAGCTTGGATAGGAGTAGGTCTGAGGCGGCCAGAAGATGCAGAGCGTAGGGGTCTTGAGGGTGTGTAGTTAGAGACCATTGACCGGAGGTAGGCAGGAGCGGTTCCCTTTGCCGCACGGTATGCTAGGTCGAGGGCCTTGAAGCGGATTCGTGCAGCAATGGGGAGCCAGTGCAGGTCCCTAAGAAGTGGGGTGACATGGGCCGACTTCGGTAGGTTTGAGATCAGGCGGGCCGCTGCGTTCTGAATGAGTTGAAGAGGCTTAGTGGCAGTGGCCGGGAGGCCAGCGAGCAGTGCATTGCAGTAGTCGAGGCGGGAGATGACTGTTGATTGGACGAGGAGTTGGGTGGCTTCTTTTGTCAGGAAGGGGCGTATCCTTCTGACGTTGCTCAGGAGGAATCGGCAGGTTCTGGTCGTCGCTGCGATGTGAGCAGAGAAGTTCAACTGGTCGTCGAGGACAACACCAAGGTTCTTGGCGGTCGGGGACGCAGTCACAGCTGCATTCTCGACTGTGATTGAAAGGTCGGTTAGGGGGGAGGATTTGGCCGGCAGGTGGAGCAATTCTGTTTTGCTTAGGTTCAGTTTGAGGTGGTTGGACGTCATCCAGGCTGAGATGTCGGACAGACAGGCCGAGATCCGCACAGAGACGTGGATATCTGAGGAAGGGAAGGAGAGGAAGAGTTGAGTATCGTCGGCATAACAATGGTAGGAGAAGCCATGAGACGTGATAATGTTACCCAGTGATTTAGTGTAGAGGGAGAAGAGAAGGGGTCCTAAAACCGAGCCCTGGGGGACACCGTCCGCAGGGGGCGGGTGGCCGACAGGGTCCCTCTCCATGACACTTGGTAGGAGCGGTCATTGAGGTATGATGACAGCCATGTCAGCGCAGAGCCAGCCACTCCCATTCCTGCGAGGGCCGCAAGGAGGATCTGGTGGTTGACTGTGTCGAAGGCTGCAGATAGATCTAGGAGAATCAGGACAGAGGAGAGGCCTTTCGCTTTTGCTAAGTGAAGTGCCTCTGTGACCGCAATGAGGGCTGTCTCTGTGGAGTGACCAGTCCTGAAGCCTGACTGATTAGGGTCTAGGAGGTCATAGTAACGGAAGACGGCCTACACCTGCACCACGGAGCGGCACCAAGGCAAGTGTCATGTACATTGACCCCGCCAGCAGCAACGGAGCTCAAGTGCTCTTAAAGGTAGTCCGTGTGACATTGAGCTACCAGGATAAAGTCATGGACACTTACGCCGTCCTTGATGACGGGTCAGAGAAGACCCTTCTGCTCGCCTCCGCTGCGACTCAACTGGGACTGCGGGGGAGCGAGAACGAAATGACGATTCGGACAATAAGAAGAGATTTAAAGACGATAAAGGGCGAGAATGTCTCCTTCACTATCGCAGCCAACGGGCAGCCAGAGCGACGGTACAAGATCACAAATGCTTTCACCAGCCAAGAAATAGGACTCTCGCAGTACACCTACCCTGTCACCAAGTTGATGGATAAATATGTGCACCTGCGCCAATTACCTATCCCGCTCATAAACGGCGCTACCCCGACCCTGTTGATAGGCTCCGACCATGCAGAACTCATAGTCCCGATTGACCGGGTCCATACCGGTCCCCGAGGCTGTCCTGCAGCCGTCGAGACCCGCCTAGGATGGACATTACAAGGCCCCCTCGCTAAATCTCTCAACCGAACCACAGCCACTAGCTGCCTCCACGCCAGAGTGGAAGAAGGAGACACCACACTCCTGCAGCCTGTCGAGAAGAAAATAGACTGGCGACGCCGTGCGCTGCTCCGCGCCTCCCTGATCAAAGACGGCTTTGATCTCCGGCAGCAGGCCAGCAGCGACCCCCCAGTATTATTTGCACTACAGAAACACGTCACAGAGGACCCAGCAGCAGATGAAGAGGTCCAACACAGTGTGAAGAACAGTTTCTACGTAGACAACTGTCTACAAAGCGTCTCGACTCAAGAAGAAGCCGAGGCTCTCCTAATCAAGTTACGCGCCTCCCTAATCAAAGGAGGCTTTGATCTCAGGCAGTGGGCCAGCAGTGACCCGCACGTATTGCGCAGCCTCTCCTCCGCAGACAAGGCTGCCAGCAGCGAGACCTGGATGGCGACAATCCCAGGAGAAGCCCAAGAAATGACACTAGGATTAGTCTGGTGCTTCAAAACAGACTCGCTCCACTATAGACACAAACCCTTGGCTCCAGAGCAAGGAAGGTCGGCGGCGATACCGACCACCAGACGGAGTGTGTACAGAACACTCGCCAGACAATATGACCCGTTGGGATGTATTCTACCTTACACCACCAGGGCAAAGATGATTGTACGAGCACTATGGGACAAGGACCAGGGCTGGGACGACCCAATACCCGCACACCTTGCCTCAACATGGAGAGAGTGGGAGACGGAACTCCGCTCACTCCCAGGTGTTAATATACGCCGCAGCTACTTCCCATCCACAGTGAGGCCAGAGACATGCGAGATTGAGCTACACGTCTTCAGCGATGCCTCCGAAGTAGCCTACGGATCGGTTGCTTATTTGCGTGCCCAAGAGATGGGAGGAGAGATACACACTGCTTTCATACTGGCCCGCTCAAGGATAGCCCCACGTAAGCAACAATCTATCCCACGTCTAGAGCTCTGCGCAGCCCTCGCAGGAGCGCATCTAGCCACGTTAATCCAACGTGAACTCACCATTCCGGTGCATAGAACAATCTTGTGGTCAGATTCCACGACAGTACTCACATGGATTAAGTCTGATTCATGCAGATACAAAGTCTTCGTGGGAGTCAGAGTCACCGAGATTCAGGAACTAACAGAAGGAGCAAGCTGGAGATATGTGGATACCAAACACAACCCAGCTGACGTCATCACCCGGGGAATGTCCCTGGATGACCTAACCCGTCGCAACATCTACAGTGACGGACCAGCATTCCTCCAGCTCCCGGAAGGAGATTGGCCTACGCCCACCCCGAGGGAAGCAAGCAGAGAGGAGGCTGAGAACAAGAAGCCTATGTTCTGTGGACTGAGCACTGTCGCCTCCACAGACCCGAACATAGATGACTGCATTACCCTAGAGAGTGCGCAACAAAGGACATTCCTGCGGCACCACCCAGAGATTCAGTCCACCACTGACATGTCAGCAGCTGACTACGAAGAAGCAGAACTTCTTCTACTACAACGAGCCCAGAGAGACTCGTTCCCCGATGAGCTAGACTGTCTACAGGGAGGAAACCCCGTCCCATCAGACAGCAGACTGATTCACCTGGCACCAGAGAGTGACGCACATAATCTCATCAGAGTGGGTGGTCGCCTGCGGAGAGCCCCCGATCTACCAGATGACATTAAGCACCCGATCGTCTTGAACAGCCGACACAAGGTCACAGAGCTGATCATAAAGAAATACGACGAGGATGTGCACCACGCCGGAGCAGAGAGAGTCTTCGCGGAGATCAGACGTCGTTATTGGATATTACAAGGGAGAGAAGCAGTACGGCGCTTCCAGCGAACCTGTCTAGACTGCCGTAAGTGGCACGCGCAGCCCAGCATACCACGGATGGCTGACCTACCCCCCTGTCGCCTCCGAATCGGCGACAAGCCATTCCACTCCACAGGCATGGACTGTTTTGGCCCGTTGTATATAAAGAGAGGAAGAGGCACGAGAAGCGGTGGGGTATTGTATTCAAATGCATGACCACCAGAGCGATACATATCGAGCTCCTTCCGACCATGAGAACAGACTCATTCCTTATGGCCTTCCGGAGATTCATATCACGGAAAGGACAACCGTCTACATTGTTGTCTGATCACGGGACCAACTTCAAAGGCGGAGAAAGAGAGCTGAGAGAGAGCTTCCAAGCTATGGGCCCAGAACTTAAGACCCACCTCGCTCCAGCCCAAGTTGACTTCCAGTTTAATCCCCCGAACGCATTCCACTTCGGTGGAACCTGGGAACGAGAAGTACGTTCTATAAAGACAGCCCTGTATGCCGTACTCGGAGCCCAGACTGTGGCAGAGGAAGTCCTAATGACAGTCCTCACGGAGATCGAGGGAGTATTGAACTCCAAGCCCCTCGGTTACGTCTCCAGTGATGTAGCAGATGTCGACCCAGTCACCCCCAATACACTCCTAATGGGGCGGCTGGACCCCGCGCTACCCCAGACAATGTACAGGCCCGAAGAAGCGAACGGCCGAAGAATGTGGAGGTACAGCCAAGTACTAGCTGACAAGTTTTGGAGCAGCTTCCTACTTCACTACCTACCGTCTCTACAGACCCGCCAGAAGTGGGTAAAAGAGAGAGACAATTTGACAGAAGGAACAGTCGTCATGATAGTTGACCAGTCACTCCCCAGAGCTATGTGGCCGGCTGGCCGCGTACGCAAAGTGATCACCGGTGCCGATGGCAAGGTCCGAGCAGCTGAAGTACTCGTCCAAGGGCGCACCTACACACGGCCCGTGGCGAGGCTCATAGAACTGCCCCGACTCCCAGATACTATCGATGATGACCATGACCCTATGACTTTGTGAGTTGACTGACCTTACAGCGGACCTTGAGTGGAAGACAGTGCGGTTAATCTGTCTCTGCTTAGCTAATTAGGTGGGACTAATTAGGGGGCGGCTGTTGTGAAGGATCAGATTAAACCGAATATGTATATTTATTTATATATATATATTTAATTGTATTTGTATATCGTTTGATATCCCCTGTATATTCCTTGTACAATATGCATTGAATATCCCCGTTTCTACTAAACAGCCCATAATAGTTTCATTCTACCATTGGACGAGAACCTGGCGCCAGGTTGCCATACCCCTAGGTTCAAGTTCAATCGTGCCGCCTAACATGTCGAGGCAACCCCCGGTTCCGCGCAGTAATATGCCGGGCGAAATACGTGTGGTACTATTTGTTCATAGCGCATATATATATGACGCTCGTAAAGTAGAACTTTCTTTTAGTCCAGTTCTTTACCCTCCAACAGAGTGACAGACGCAAAAGCCTCCCCACGAAGCACGTGCGGTGTAGTAGGGCCTACTTGGCCCAGAATAGGCATTGAGATACCGTGTAGATTAATAGTTGAATGGTCATAGTTTGGCACCATACCGTCGAGTTGGACGTATTCTATTAAGCTAATAATAGTCTATTTATGTATGGTGCATCGTTCGGTTCGAGTTCTACAGTTATCAGTACCCCCATCGTTCCTGACGTTATCTGGACGCTTATCCAGGCTGGTCAGACCCCTAGTGGTGATTGCATCCGAGGAGCTCCGGGTCAAGAGCGACTGGACCTGTATATTGGATTACTCTACCCGACGACGGCGAGCCTTCCACGGCTCTTGGATTATGCTTTATGTGCTTTGATTATTCCATGGATAAAGGCCAACACTGTCGAGTGTTGGAATTACCCCCCGGAGAGGACTACAGGTGAGGCGGCGCTCTACACGTGAGGTCGCACCACGTCTCTCCGTTGTGGACCGGCAGATACCGTTCCACAGAGGGTCCAGCTGTGTTCGTCTACGGCCCGAGGTTCTGTGGGCACTGGGTCTAAGACTTTGGATTCTCCCAAGACACCGTCGGCCAGATGGGATACCGCCAGCGACTTCTCTAACCCCCCCCCCCCCATCCTACTGTCTTACAACCAGCGGGACCCCCCCCCCCCCCCCCCTTAGTGTATCCAGCTATAATCATTTAAGTACTATCGCTATCGTTTCCTAAATATTCCAGGTTGTATACTTACTCCCTGCGCAACCAGAGATTGGACATTCAATGTTGATTTACCTACGAATACTCATTTGCCATAAAAGTGCATACTTAACATTTCAAATCATAAATGTAATTAAGTGAATGTTGTATACACCCTTTGCTGTATTAAATATTCGATTTGGTCCATTTGTGTTGGTTCGTTTCATCAGGTGGGAAAGTGTTCATCATACTTATATCTTGTACTGGGTGGCCAGAAGTTAAAGTACATGAGGTAGTGGTATTAAATATCATATCTAACAATACAGTCAGGGAATTGTACCCCTCAGCTACACATAGTATATTGTATATTGTATGGTAACTCGGTTACTTCTATTCTGCATCGAACATTGTAGATATGTCTATACTGAACAGCGTGACCTCTATTTTTACTTCTATTTTACATGCTATACTATTTTATTTCATACTTATCTTGTCTAGCACAGTCTCTAACAGTAACAGTAAGAAGCATTTTGGATAAAAGTATTCTGTACTTATGTATGACAACAATGTATGCCTTTCAAATGTTAAATGATAAATGATTAAATGATACACACTGAAATCTATGCTCTCTCATCCTGCTTTCCACAACGCGACAATATTATTAAACAGCAGCTCTGTCATTGAAGTGGGAAAAGTGAGCATTAAACAGCAGCTCTGTCATTGAAGTGGGAAAAGTGAGCATTAAACAGCAGCTCTGTCATTGAAGTGGGAAAAGTGATTAAACAGCAGCGCGTCTGCACTCAGAAGATGGCGCGACAATATTGCTCTGGCGTTGAAGTGGGAAAGCGGCAGTGAAGTCCGCGCCGCGCGCGCATCAACACACAGGCAGCGGCAGAGGCAGAGAGGGGCGCGTATAGCGGCGCGTGTCACGTGGCCGTCGCGGCCAATCAGGCGAACCCGGAAACCGAAATCCGCCTAAATCCGTTGCGGAAGTGATACACGCGTACAGGCGCACCAACCGGCCTGTAGGAGTCGCTGTCCACAACGTCCAATCCCCACCCACCGGCTTTCCCACCCAACGCCAAGAGCTGGGCTCGATACCAGCATCTCCTGCGTTAGTGGCGAGCGCCTTGCCCACTGCGCCACTCAGCCGCCCACCATCTTGGAAATCTGAAGTCGGGAATTGTAGTTTTTTTGCTGCCATTTTGTAGAGGACAGCCACAACTTTCAGTGTGCGTTGAAATTTTTCAGAAACACCCTACCCAGAAGCCTCTAGGTCCCGGCAAGCAAATGGCTTGTTATGAATATTTTATTATCTTATTACTCTGGATAATATATCACAAAACCTGACGTTATTGACATATATTGAAGCGCAGTTAGTTTCTCTTCCCTATTTTTAGCATGTAGCAACAATTCGATTTGAAAATAGTTTCAAAATGGTGCCACCCTGATCAAAATAAAAAAGCTACTGTACATTACAGTAGATTTCATTATCTGTTCTTATGCACGCCTGGTGATACTAAATCCAAATTGAACTTGGGCATTTGAAAGATAATATATGTATATATAAATGTCCGAATTGGCTATAATGAGGTAATTTAGCTGCTATTCTATATTCTATAATAATATTTCAAATTGTCCGGATGGGAGAATTCAGTACTGTATCTACAGAACCTTCTGTTTAATCATCTTCCCTTTATTCATTTCCTTAGATCTTTTGTACACATGATCTCAAGAAGGTACTGAACGAGATCAGTGGCAGTTTCTCATGTCTGGTCATTATTAGCATGGTGTTATTCACTGTCAAAGATGCAATAAAAAATCATAATTCATATTCTCCTTTGTTTCATCACAATTTAAGCAAGCCTAGTAATAGACACAATATGTCTGACACTGGGAATACATTCACTGAGGTCCATAGATGTCCCTAGATACCAAGAATATGCAAATGGACCTTGTAGAAGTGGAGCAATATTCCATTTACTTAGGTATGTATTTTAGGTGGATTTTCAGAAAATAGGGCTCCGGGCTTAAGAGGCAAGCAACAATGTATTGGAACTATTTTACTATTTATTTCACTATTTGGGCACTTTTACACAATTCCTGTGAGTCTATGGAACACCTCTGTAATATATATATTTTTTTTATTCATTGTTTTGTATTTCTAATCAAGTCCTCAAAAACAGCATTTTTCTACCTCAAGATCTCGAGCCGTTTTGAGCCTGGGCTCCAGGTCCAGGTCCAGCCACTGTGTGCAGCTCATCTTGCACCTCTTCATTATCATGCAGCGGTGTCTTTCTGACATCACAAATCGCGCACATTTTCAAATGACTCAGTTCAGTGAGGGTGAATATTGTGAGAGGAGAATTGGAAGAATGCGCCAATATGAGAATTTTGAGACATAGATCATATTAATATAAGTTCACATAGCTAGGAAACAATGCTAAACACTCAAAAAGGCCATTTATAAGATAGTTCCCCTTTAACACTTTGAGCGCCAGATGGCACTGTTTACTGTTACTATTGAAAGGCCAGCGCCTTTTAACATGGGGATATGTGGCTGTGTTTGCAGGCCTAAAGCTATATTATATATTATAGCTATGGATTTAATAATATGGTCGATTGTCATTGAGTTTCTTCCGGTCAAGATGCAAAAAAACAGATAATTTTTCCATCCATACATTTCAGTTTTATATCGTCGTGAATATGAGTGTAGTTTCAGGGCAGTCTGGTGTCATTTCCAAAATGCTCTGTAATGGCCGGCAACGTGTATTCTAGTAAACGCATTCTCGTTTTCTTCCCTGGACTAGCTACTGTTCTCAAATCAAATTTAGATGATCAGTATTATGTTTCATCAAGGATGCATGAAAGGGGGGGGGGGGGGGGGGCCTCCGTGCTTTGATCGCCACCAACGGAACACGCCACACACACCACACACACACGCCCCGATCAGCATGAAATAATTATCGGATCAACGCAAGATTGATAGCATATAGTCCTTACCTTGACCAGGATCTGTCCCGAAAAGAATATTCCAATTATCTGATAGCCATTCCAAGTACTGATGTCGATCAAGGTGCCAACGTAATCCAGCATTGAACATGAACGGGGGGGGGGGCCGAGCCTCATCGATGCATGTGTTATAACCGCTTGCCTTGCCCGGCTAGTTAGACCCTGTGAAACCGGTCTTATTTTGACATGCCCTGAGTGGGAGTCGAACCCCGGTCTCCTGCGCCGCGGGCGACATCGCAGACCACGGGATAATAAAAGTATTTCTATTCTATTCTATTCTATTCTATAAGAGGTGAATTCATTTCTTGGTATGTGTCTGGATGCCTTTTAAGGGGGAGTGAGTTTTACTTGCAGTACCGCTACGTGCCACAGTCACTTCACAACACTTGAAGTCCATCGTGACTGTGGATATACTCGTGGTACCTCCGTTACACTCGCACGCACGCCGCAGCTCGGCCCAGACACCAAGCCACATAATTTCAAATGGAGTGCAATAGTGGCCGCAAGGCGTTAGGTGGCGGTATTGGACTTTTGCGATCTCAGACCCATCCCCAGTGATAACACCGGCTGCCGGCATGTTTTTCTGAATGAAATATCAAATAAAAGGAATAACGATGGTTTTCGGGGGTCCTGGCGCTCAAGCTTCGGCGAGTTAACCCGACTATAGTCAACAATAAATGGTTTAGAGTCCTAAAGCAACAATAAATGGTTTATAGTCCTAAAGCAACAATAAATGGTTTATAGTCCTAAAGCAACAATAAATGGTTTAGAGTCCTAAAGCAACAATAAATGGTTTAGAGTCCTGAAGCAGCAATAAATGGTTTAGAGTCCTAAAGCAACATTAAATGATTTTAAGTCCTAAAGCAACAATAGTAGTGGTTTGAAGTCCCATGATCAATAGATCACTAGAGCAACACAATAAATGGTTTAGAGTCCTAAAGCAAATGTAAGAAACACAAAAATAATAGAAAGATTACATTGTGCCTCTAGCCTAACATTTAAAAAAAAAAACTTTTAGTTCACGGTTTAATACCCATAAAATAGACAAATTCACAGAGGCCCTAGACCATTGGATCACATCGATTTTTTTGACCGTGATAAGAGTTTACAGTTTGATACCCATAAAATAGACATTTAGATCAGAGCAATCAGTCAAAGCGCAATAGTTCTTTCCTCATATACAGTACAGTAGGCTACTAAGTAAATCACAGACTAATAAAAAACGTAGAGCCTCAAAAGGAAGAAAAAAGCTATTTAGATACGTCTACGTCTAAGAGGCGAAAAGGTTCATTTATTTTTTAACTCAGCTGTCTGTTCTGTAAACATAAGAACAGACCACATCAGATAGGACATTGACTACCAAGAGGCAAAAGAGCCTTGGAAAGAAAACACCCCCAAAACTGTGCCCTATCTCCACAAAAAAAACTTCTTTGTAGTTCATAATAAAATAATATCAGACAGAATCTAATTATTTTTGAATACTTTATGTAGTCAAGTGGAAAAGAACAAACTGTTCTCACCGTCTCCACAAAATATCTGAGACAACCCCCTCTACGTGAAGGCCGCGGCCGCACCAGCAACACTTTATTTATCTCAGAGAGAGGGGGAGGGAGGAGATAACAGGAACACAAGTGGCAGAACGTACGACCTTCACCTACAGACCAGGCTCATAAGACCTATTAAAAAACCTATTAAAAAAAAATAAAAAATTTAAAAAGCTGCCACTACCAAACAACCATAATATAAGAGAGGGGCCCCAGCCGACCTCTCTGAGCCACAGACCTTAATGGGAGGTACTTGTGAATATGAATGTCTGAGTCCTGGTCCCACAGGACCAGGACCGGAGGAAGTGTTACAGTACCCCGCCCTCGAAGGTCGACTCCCAGGCGACCCAACAGGCCCCCCGGGAACGGGGAGGGTGGGGGGGACGGAAGCCGCATCGGCGAAAAGAGGAGGGGGGAGGATGGGGGTTCGAGGGACGGGGCCTGCGGGAACAGGAACGGGGGGAGGGGGCTGACGAGGAGGGCTGGAGCAGGGAAGGATGGGGGGAAGAGGCGACGGCTCCGGAGCACGACCTGGGGCTGGGGTCTCCACGGTGGCGAGACCCCCCGCCGAACCCCGAACCGGAGGCTCCCTGGCGACAGGACGCGGTGCAGGACCCCCAACCGGGGTCCCTCCGGCAGCGGAATCCGACGTCGTCCTCCATGTCTGCCATGGTGGTGGCTCGTCTTCTGGAACCTCCCAGGGTGGAGGAGACCTCGACCAGGCCGGCGAGGAAGACCTGCGGTCCTGGGAACCCCTTCCCCTGGGGCTGTGGCGTCGGGATCCGCGCCCCGTCCCCGACGCTATCAATCCAGTCCAGAGTATAAGCTAACGTTATGATGCAGAAAGCTAACGTTATGATGCAGAAAGCTTATATTATGATACATAAGGCTAACGTTATGATGCAGAAAGCTAACGTTATGATGCAGAAAGCTTATGTTATGATACATAAGGCTAACGTTATGATACAGAAAGCTAATGTTATGATACAGAAAGCTAACGTTATGATGCAGAAAGCTATCGTTATGATGCAGAAAGCTTATGTTATGATACATAAAGCTAACGTTATGATGCAGAAAGCTAACGTTATGATGCAGAAAGCTAATGTTATGATGCAGAAAGCTTATGTTATGATACATAAGGCTAACGTTATGATACAGAAAGCCAACGTTATGATACAGAAAGCTAACGTTATGTTGCAGAAAGCTTATGTTATGATGCAGAAAGCTTATGTTATGAATATGATATATAAGGCTAACGTTATGATGCAGAAAGCTAACAAGGTTGTCATTCGAAAGGTAGGGTCTGTGTCTTTTCGGAGCAGATACGAGAGCCCGGATATACGCTAGCTAGTTGGCAGTCAAAGTAAAATGTTAGCAAACTAATAGTTTGGTCTACGTTTCTAATACATGCCGTCAAATATTATGTATTTATGAATTGACCTTACCTTTGAGCAAACATAAGTGTCCTTGGTAATGGTCTTCACATTCAGTTGTGTATGTGGTCGACGACACAGCAGAATCCATCGCTTGCATTTGTCGAGTTGTCTTTTGGGCTTCGGAAAAAGTATGAAATATACTCCTCCATCCAGTCTTTCAGGGTACCTGGTCTCCGAATTACAGGTACCCCACACACAGCGTTTCACCATCAGATATTATGTAGATAATAACATATGAACTGAACTCTTCACAGTGGTTTCGATCACAGCCGTCTGGTTTGATACAGCCCACAAACCTAGTTGACCGGGGTTTCTGTAGCGAGGATTTTTGCTGTGATATGATTGGACAAATTCTATTTTGGGCCGTGGTTTAGCGACAGGTCTATTGAGTCGCCCCCAAATGCACTGTGATCCAGCTGTCTGTCCAATAAGACCCCTGCACCCCCCCCTTCTTCTTCTCTCCCATGCCTGTTGGACCCAGGGCAGCTTTCATCTGCAGCTTCAGAGTAGAGGATGACATCTTTTCGGGATTCCTGCGGGATGGGAGTCAATTTCACTTTGAATCACGTGATTGGGCAGGACCGGGAGTAAAAGTCAGAAGGGAGTGGGAACTATGACAACAAAATCAACGGGATTTGGACGGGAGTGATATTTGAACAAGTATTAGTATTCAATAAATACAGTGCAATGTTAGATATAAATGTTTGGTGGTTTTATATTTAACTAAGGCAGACATGATGTGACCCATGTACTGCATATTTTTATACTGAGGAAGAAAAACGGAGCAGGATTGGGTGGGAGTGGGATGGGAGTGGAATTCTATAAAAGTTTGGCTCGGGATTGGGACGGGATTGGGATCAGTCCTCTGTGGGAGTGGGATTTTTTTTAAACTCTCATTTGGGATTGGGATGGGATGGGATTATTTCTGTGGGAGTGGGAAGGAGCGGGAGTCAAAATCCACACATTTTCACATGTCAGCCTCTACTTCAGAGTACAAAGTGGGAGCTGTCCTGCTGCCGGGGCCCGCCGAGGACAGAGAGTACACGCAGAAGCATGCAAACACCCTGCCCCCCAACCCAACCTCATCCCTCTCCTGGCTCATACATGCTCTTACATTTAGCAGAAAAGGCATTTTTACTGTAACTACCATGGGATTATAGGCTACGCCAGGGACCTCGGATATCCACTGGCAGACCCAGAGTCCCGCTGACCCTCCAAATCCTGCAATTCACAGGGTTTTATTTATGGAGCGAGGAGAATACATCCTCCCACCTGCTCCTCTGGGATGTTGTGATGCTGGCCAGGCTATATGACCTCCTCGCCCTCATGCCTCTTGCTCCTCGGTTAGCAAGCAAGGCACCGTGAGCCAGAATCCTATCACTCCTGTGGCACCTCACATGGGGCGATAAGAGGAGGTCCCCCGCCTCACAGAGAGCCAATGCTGAGAACTAGGGATGTCCGATATTGGCATTAAAATGTAATATCGGAAAATATCGGTATCGGTTTTAAGAAAAGAAAAAAAGCTTTTTTTTCCCCTTACATTTATTTAACCTTTATTTACCCAGCCAAGCAAGTAAGAACAAATTCTTATTTTATTTATTGTCAAAAGTATGCATAATGTTGTGTTAATTCCACGACAAGAGATATGTTTACCTGAAATTATTCCGTTTTTATTGGGGGGGGAAACCCCGCATATATCAGTATTGGTTGATATCGGTATCGGAAATTAAGAGTTGGACAATATCGGTATATAGGTAAAAAGAAACAATATCGAACATCTCTACTGAGAACTCATTGGCCACAGCAGGTGGCTTAACCATGGGCGAGATTTATATACACGCACACACACACACACACTGATACGCACACAGACTGATATTTCCCATTTGGTGTGACACTGCACTGAAACGATACTCCTTTAAAGGCCTTTTCGGCGCTTGCCACTGACACTGTTAGATGTATTAAAAAGCAGAAGGTCTTTGTTATCCGTCTCCTGTGACCTCAGAGGAAATGAATGTCACCCCCCGCTGGAAATTGGCTTCCTCTTTTAGCCAAGAAGTAATAATATCAGTTCAGATTATTTGCTGGTCCTTTTTTTTTCCACGCCGGAAGTGTCACCCCGTCTCCCCTGTGCTCGGAGGCGGTTTGTAAACAGGATTATATATGTTTATATTATAATATAATATTCATGTAACATTATAACGTTCGATAATGTATACCATCTGCCGGATGCTTTAAGGCAAACCATACATTTTGAATGGGCTCTCCCCCTGCTCATTATAAATGCATTACGTTTCCAGTATCATGGCCCCAATGGGAATCAGTTCTGGTGACACTAGCGCAACACTCTACCCATTGAGCTGCACAGGACCACAGGCATATAAACCAGTACAGCATGTTAAGTGTATGAATATGGAATGAGGGCAGATCATCCATGTTGTTATGTAAAGCAGCCTCAGTGTCAGGCTGTCTGCTGACAGGGGGTTTCATTGTAACGTGTAAAGAGCGTGCTGACAGTGCTCTTAACCTTCTCATCAAAGCCCAGCTTTCTCCCTGAAGCCTCCTTCTCCTCCTCACCCCCTACCCCTCCTCCTCATCCTCCACTCCCCCCCTCCTCCTCCTCCTCTCTTTATGGATGATTGTTCAGCCCTCTACAGTGTACACTCCGCCTAATTATGCAGAGGCCAGCGGGAGAAGCGGGAGGTGTCTCCACTGGCGCTCTCCAACACACCGAGAAGTACAGGGAGAGAAGTGGTGCGGGGAAAGGGGATGAGGGGGGGATGGGACGGGACGGGACGGGGGGCGTGGGTTGAGGCAGGGGGGGGGGGGGGGGGGGGGGGGGGTTGGGTGTAATTGGTAAATCTCTTTTTCCATTTTCCACTCTCACTCCTTTCTTTCTCACCAATCACATCAACTGCTTCTTCCTCCACACACAGAAGAGGAAGGTAGGAGGAGCCATGCAGGGACGGATGAGAGCAGAAGGGGAAGTTAGGCAGAGCAACTAGACACCAACAGAGCAGCTAGACACCAACAGAGCAGCTAGACACCAACAGAGCAGCTAGACACCAACATAGCAGCTAGACACCAACAGAGCAGCTAGACACTGACAGAGCAGCTAGACACCACCAGAGCAGCTAGACACCAACAGAGCAGCAGCTAGACACCAACAGAGCAGCTAGACACCAACAGAGCAGCAGCTAGACACCAACAGAGCAGCTAGACACCAACAGAGCAGCAGCTAGACACCAACAGAGCAGCTAGACACCAACAGAGCAGCTAGACACCAACAGAGCAGCAGCTAGACACCAACAGAGCAGCTAGACACCAACAGAGCAGGGAGACCAAACACATACTGTACACACACCCTCACATTCCATATGTACTCTCTATATGCACTCTATACACCACACACACACGCACGCACACACGCACGCACGCACACACACACACACACACACACACACTCCTTTAAACATTCTTCTCACATTTCCTATACACTATACACTTTCTATACACCACACACACACACACACCCACACACACACACACACACACACACACACACACACACACACACACACACACACACACACACACACACACACACACACACACACACACACACACACACACACATTTACATTTACATTTAGTCATTTAGCTGACACTTTTATCCAAAGCGACTTACAAGTTCTGTACGACAAGCCATCAGGAAGAGCACAACTCTATCAGCTGAGTAACAATGTTCATCAAAGTGTTGAGTGCTACATTGTAGGTTAGTTTATTAGGACAAGTGCATGACAGTATGGTTAGTTAGGGTTCGATTTTTTTTTCTTTTTTTTTCAGATAATGGTTGAATAAGTGCGTCTTTAGTCGACGGCGAAAGATTGGACGTGTTTCGGCTGTCCTAACTGGGGTGGGTAGTTCATTCCACCATTGTGGGGCAAGGACTGAGAATAGGCGACTTCTCTTTGATGACCCTCCCGGAGCTTGGATAGGAGTAGGTCTGAGGCGGCCAGAAGATGCAGAGCGTAGGGGTCTTGAGGGTGTGTAGTTAGAGACCATTGACCGGAGGTAGGCGGGAGCAGTTCCCTTTGCCGCACGGTATGCTAGGTCGAGGGCCTTGAAGCGGATTCGTGCAGCAATGGGGAGCCAGTGCAGGTCCCTAAGAAGTGGGGTGACATGGGCCGACATCGGTAGGTTTGAGATCAGGCGGGCCGCTGCGTTCTGAATGAGTTGAAGAGGCCAGCGAGCAGTGCGTTGCAGTAATCGAGGCGGGAGATGACTGTTGATTGGACGAGGAGTTGGGTGGCTTCTTTTGTCAGGAAGGGGCGGATCCTTCTGATGTTGCTCAGGAGGAATCGGCAGGTTCTGGTTGTCGCTGCGATGTGAGCAGAGAAGTTCAACTGATCGTCGAGGACAACACCAAGGTTCTTGGCGGTCGGGGACGTGGTCACAGCTGCATTCTCGACTGTGATGGAAAGGTCGGTCAGGGGGAGGATTTGGCCGGCAGGTGGAGCAATTCTGTTTTGCTTAGGTTCAGTTTGAGGTGGTTGGTCGTCATCCAGGCGGAGATGTCGGACAGACAGGCTGAGATCCGCTCAGAGACGTGGATATCTGAGGGAGGGAAGGAGAGGAAGAGTTGAGTATCGTCGGCATAACAGTGGTAGGAGAAGCCATGAGACGTGATAATGTTACCCAGTGATTTAGTGTAGAGGGAGAAGAGAAGGGGTCCTAAAACCGAGCCCTGGGGGACACCCGTCCGCAGGGGGCGGGTGGCCGACAGGGTCCCTCTCCATGACACTTGGTAGGAGCGGTCATTGAGGTATGATGACAACCATGTCAGCGCAGAGCCAGCCACTCCCATTCCTGCGAGGGCCACGAGGAGGATCTGGTGGTTGACTGTGTCGAAGGCTGCAGATAGATCTAGGAGAATCAGGACAGAGGAGAGGCCTTTCGCTTTTGCTAAGTGAAGTGCCTCTGTGACCGCAATGAGGGCTGTCTCTGTGGAGTGACCAGTCCTGAAGCCTGACTGATTAGGGTCTAGGAGGTCATTCTGTAAGAGATAAGCAGTAAGTTGGTTGGATACAGCACGTTCAAGTGTTTTAGAATGGAAGGAGAGAAGAGAGACAGGACGGTAGTTGCCTATGACGGTAGGGTTCAGGGATGTTTTTTTTATGAGGGGCGTGACTCTGGCTTGTTTTAGGGAGGTGGGGACCACCCCCGAGTTGAGTGAGGAGTTGATGGTTGCAGTTAGGAATAGGAGGATGTCTGGTGCTATGGTCTGGAGGAGTGGGGAAGGTAGCCGGTCCAGCTGGCATGTAGTCGGACGATTCGACGTTACCAGTGTCAGGGTCTCGGCTTCTGTAATGGGAGAGAAAGATGACAGAGTGAAGGATGAGGTTCTCAATTCAGCATTTGGAATGGGTGGGGGTTGGGAGAAGGAGCTGCGGATGTTCTCCACTTTTTCCTCAAAGAAGATTGCAAAGTCTTCGGCAGAGAAAGATGAGGGAGGGGGGGGTGGGGGGGGAGTGAGGAGGGAGGACATGGTAGCATGCAGTTTGCGAGGATTCTTGGCAGAGGCCTCGATCCTATGGTGAAAGAAAGAAGCTTTGGCATTAGTAATGGTTTTGGAGAATGTTAACAAGAGGTTGTGATATGTGTCGATGTCAGCAGTGAGGCGTGACTTTCTATA